>NW_022145606.1:5951884-6551884 GCF_000002235.5 Strongylocentrotus purpuratus | reverse complement strand
AAATAATAATTAACTATAATTGTCTATTGTTCGTATTTTACAGTGGCGTATCGTAAAATTGGTTCGAGGGGGGGGGGGGGAGGGGTGAGGGGTCGGGGCTCATTCCTGAGCAGGTGAAGGGGTTTTAAGCGATGGAAAAGGGGATTCCCCTGCTGCATCCTATGCTGGCCATTGGAAGCTGGATAACATGACTACATTGATATACCGACTCCAAAATCTTGAAATGTACGGTCGGCTTTTTTTAAAAACCGTTTTTTAGAAGAAAAAAATATGTATTAAAGCATTCAAAACTGAGAAATATCAACCCAAAGACGGAGCAACAACAAACAGTTAAACATAAAAGAAGAAGATTTGCGACCGACCGACTCATGTTTTGGCACCTAAAGGGCAATACAACATCTATTTTTGTTTAGGCCTAACAGATCAGAATATAGGTGAGTTCAGGGTGAGAGTGTCCGGGAAACTGATATACTTGTTTATGTTTCCCAATACTGCTTTGTTGAACGCACCTGCGCACCAGTCAGTGATCCAGGGCAGATTATACTTCTTTCGAGTCTCTTCCAAGATAATCCATGTAGAATAGTAACTACGTAGGTAACTACGTGTTTGCTATCATGATTTACAGCACTGGACAGAATGAAACAGGAATAACAATAATTATATCAGTTTCCTGTACAGCTCTCATGGCGAACCGCAAGAAAACAAGATAATGATAAATATTTTACATATCAATTATGAACCAAATGATCGAAGAATAAAGCGTGTGTGAAAGAGAGAAAGAGAGAGAGAGAGAGAGAGAGAGAGAGAGGGTGGTAGAAAAGGATGAGATCAATTCTGACATACATAATTAAAATGGATAATGGCGTTATATAAATCTCATGTATTATTATTATTATTATTATAATAAAAAGATAAGAAAGCGAAACATGGAAGTAAAATTATAGAAATGAATAATGAAAGAGAAATTGATTGGGGTTGTTGTAAATGAGGTAGCAGAACAGAAGGAAGGAAACAGGGGTAACATGATAAGATAATGTAGTTTGCATTGGATCCTCTTCTTATCTAGGCTAATGCCTAGGCAATACCTGGAAATGTAAATCAAGCCATATGTGTGGTATTCCTTTATGGGGCACAGATATTCAGTAGAATGCGATATTTGAGAAGGGAGAGAAGAGGAAGGAGAATAATTTTAAAAACAACCATTTCTTCAATTGATTGTTTGTAATTTTGCTTTCTGTTTGTATTAATCGCAGAGTCTTTTATTATACGACAAAATAAATGCTGTTTAGAAATCATTGAATGTCGTAAAAACTTGATTGCCGTCATATCTAAGATATTAAAGTGGGACTTATATCATATTACTATCTTTCAGCAAGCATCAATGCTTTGAACTATAAATATTGAGTGAATCAAAACCTAACCATTTCATAAATCGAGACAGGTTGAGAGGACAGATTAAGATGGTACGTGACCCCTTCAAGGCTGGCAGGCAGATTAATGTCATTAAACGATGAGCAATCTCTCATCAATTCGTTTTCTTTCTAGAATGGACATTTCACATTGCTAGCCCCTCGAAGAGACACTGCAAGATTCCATATTCACACATTGGAATGAACAGTGATTACGCGGCGATATGAGAATTTTTCGCAGTGTCTCACCGGCGGGTGAATAGCGCATATATTGACTTTTGGGAAGGAGCTAGTGGTTTTTAAAGCAGTTTCCACTCGAGTTAACTCCACCTCACTTTGTAGGTCACCAAATGGGTTTGGTTGTGATAACTAGACCTAATTGATCATGCACGACTGGGTGAAAGTAATTAGCAATGTTGGTCGTTAAAGATAATTATGTAATAAAATCGTTGTTTGTACTCGCAGGCAGGCGAGATGGAGTGTTATGAGTTATAAAGAGGGCGTGATGGGGGTAAATGAAGCGTGTAGAGGAGGCGGAAAGCCGGTGAGATGAATGGAGAAGAAACGAGATGGAGACATAGAGAGGGAGAGAGAGAGAGAGAGAGAGAGAGAGAGAGAGAGAGAAAGTTTTGAAAATAAGGGCAACTTTAGCGTTAAGCTCGTGAAGGGAATTGGTGTTAGTGAAGGCAAGTGTAATTGGGAGATAATGATAAGCTTTCAAAACATAAAGGAAATCAGCATTATCGTGACAGTTCTAGCTATATAAAGAAAGCGCTGAGAGATAATTTATCACCTAGACTAATTAGACAGGTTCCTCGTCAGAGAATAGGCGTGACCTTTGACCTTCAATGCCTGCTACAGTCTTCATTGAGATTGTATGACAGCGACTTGACGGATATTTCATTATTCAAAGGAGTATTATTATGGTCCTATTTACCTAAGCTAACCACATCATTATTGATACCGTCTTATCCCTGTTTGGGCACTGTAATCATTCGTACACAAAATTCTCTGGAAAAAATATTATTAAAGAAATCACAAATGTATGTCGATTCGATTGAATTCAAAGAAATTAAAGAATATTTCCGTGATAATTATTTTTTAGTAAATCTGTCAATTTATTATTAGCCGCGTAGTTCCATTATAGTCACATATGGGGAACATGTCACGTAAAAAGAGGACATAATTTGTCCATCAAAAGCGTCGGTATTCCTGACTGAATAGAATGATATGGAGCATGTGCATGTGTTATACAAAATATCGTGAAAACAAAGAGGATTATGCGATATATCAATATTTCCCTTATGGTGATAATGTGTTAATATCTTCCTTAGATAGCAATTGTAGTCCTGTGTAGAAAACATTCATGTCCCCCCCCCCCCTAAATCCCGATGCTTGTCCAACATTCGCAGTAATGAGGTAACTCATCCTTACTTTGATGTCAATTTTGACTAATAGGATTAGAACTTATCTCTTTCCCTGTATACCTCACATTTTCTCTCTCTCTCTCTCTCTCTCTCTCTCTCTTTATTTCCTCTCTCCTTTCCCATAGAATGCTCTTTGTCTTGTAAGCTAGCCACCCTTCAGGCTAGAATTCTTTGTCTCACCTACTCCAACTTTCTCACACACACACACACCCACACACACACACTCTCTCTCTCTCTCTCTCTCTCACTCTCGGCTCACACACTCTCCCTCTCTCTCTCTCTCCCACCTTCTCTCTCCTCTCTCTCTCTCCATGTCTCTCTCTCCATGTCTCTCTCTCCACGTCTCTCTCCTGTCACATACATACACACACTCTTTCTCTCTATCATTGTGTCAATGCTAGCCCTAGGAGGCAGCTATCTCTCACTGTGACGGTGTAACGTGAAGATTCTCCTCCTAATGCGCTCTAATTGATAACACACTAACTCAATTAGACACGTGCAGATCCGCAGCAGGGTGGTAAATACACCCGTCTCATACTCTACATCTCACACATCTGTCATGCTGGAAACCCTGATAAAAGGATAACAATCTTGCTCACTCCTTGCTAGCTACACGTAGCTCCTATTACAGTGTTGGGTACGATTAATGATTGAAATTGTCCATACACTTACAGTCTCGAATTTCATACATACGGGATAGGATACGTCGATTCAATTCAATTCTGATTCTACCATTCACGAGCATTCATGAGCATAATTTGAATACACCGGATTTACAACATATTGTTATACAATACGTTATTCAGTGCGAGTAGGCTCGACCTAGTAGTAGTAGTAGTAGTTATACACAATACATGGTTTGTTGATAGACCATGTAACTATGTTTAGACTAAATAATAAATGATAACATGATTGCCATGCTTGGACCAATGAACATGTACAAATGACAAACTATAAAGGCAACATTGATAAAAACAAGTTCCGTTAGATGCTTCTTAAAACTGACTATTAGATCACTAAAATAGGCATTGGCAAACTTGTATCCATTGTATCCTTTGTATTCTTTGTATTCGTGTTTGTATGAACAGCCAATGATCATAATACATCAGTCTTGATAACATTACTCATGAGATAGCGGCATTGTGGAATGTTTGTAGGTAGTTCAATCTGAATTCTACAGAGACTCACGTTTCAGTCACGGTAGCAGTGTGTGACTTGATTCAGACGACTCTTAACATTAAAGGCTCATTCAGGGACCGTTTCACGAATCCTTTTTTCAATGAAAAATGACAAAAACCAGTGACAAATCTGCTGATAACCAATCAGAAGCATGGATCTCAGTAGCTTCTAACAAAAACTGTCATTTGTCACTGATGACAAGTTTTGTGAAACGCCCTCCAGATATGACGCGGCCAAAACACAGTATTTATGATGACGTAACGTGTAATACGCTTAATATTTGTATATCTTATAACACAGAGCTCAATGAATACGCGCAAGTCCTTTGTTGCGCGCAGTTGTCATTCATTTACGCGTAAATTAAACCGCGGTTGCTTTATTTACGGCGGTTTTTACCGCGCCATTTCTCTAAACAAGCCTTAAGTTAAGGCCTTCATAGTGTGCTTGCATTGTATAGCTATGGGGTATGTTATGAAGATCAGCAACGTTTTCGAGATAGTATCTATTTCTTTGCCATGCGGTGATACATAATAAACCTAACTGCTTTACATTGTGCCTAACATTTCCCAGATGGCAGATTCCATTAATTGCAGTCCGCTATCTTCAACCCGTCAAAATCGTTTGACAAGATTTATCTTCCATGTGTAATGGGCCTGGTTACATTATCCTATACGAGGGCAGAGGTGCAGCGTGCGTAGGTATGAGGGGCGGGGGGGGGGGGGGGGGCAAAGGACGTTGTTTAGAGTGGAGACATAGGTATTTCTTTACACGAATATAATTGCGGGGAGGTCTAAATAAAGTGATAATTAATAACATAAACATTTATATATGTTTTTCAAAAGAAAACTTCCTTTTAAGTTTGAATGCCCTTGGTTGATGAATAATGTTTGCAACTAGTATAGGGGAGATTGCATGGATATATTATGGTTATGCAGGTTGCTAGAATAAAGATCCCATGATTATCTCAATTATTTCTATAGCATGTTCAATCATCAACAACAAATATGTAAAGTATGTTTAAATGTATTTTGCAAACCAAAGTAAACCCTTTGAATTGAACGCATCGAAAACGGCGTCGTCTTGGTCGTTCCCCCAATTCACTGCCGCACTGTTTCGCTCCCCTATCCCTGTCGATCGGCCTGCAGCCTAGCTGAACCAATGTTTGCATTGCAGGCGTGAAAACGGCTGGCGGTTTCATCAACAGTGATTAACGTAAACGACTGTTGACATGAGACTAATTGGTAATCAGTGTCTCAGACATATCGTGGTATGGTGACGATGTCTGCAGCAATCAGAGGCTGTAGTAAATACCGAGATGGCTTGAATGAGATGCAGCATGGAGGCTGGCATTCAGAGTCTACGACTGTAGTCATCAAGGGGCTGATTTGTAAAATTGCCGTAGATTAAAGATAAACTTTAGTACTGGTAATGCGATTGCATTGTGAAAGAAAAGGTGTGGAAAGGATCAGAAACAGTTGATCATGTAGCATGTAAGTATTGGTGACCACTGCAAGGTTCTGGAGTCATCAAAATCATAATAAATTTGACCGAGTCTTGGTAAAGTAACAAGCACTCACATAGAAAGCTATATATGGGACAACACACATGGTGTCGGGGCTAGTACTACCTTGATTTCCTTGTCTTTCTATGCTCATTACTCAGCCAGTATACATTTTCTTCCAAAATTGTTTGGCACATGTCATTTATTTGTAATCTTGAACATTCAGTGTAAGTTTTGTTTGATTCTGTGAGAATTATTTTTTTTTTTTTACCAGTACTGGAGTTTATCTTTAATAAAATCGTGCATTCCATTAAATACATGACGGCGAGTTATTTGGGACTTTTACATTTGCACGTCGACATAGTGGACTGCTACGTGTGAACTCCTTTTAATGCACTGGCAGTGCCTTAAAAGGACATTACAGTGCCTTTAAAGGACGTCACACGTAGCAGTCCTCTATGTCGACGTGCAAATCGAAAAGTCCCTATTAACATCATTATGCGCGTATAAGCCTGAATCCGATGACCGGGGTAATAATATACATCTGTAAAGCGCTTTGAGAGAGGGCCTGCGGTCCTGAAAAGTGTTATATAAGAAAGAAATATTAATTATCATTATCATTAAACCATAATGGTGTCATATGTCTATGAGAAACTTAGCTTGAGGTCAATACCTTACAATCAGGCAGAATGTTACGTCATCCTCAACCGTTTTCTCATTATTGTTAATTTCTGGTAAAAATAGGGGAGGGAGGGGGGGGGGGGGCTACAACAGCTACACCAATCTGTTTGAAACGCAATTTAAGAAAGAGAAAGAGATTGCCACTTTTTAAAGGTTAAAAGACAAAAAGAGAAAGGCCTTTAAATATTTTGACTTTTTATTAAAATTAACAATTTATTGAAAACATTAAGAAAAAAATTATCTACATCAATACACCTTCTGCCCAATGGACATCTGAACGTGAGCTTGTAAAGCAGACAGTGACGTCATCAGACCATCTTTCAAACAAAATGCTTGATTTATGGATTGTCCAGGGGAAGCATATAAAAGTTTAATTGTACAAACACCTGTCATACAAGGTATAGGGCAGAGCAGAAAACACCTGTCATACAAGGTATAGGGCAGAGCAGAAAATCAATCAAGAAACAACCTCATCCTTGCGATACATGCCGGGCATCATAATTATGAGAGGCAAGATGGGGAGAATCTACTACCTTACTAGTAAGCAAGTTCATACTCGGTGAAATGAAATCAATGGTTAAGAACTTTGACTGATCTTTGTTCCTGCTTGTTATCAAAGTTTTAATGTGATATGTAAACGCGACACCACGACAACTATTTGTTCGGTGGGGCGTCACGGATGTAGGTATATGATGGTAGGTAAAGGCTATTTCATTTCTGGATGTGCAACTCATTAAAAAATGAAATGTTTCGCAACCCTTTAACGCTTCTCATTTGTGTATGATCTTTTATGGTCCTCTTTAGTATAATGCATCGTAGATGAAGAATTAAAAAGCAGTTTTCAAAAGTAAATGTATGAAAAAGCTTTGCTTATTTCACACAACCTCTGTATCTGTCATGTCTTCCAAATGCTCTGCTTCTCTGCTTCTCTGCTCCCCCTTCACGCTTTCCCTCCCGCCCCATCTATCTCACTCTCTCTCTCTCTCTCTCTCTCTCTCTCTCTCGCTCTCTTTACCTCACCTGTCATCTTTGTTTTTTTCAATGATAAAAGAAAGAAAAACACGATGGTTCGTGCCACGTCGTTTCATCAGTCCATCAGTCAACAATGAAGAATTTAATTAAGCTCGATAAAAGGCAATCATTTTGAGTCAGTAATGATGGATAAAGATACAGAGGGTATGCAGTGTATGGGTATATACCAAGACGGAACATTCAAGAATAATGTGGCCTTATAATCAATGCTTACAAAAAACAGTTTCATTTTCTAAACAAGCCATTTCCTATACGAAAGGATATTATGTTTTAAGTTCGGGAAATAAAAAGTGTTATGTCTTTTTGACATCTTCAAGTCTTAGCACAATTTGTTTTTAGTATAGCTTTCATTTAATTTTGTACATTGTCCCGTTCATGATATACTTCAGAGAAGGAAACTGGTGTTGGACGTATTACATTGTTTTTAATGAATGAAGGTGATATTGAAAAAAGAGATGTATATTTATTTATTTTTGAGAGAGAAGAGGGAGGCAGTGTGAGAACATAAGAAAGAGAAAGAGAGAGAAAGAGAGAGAGAGAGAGAGAGAGAGAGAGAGAGAGAGAGAGAGAGAGAGAATGTGACATACACGAATTGTTATGAGAAGGAAAATGGGAGAGAAAGACTGAAGAGGCGGGATAAAAATGAAACTAAATAGAGGAAGAAAGAATGAGAACAAGGCTGCATGGCCTATTTAAGACGGGGCGGGTGTTCCAAGATCCAGTGAAAACGTTTGGAATGCTAATGATGATAATTACGAAAGAAAATGTTTTTCCCTTGAAATAAACATGTTCTGATATAGGGTGAAAATAAATGTTATGATTTTCCTTTCCGTTGGGGATTTAGAAATGAAAGTCATTTAATGCAAAATATTTTCATAGTTTCATTTTCAATTCGGGAGAAAAAAGAGGATTACCTTGAAATCTTTGGCAGTTTATGTGTTTGCTAAAGAGCAGAGTTTAATTATAGGACTGCGAAGGACGAACAAGACAAGAAAATCGAACGAAAAAGAAATTAAAAGCAAACTCCCAGCGGCATACCATGATGTTAAATCCCTTGTTTCCCATCTCTGTATGTTTGATCGCTTCTTTCTTTCTGTCTTTTTTTGCTCTCTTACTGCGAAAGAAAAGTCATAGCGTCTTATTTCAATGGAAATTAAATGTGCTATTCTCATTTATCCTGTGACCATATGGATGGTTAATTTTATCACTCTTAAGTATTTTATTTATTAACTACTATATATGAAATGTTTTCAATACATCTTTCTACATAATTATGTGGGTGCCTTTTGATTCAATTCAATTTAATGTATTTATGTGTACAATATACACTCATCATGGATATTTGTTGCACTCACATGTAAAATAAAGGTTCAGACAAAGTTGACACAAAACAGAAGTATGATACAAAATATGGATACATTTTGGTGATGACGTCATAACGGGAAGCCAATGAATGAAATGGCTACAGTCCACCACGAGACTGACGTATCCAAAGACCGGCAGCCAGCCCACTGGACTGATAATGTCGGTCTCGTGCGCCTTATATCTCCCTTTGCAGAAGTAACATTAGACAGATAGTCCGTGTTCAAATGTGTAATTACTCATGCGTGAATGAAACATACAATTATGGATATTTTCGTTGACCATGGCCCCGTATTATAAAGAGTTGGGACTGATCCGAATCAATCGCAGGTCCTCTAATCAATCGCAAGGTTGTAATCCCTTTATCTCTTATGTACATAGTTGCAATTGTCATCAAACGCAAACAAAGTTGCGATTAATGGCATTTTGTTTATGAAGTGGGGCCCAGGACTTGAGGGGGTGACAAAGGGAGTCCAGTTCCGGTCCAGTGCCTCATTTCACATAACTTATCAGTAGATTTGTCATTGATTTTGTCATATGTCATTGGAAAAAGACTTAGGGAAACGGGTCCCTGGATACACTACAGAATAACACCATTTCAAATCAAGATTCAGTGAGTAGCGGACCATTGTGAAAGGCTCTGAAAACCTGTCCATGAGTGCATTTACACACGTGCATGCTATGGGCGTGACTCGCGTAAGAAAGTAGCCTATAAAATCTTCTTCCCCCGCTCTCTTTGACTTTGAACACGTGACTTCCCTTTCATCACGTGACTTTCCTTTCATCACCAAGTTGTGAGACTGCAAGGTAAATGCCAGGTTTGTTTGAAGGAGGCGGCGAGAGAAGAATGGCGGTAATCATCCCATGATGAAAGAAAGATTAACTTCTGAGGGACTGAGAGAGAGAGAGAGAGAGAGAGAGAGAGGGGTGAGAGAGAGACACACACACATACACACACACATGGAGAGAGAGAGAGAGAGAGAGAGAGAGAGAGGGAGAGAGATAAAGAAAGAGATAACGGAAGTGTGTGAGAGAGAGGGTGAGAGAGACAGAGACAGAGAGACAGATTAATATAGAAAAAGAGAGAGGGTGAGATAGAAAGAGGGTGCGAGAGAGAGAGAGAGAGGGGGGGGGGGGGGGAGAAACAGACAGTGAGACAGGTAGAGAGACAGATAAATAGAAAGAGAGGATGAGAGAGAGAGAAAGGGAAGGGGGAATCGGGGAAAAAAACAAGGAAACAAAAGATAGCAATGGAATAAAAACGAATTGCAACGTGAACCACACTGACGCTTTTTAGACTCTTACTGATACCAAAAACTGAGAAATTGATTATAGGTGAATAACACAAGATGATGCAGGAGTAAAGAGGGGATTGATGTGAGAGCAGTGTGATGGGCTATGATGCAGTAGAAATAATGGGGAAGGGTGTGCGATAGAGGAAATAGCCTGGCGAAGAGAGAGAGAGAGAGAGAGACAGAGAGATAGAGAGGGGTGAGAGAGAGAGTGTGTGTGAGAGAGAGAGAGAGAGGGAGAGAGATAGAGAGATAGATAGATAGAGAGAGAGAAAGATAGAGATAGATAGAGAGAGAGAGAGAGAGAGAGAGATAGAGAGAGATAGAGATAGAGAGAGATAGAGAGAGATAGAGAGAGATAGAGATATAGATAGAGATAGAGAGAGAGAGAGATATAGAGATTGAGAGAGTCAGTATTGATGATGGTGCGTAGTGCAAATATTACAGCTATCCCCCAGTGAATGAAAAGCGAAGTTAATATCAGGAGACTGTGGCTTGGATGCTCAGTACGTGCAGTCATCAAAGTTTCGCGGTTTCTTCGATCAATTTTACCCAGAAAGTGAAAGAAAAGAGTGCGTTTGGTATTAGCAGGGGGAGGGTGTAATAATCAGGAAGAAGAAAACTAGGAGTGAGAAGAGAGATAGAGAATGAATGATGGAGAGATTAGAAAAATAAAATCGAATGTTAGAGAGAATATGAGAGAGAGGGGAGGAGGAGGAGGGGGAGGGGGGTAGACACACATGGATGAGGCATTTAACGGTGGATATATTGGAATGGAAAGGGAAAGGGAGAAAGATAGTCTCACTTTTAAAAATGAGATTTGAGAGAGTTAGATGACTGTATGGTTATAATACACAGACGTGAGGAATAAGAAAGATAGAGGGGGCGGGACATAACAGAGAGACAGACATAGCCATGATAGACGATCAAGGGAGTGAGATGAGCAGCGAATCGATGATGAATAATATTCACCCATCAATGCGTCTTGATAATGTGGTGTGCGATTACAGAGATATTAGATCATCGGAGCAGCATCGCGAAACCTGAGATGATATTTGCCTGATATACCACGATAACAGTTTACAGGTCTAGCCATGTAGTCATGGTGGGGCCACCAAATATCTCGTGCAAGGAAAAAGGTACAGGGACCCGTTTCACAAAGTCTTTTTAAAATGAAAAATGACACAAATCAGTGAAAAATCTGCTGATAACCAATCAGAAGCAAGGGTTTCAGTAGCTTATAACAAATACTCTCATTTGTCACTGATGACAAGTTTTATGAAACATGCCCCTCCACCTACTTGACAAACGAACAATGAGAGAAAAGCAATTTAAGGAAGAGAGAGAGAGGGGGAGGGGTGAATCATGAATATATTTAAGCTGATAGGAACCCCTCCATCACTTTGCCCTTTATTGATGGACTCTTTAATTCAATGTTGTTTAAATATATATTGAGTCTTCTGCCCCTCCCCCCCCCTCCCCTCTCAATAATTACAGTGCTCCTCAGTGGACGGTTCCATGTCACACCGCTTAGAAGAGGTATTCATAGATTGGTGAAAGAGAGAGAGAGAGAGAGAGGGGGGGGGGGTGGAATATTTAAGAGCATAACTAATTGCTTTTTATAATGGCTTTTTTGTTGGTGTATTCGACTGATATTTATAGCCCTTGTAATAGGAGGATGAACATACAAATTGAAAGATTAAGATTCCTCATTGAAAAATGCTCTCACTTTGATTAAAATGTTGAAAAGAAAACTTACCCGTTTCTATTATCTATGCACAGAGATATGAGTTGTACAGAAAAAGATAATCTTTATGGAGGAAATTCCAACCCTTTTTTTTTAATGTAACAATAAATGTAAATTAACATGAAGGGGGAGGAATACCAAAAGAGGTAATCTAGGAGGAGCATTAAAGGCATCGCTTAACGATTTTTCAAGGTTTACTTATGAGATGCATGGCCCTACGTGTTATCAGTGTCTGTGATATGGTGTAATATTGAAGCCCTACAACACAATTGCGCTTCAAAATGGACATACAGTGTCTCAAAAAGGTAGGAAATCTTTGAGTGACCGCTTTTCCCATACTCATTTTCTCAAATAGACTGTAGTAACAAAAAACGTTGGGAAAACAGTTTTGATATTTTTATTTCCAATCATGAATATCTTGATAATTGGACCTGCGATCGGCTTGTAAAAGTCACGGGATTCCTGACTGACCTAAAAGTTTATAAATTATAACCGGGAACTGGCCGATCCGATTTTAGCGTAGAGTTTTCCTTCGTCTACCTTGCATGTATTTACTATTTGATACATATTTCATGTTAGATGCCGGTGCACCCGCAAGCCTACTATATATTTCACGTCGTTGCCTTGCAAAAATAAAATAACAAAACTTAGAACAGGTGCGAAAAGGAAACTAAAAGATACTGTGCAAAACGACGTAAATAAGACGTACGAAAAGAGAGTGACATAGATGTAAAACCAACTCCCTGAAAGATATAGATACGGGTCTGCTGTCCATCCACAGAGAGAGAGAGAGAAAGAGAAAGAGAGAGAGGATGAGATGGGAGTTATACCGAGTAGGATAAAGGGAGCCTCTACCAATCATATTGCTATTGACTTGTTATTATCTCAGCCAATTTGATAAGCAGGGGATGAATGGAGTTATTGACTGGAAAATAACAAAAGGAAATACAAATAATGAGAAGAGGGGAACGAAAAGAGGGTCGGAGCCAGCACGTCTAGCAACACGGCAGACCCAATCAACTTCCACATCCCCTTTCACATCTACAAATGTAGCTCAGCCTCAATATACGGGATAGTATACAAATAATACACAGCAGTGAAGGCATTAGTAATTTTAAATGCCCAAACAAAATGATGTGTATAATTTGTTTTGTAAGATTATGTTTTATTTGTTTTATAACATGATGTTTTATAACATGATTTTACTATTGACCGGTCATTAGCATTTGATAATGACCGGTCATTATCAAAGTTACGTATTAGGCAAAATAATGCATTGTCATGTGTACGCTCTCAAGCAATCATTTGATTAGGATCCACGTCCTCATCTTATAACATTGGCTATGCGAAGTTTAGTTTTAGTTTGGTATTAGAGGAGGACTTTACCTAACTGCTAAGAAGCATGTGCAGGTTTGTACGTAATCAACCAGGGGACTGACGGAAATTGGAAATTGGTATTGAGATATAATGCCTTACCAAAGGGCACTATAGGCTAGGAATATTGTGTTTTGAGGTCAAACAAATTGCAATAAAATATTTTTCACTGCAATGCATTTTAGTAAGGTCCCCAAAATGACATACTAAAAGTCCAAAAAAATCCAAGTAGTGGAAGTGTCCCTAATTTGCATAAATCCAATATGGCCGCTATTTCGAGGATTTTCACATAGGTTCTGTCATATTTGTCAGCTTTTATAGGCTGTTGTGGCACTAATGGAGTAGGAAAAGTGATCTGCTGTACATTTTGTATCAAATAAAATACCCATATACTACAGGTACATCACACACCTGAAACAAATCCCCCGCACACCCACACCCACACAATCCAACATGTAATTTATGCTCAATTTATTACCTTAGTAGATGATTTTATTTCATTATGCAATAGACAAATATCATGTCATTTTATATTGAAAAAATTCAAACAAACATATTCAAAAAAAATGGCCCTTATATCCGTACACACACACAAGAGCTGTTATAGGGTTATGTAGGGGTACAGCGCCTGTACCTTACACCGTGTAGTGGACTACTTGTGTAAACATTTCCATAAATCCAAAATGGCCGCCAATTCTAGGGTTTTCTCCTAGATTTGGTCAAAATATTCACCATACATACCTTTTAGCACACTTTTAGTTTACTTTGAAAGTCTAAAATGTTATTTCCACAAAATCTTTTGTTTGCATAAGGTTTTATATGCCCAGTTGAATGTTTTAATTTGCTTGAATTCAAAATAGCTGCTAAATTAAGCATTTTTGTAAAGAATATATATATAATTATATTTTTTGTCCTATGTTAGACTAATTCAGACTAATTGCGACAACACTATGTTGTACAAATGTTTCATAATTAGGTTTTTTAATTTGCATATACATGTACACATACATTTTTTTTAAAGCGGGTTAATTTGCATAAATTTTGTGTTGATTCTCACCTTACAATGCATTTCAGAGCAGCTATGTCTATGTTGATTTACAAACCCAGTGCAGTTGTTATTACAGGATGCAGGTCACGAGGCCTACAGTTAAGTATACATATTTTAATTTGATTAGAGTTGGTAGTCTCCAACAAAAAAATATTTATGTGGCATGCTGATCATAGTATCATCAAGTTCTAGGTAGGTCTATAGTGGTGGTAAGTTGCTACAACTAGTGCCACGACAATCAGTGCAGGCTGTTGAACATTGGAGGCCATACTTTCGGCACGTGCATTTCTTGGCTTCACAATCTGTCTTGCATCCACATCTGATGACCTTAAGGTGTTCTGCGGATGCTGGTGTTTTATCAGTTTTTATGGGAATATACTTCCCATCCATGACCTGCCAACTCAGTTTCCCGATGTCAGGCTGTCTGACATTCCTTTCCATTCTAATCTCTGATAGTACACACGCAGACTGTGGAGCTTTTCTGCTGCTGAAGTTGGTTGCAAAATCTTTGCTTCTAAGGCAGACAAGATTGGTGATATATACCTTTACGCAATCTTCTATTGAGTCACCACCATACAGGCATACCAGTGCCTTCTCTCCAGCTGGAATAATGGCCTCCTTCATGTATGATGCTGGCTGACTAGATACCATGGCAAGCTCGGAGAAGTCGTCATTCTTCATGATTTTCTTCAGTGCTACGCCTTTCCCTAGTCCAAATATGCGAGACGTTGTGTCGCAGTCCAGCTAGAAGCACATGGCAAAGAGAAAGTAGTCACACACACTATACTTCCTAGAGTTTCCTTCAGCTGTTTGATATTCCATGTTCGGTTCTTCTTGGAGTTGCCTTAATTGGGCTCAGGTCCAAAAAAAGAAGTCCTTTGCATTCAGATCAGCGTAGAAGATCAGCAAGATGAGAAGGATTCTGTCATCACCGATACTGTTGCTTTAAACTTCTGCTGCATCACAATTAATTCCAGGAATCTGCTTTTCCTCAATTGCTCCATCGCAATGAAGATCAGGAAGATGCTGTCCGTTAGTAGTTGTTCGAGAGAGAACTTAAGTGGGCTGCTCCCCGAAATTAGCTACTCCACATGGAACACCTGGGTGTTGAACAACCTCTGGAAATTCCTATAGTGATCACTATAGAAGCTTCCGGAGGTTGTTTGTACTTGTTGCAGATGTACATTATACAAGTCTGGTATCAGCATGGTATTTAGAGCAGCATCAACGAGTAAATGGCCCCGCACATGCAGCTCTAGAAATCGCCTTTCCACCCAGCATATATGGCGTACACTACTTCAAGACGTTCATGGGGTCCTGAGGCCGTTACCAAATGCCCTGCAGAACGATCTGCTTCAAGTCACTGTCAATTGGCTGGCTCCTGATTATTGTGAGTGCCTTCCACCATAGCAGCTTATCAAACGTCAAAACAGGTGTATATAGTATTATACCGTTTAGCATGGGTACAAGCAAAACACAGAGTATAGTAAACACAATGCAGGATGGATCACTAGGATTCATGTCAATCATGGGGAGAAACAAAGAAGATGACTGATCAGGGTACTCGCCGTGGTTTTTATTATCTGTATCGTTCCGGACCTTTGAAGGCCTTGGGGACCGAAGTAGTAAAGATGTCTTCAACAACACATCAAGATTAAATGTTGTATCTTCTGGTCCCCAATCACAATCGGCTGGTAAACCAGAGGTTGTACAGTTGTAGATGCCTTTTACTATTCAATGTTGATACGTCCAACAGTAGCAAAGTCCTCAGCGGATACCGTTTATCTAGGTACAGGCTTACAGTACTTTATTCCTGGGGTTTGGGTAGCAATGTGCCCATCTGTGGAAAGTACCTGATCCATCAGGAGTGTCGATATTATTTGCAATATACTGAATGCACTCTTGAGAAATTGCCGCACTTCTTTCATATTTCTTAACCACTGGAATTCATACAGAATAGCACTAGCTGTGCTACGAAATGTTACTACATCATACTTTCCATTCAGTTCAGTTATACAATCCTCTCACCGAAGTGCCCCTGTATTTTCTTTTTCATGTATACCCCACTGTCGGCATCATGATCTGTATCCAGCCAATACTCTTGCATCCTAGATTTCTTGTTGTCGCGGGCAGCGTTGCCTGTGAGTTCCAAGATTTCGGCAGTGAGGTACTCTAGGACGGCAGCCATGTAGACAGGAGCACAAAATCAACTACTGTTGTTTGTTCCTCATCATTTTCCTCAAGGGACTTAACTACTTTAAAGAATGCAGTCAATTTCACCTCATGTTAAGGTCGGCCAGTTTTAGCTTTTTTGGAAGTGCTTGTGCTCACAGAGTACTATTGGTATTTGTTTTTTAGTTTTAAAGTTCACCATGCATAGTTTATGGTATACTGCATCAACTGCGGGAAGATCATTGACCGATGCAAGTCTTCCAGACACATTTTGCGACGAAGTATCATTTCTTTTTATGCATATCTCTACTACAACTACAGTAATAGTACAACCAGTACCACATCAACAACTAAAGCTCCCTTCCTATTGATGTAGCTAGGCTCATGTGTAGGCTTGCCTTTTGGAGCACATGGTGTACATTCTGTGGCGTCATGAATTACAGGCTTAATTTGACCTCCGAATGACCTCAGATGAAAAAAGGGGGGGGGATTTGACAAACTTTGATTAGTTATTGTGCCTTAGTGGATTCTGATATCTTAATTTTAAAAAAATGTATTGTATTCTGCACATTATAAGCTTTCCATCGGTATTATAATGAAACTATTATTGGGTGTTCTACTTTAGAGTTTTGCAATATCTGAATTAGGTATCATGGATATCACATAATAAAAGCTTACGGGTCTAACTAAGTTGAATATTTGACAAAAATAGTGACTATATAGAGAGCACAAAGAGAGCACAAATACCGCAGTAATATGGAAACTTGTACTGTGATGAGCCATTAGCATGCAATGTATGCTTCTGTTTGTCACCTCTCTAAAATTAAATAAACTGTTGCACTGAGAACAACTTCTAATTCCAATGACCATGAGGATAATGTAAGGTACAGGTTGAACCCCCTAATAGCCCTACCAACAGCTCTTGTGTTTGTATGGATACTCAAAAGGGCCAGTTTTTCTGAACATTTTTATTTTGAGTTTTTCCAATATAATTAAAATGACATATTTGTCTAGTGCATAATGAAATAACATCATCTGCTGAGGTGATAAATTGAGCATAAATTACATATTGGATTGTGTGGGTGGGGGTGTGTGGGGGATTTGTTTCAGGTGTGTGATGTACCTGTAGTATATGGGTATTTTAGTTGATACAACATTTACAGCAGATCACTTTTCCTACTCCTTTAGTGCCACAACAGCCTATACAATCTGACAAATATGATAAAATCTATGTGAAAATCCTCGAAATAGCGGCCATATTGGATTTATGCAAATTAGGGACACTTCCACTACTTGGATTTTTTTGGACTTTTAGTATGATATTTTAGGGACCTTACTAAAATGCATTGCAGTGAAAAATATTTTATTGCAATTTGTTTGACGTTTACCTAAAAAATGACACAATATTCCTAGCCTACTAGGGCATTAACGTGGTTTGGAACTCGGGACCTCTCGGTAGCGGAGGGGGAGGGGGGGGGGGGGGTGCATTGAGGAGTACAAGTTTCATTCGGGAGCATCGGACAAGGATAAAAAGATGAGAGGACTAGAATAGTTATAGAGAGGGGGATGTGGGAGGGTGGCATCACGTTCTTTCACGATGACTTCCTACTTTCCCTTTCTTTCTCTCTTGCCATTCATGGGGAGGGCGTGCCCCTTTCTCCTGCCCCTCGATGCTCCTCCATTCTTAGAAAGAAGAGGGAAACAGTCCAACTTGGTGAAATAATGTTATGCATCATTACTTTTCGTCCGTATGCGAAGATGTCCACCTATCTTCTTAACCATTTTATCCTCCATCGTTTGATCCTGAAAATGTTGATATTAACATGGCGCTGATCAAGAATTATCATTCTAAAGTGCGTGTGTGTGTGTGTGTTTGAGTGTGTGTGTGTGTGGGGGGGGGGCAATGTTCAACCTGCAAAGGTCAGTAATATTTGGATAATGTGACATACAGGGTCTTTTTTCCAAATTGTGAGGGGAGGGGGCAATTTACTCCTGTAGACAATGTGGATCCCAGTTCATTTGATAGAGACAGAAGTGATATTTAGACCTTGTGACCTTGAACTATCTCTCCAGGAATCTTTAATAATAGTTGCTGTTATTGGTCTTGTTATGAACAAACGTCATGAGCGAAGAGGAGACGGTATGTCTGGAATGTTTCTCATACAATACCTGCGTTCACACGTACATTTTAATCCCGATCTTAAACCAAGATAGCTTCATCCTGTCAATATTTCCTTATAGTGAAACCTGACTAAAACCTTGATAGCTTTCATCCATTTAAAGCCTATCTGCACTAGTCTGGCCAGGAGAGATTAGACCTCCCTGTGTTGTCACTGATTGGTATTTATCTCATTAAAACAGCTCTCAATTGACATAAGAAAAATGGAATCATGGGGTACCAACGAGTATTTGCTATATAGAGGGCACAAGTAGCAACAAGTAGTGCAGTCCCGCTTTAATCTTGTTTTACAGTGCAACCTGTATAAAACCGAGATAGCTTTCATCCATTTACTCTTTCCTTACCGGGAAACCTTCTCCCGAAATTTCCTTTTTTTTTGTATTGTTTTTATCAATTTAAAAAAAAATGTTTTAATCCCTATTCTCAATATATTTACAAATCGAACAGCACATTTTGCCAAGGTGAATTTTTAGACGGTTTGCAAAGCAAATGCCTGAACAAGGCTTACAGGGAAAAATACGAAACAGCATACTGGTGAAATACATCGAGTCCAGTCCGTATCTCCTTTTCTAAGATAAACGAAAAATCGTGGCCTTGCTTAGGTTCCGTCGGGGAAAAATCAAATTGATAAATTCCATTCCATATTCCGAGAGTGCATGATTAAATATTGGATTACATTGCCATCGAACAAAGTCACGTATGTAAAAAATATATCATGGAACAATGATACTGAATAGGTTTGGATGAAATTGCTTCGTGGAAATACTTCGAAATCTAAGGGAAGATCATTTTTAGTATACATTTCATAATTTTATGAATTCCTTTTCCAAATGCAGTATGGTGAGAAAATCGCGTTTCCATTGTTGGAAAGAAAGAACATTAAAGATGAATGTAGTATTTAGTGGTGTCTGACTCATGGCAACATTTACATATTTTAGCTTAAATCATTCCACATCAACGTTTCTATTCCTTCCTGACACACTTTTTGTTTTAAACATTTATTATCTAGCATTTCAAATATAAGTGAAATTTATTTTTGAGTAAGATAAAAAGAACAATGTTCGACTTATATGCTATGTTGAACACGAATTATGGATAAGGTTGTTGTTCGACAACTAATCTGCTTCATTTCGTTACTTCTCTTTCTTCTTATAATTCTTTTTAGTGAATTTTCTCTGTAGGATAATTTTTTACAAAGATGGACCTCACTGTATGTTTTTTCTTTATTCAAGGTATAGTTATAGTTGCAGCTCTAAATGATAAAGAGGAAACCACAGAGTCTTTTAATCTGAAATTTTGCACATACTTTCAAAAGCTCATCCTGCTGCTACCGACACATTTTGAAATACATTTCTGAAGGCTTGCTAAATCCCTGATTGCAAATCCACGCCTCAATCGACAGATAGCGATGTCACCATAGTTTGAATAATTTCTAGAATCTAGGACAAATTTTGATTACTGCCTGGAGCAAGATTAAACATACATTTCGAAAATGTTCAACAATTCTTAATAATAAGCATTACGATTATATATATATTTATAATTTAGCACATGTTCAAAAAAGTAGAAGAAAAAAAATGAAGAACAAATTATTAAACAAGGATGCATGAATGAAGTAATCAAGGGAAAGCACATGAACAGATGAGATTCTGCAGGGGATTCTTATTGAAGTGGAAGTTTGCAATAATCAAGTCAGGAAAACATAAGGAGAATGTACAGGCAACTTTTAAAATTCGGCCGAAAGGAAAAACAAGGAAAAAATTCAATAAGAAAATGGGTCGATATAAACTATCTCTTTGGAGCAGAATCAAGCCGAACTAAATAATAAAATTATACTAATCTTGATATCTCAAATTCAATGACAACCATGCTAATGAATAATACATTTCCTTGAGAGATTTGTTATTTCATCTTCTAATAGACATGTTTACGTAAACAAATAACAATTTGTATGAGAGGTTGAGATTTAGAGAGAGAGAGAGAGAGAGAGAGAAGTTGAGATTTAGATAGAGTGAGAGAGAGAGAGAGAGAGATAAAGAGAGAGAGGGGAGGAGAGGAGAAAAGAGAAGAAATCCATTATTGCATGGTCCTCTTATGACCTTTCCGGCGTGTAGATCCCGCCAGTTTCAATATTTGGTTTGAATATTTGTTTTAAGTGTGGAGCTTTTAGTCAAGAAGAGCTTCCATGCCGCGAGCTACTGACGGACAAAAAGAGGGATGAAAAAGAGCTTCCTCATACCTAGCGGTATTTGCAATTCCGTGTTCTTGTTTCGATACATTACTATAATGGATGAGAAGAGTAGGAATGGAAGAGATATGTGCATTTTATGGAAATGACGGCATTAGAACCAAGCACTTAAATCGCTCTCTGAATACACATTATGATATGAATGATTGGGGACGTGCCGAGATGGCTTTCACGGCATTGCCACAGAAAAATGTGATGTTCATTTATATATGTCTATTGTGATTGTCTTATGGAGGATGATGATTGATGAGTTGTTGTACATGTGACCTGAATTCACGTAGGATAAATATGAACAATGCTGCCCGTGGGACTACACAGTGTCTCAATAAGAGTTGACAGTTGTTTTGCTTTCTTACATATTTACGTAATTTAGATAATGATAGCATTAGGAAGATATTGATCTACTCTCTGATTAAACTCGAATCATTTGACAACCAAAATTTAAGTTCACAAAACTAAGACACTTCGCTTATCCTACACTATATAGTATTGTTATGATACAACAATAATCTATTTATCCCTGTAAATTCTCATTATTTATTTTTATCATTATTGTTTAATTTATTTACGTAGTGTATTTTGTAGAAGTGATTCATGCGATCACTGGCACTCATGTGGACTTTTGCAATTAATATTGAAGGCTTCGTTACATTATTGATTTAACTTTTTATCTCTTTGTTCTCCCCAAAACCAAACCCTTCTCTCTCTCTCTCTCTCTCTCTCTCTCTCTTTCTCTCTCTCTCTCTCTCTCTCTCTTTCTCTCGCTCTCTCCCTCTCTCTTTCCCTCTCGTCCTCTCTCTGTTTCTCTCTGTCTCTCTCTACCTCCATGTACAAACATGCTACAATGACGTAATCAACGTGCCTGTCTCTCTTCTTATATGCGATCAACATACAGGTGAGTTCAAATCAGTGTTTGTCATTGGTTATTCATGAATGTTACATAATACCTGAATGTAGCTGAATACGACTTTCTTTCTCGCTCCCATCTCTTTTTTCCTCCCTCTCTCTCTACCTATCCAAATTTATATTTATGAGTGTATTTGTCAATTATTCGTGTTTTTATTTTTAAATATATGCATGTATATTCATTAATGTACTAGTTTTATTGACATATTTATGATTTATTCACTTTTTTGTTTTCTATGTAATGAATGTTATCTCTACTTTTTTTCCTCTCCCTCTAAATCTCTTGAAACCACGATGATAAGCTCCATATAATTTATTTGTTACCAAAACGTTGATTTAAACAAGATAAACCAGGAACCCGTTTCACAAAGCCCTTTTTCAATGACAAATGACAAAAATCAGTGACAAATCTGCGTATAACCAATCAGAAGCAAGGATTTCAGTAGCTTATGACAAAAACTGTCATTTGTCACTGATGACAAGTTTTGTGAAACGGGGTCCTGTACCTTTGCTAGCTTCACATCTACAGTAGATTTCCACTGTGATAGCCCTTTCTTCACCTTCACTAGTTTTACATTCTTGATAAAGAAACTCTACATTGATTTGGTTGATTATGTAATATAGGCTTCTATCAACATCATGTACTAGCAGGCAAGCTTTCATCCACTCAGGTGGACTGTCACAACCAAGTTGATTATAGCCAAGTCTCTTGCTATCTGCTGCATCGAGAGGTTCTCTCTCTTCTCTCCCTGTCTCAATCTCTTTTTTGTTTTCTCTCTCTCTCTTTCTCTCTATTTCGCTTTCTTTCTTTCTCTCTCTCTCACTCTTGATATATTTATATTAAATTGTCATTATCTTCTTAATCTTGCCTTTACCGTGCTTTGGATTTTAAGTCGAAAAGACTGCTGAAGACTGCGATTCATTCTGACTTCGTTACCCGAACCCCCTTGTTGCTTGCCATCTTACATTATTAGTATTGACTCTCAACCGGTGGTAGTAGACTCACATAGTCATCGTCTAAGGCTTTTCTCTCTTAGACCACGTAGAGGTAGTTGGAACGTGAGTTAAGCATTGTGTTCTACCTGTCAACACCATTAGTCGTGTTTGATCAGTACTAGGGCGCAAGCAATGTGTATCAATGGAAGGCTCTTAACGCACGTGACCAGAGTTGCAATGAAGAAGTATTAAGAGGCACTGGAAGATTTAGAGTCAGGGGAGTAAAGTGTTCAGTGGAAGAGAGTTGGTAGTTTATATGGATTTCATGCCTAAGAGTGTAGCAATGCTGGTTGGTAACGGATGTGACTTCAGGTTTAAGCAATGTGGGTGTTAAGGGGTAGGCCTACTGGAAGAGTTACAGTCAGGGGGGGGGGGTAAAGTGTTGAGTGGAAGAGAGAGAGAGAGAGAGTGGGTAGTTTATATGGATGCCATATCTGAGAGTGTAGCAGTGCTGGTTGGTAACGGAAGAAATGGGGGTGTTAAGGGTTACTGGAAGGGATCCTGTACGGGATATAACGGGCAGACAAGGGTTGTGCTTCGTGCGGTAAGTGTAAACGGTACGCGGGTTTCCCGGAAAAATATGGGGATGATTAAGAGGCTGCTGCTAGAGTTAAGCTAAGAGTGGGGGAGGTGTGAATGTTATTCATCGAAGGGCTTATACCAGAGAATGTGGGGAAATGGTGTATTATCAGACGTGAGATGGGTTTTAAGAAAGACCAAATAAAGGAGGACGGGTTTATTGAGGGTGTACTGGTCATGAAAATATTCCAGCAATAAGGACATTTATAGGAAGGGAGTAGCATTGAAGGTTATTCTGGAAGTGTCCGGGATTAGGGGTTCTTATTTTCAAAAAGGGATATACACTCCGCTGTAGATTTGTAGTAGAGTTGACATCTATACTCATCTCTGAACATACACTGGAAGAGCTTTAGGGAGTTTTCATGTATGTCGTGAGCATTAATGTCATACTGAAGTGTGTAGCTATAATGAGGTGAATAGTTTAACCAACTTTTCTTAAAAGAAAAGGAGTAGCTAGTAGGCACTGGAAGCATTCTTTAGTTAAAATGGTCTTTATTCTATCTTTGATTAGCACAATTGGCATAATATCAACATAAATATCGATGAGACAGTGAGATTTAAGCAGCGAAAGCAACACAGGATGGAGCAGATGAACGTTTCCTCTTGCTTAATATCCCCTCTACTCGAAAAATAAATAGATGACTAAATAAATTAATAAATTAAACTTGTAGAGCGTCGATCAAACCCTTAAAATCCTCAACCCTGTGTACCGAGAAAAAAGGTTTAAAAACAGGTATTTTTAGACACACGCCGCTGGCTATATTTCCTAGTTTCATCTTATGCAACGTAACGTAAGGCTTCTATTGAAGACTAGAAACATGGTGGACGTAAGCGCGTTGTGCGTATATGACTGTTCAAATATTGAGTTTATCTGTTTCCTTACCGGGTAAGTAATACCACGAGTATCAAGTTTTAATTTACAGCCATATAACGTACATATCGTGTTTCGTTCTCCAGAGGGGTGATATGCCTGAAGCTGAGTAGCATGCCTGGGAGCGATGGAGATAGAGTCATTGAATTAGAAGAATGTGTGAAGTAGTGATGTGGGTTGAGTGGACATAGTGGATGGTGTTTCAAAGTGCCAGTCCATTATGTGAGCAAATATTGGCTTTAATCAAGTTTCAATTTCATCTACTCGACTCTCAGATCGCTTGCTCTCCATCTCTCCGAATCTTTCTTTCTCTCTCTCTCTCTCTGTTTCTCAATCTTTCCATGTTTCTCTCACTGTCCCTCTCTGTCTCTTATTCACTCTGTCTCTCTTTCCTGCACTCACCCTGTTTCTCCCCTCTCTCTCTCTCTCTCTCCCTCCCTCTCCCCTTACTCCTTTCTTCCATTCCATTCCCTCTCTGCCTCCCTCTTTAGTATCAATAGCTACGTGTCTACCTGTCCTTTTCAAGGTTTCTTTGGTCTCCTTCACAAATGTCTCTGCCTGTATATCTGTGTGTACCTCTTTCTTTCTTCTTTCCCCCTCTCTCTCCGACTCTTCGAAAACTTGAAACACAGACGGAAAATCAATAATACATAAGGAAATTAAAAGCTTCTTTAGCTATTAATATAAACATGATTAACAAAGAACTTTTTTTTGTTCTGGTTTCTTCTAAAGTGATATTATGACTTTATCAAACAATGGAAGTGACAATGCATTACCAAAGTTAATGGCTTTAAAAACCAAACGGACCAATGTTTAGAGCACACTACAACGAACACGTATTACGAATCATATACATCTCAATCCGCCCATGAATAACAACTCACAGGAGAAAAAGGCTTAAGAAATGGCAAGCTTAAGGCCGATTCCTCAACCTATATCTCCGTAGTTGAAGGTGGCAGATGAGAGATAGGAGAGTTGGCCTCGGGCAGTCCCACGTGGGCCATTCCATGTATGCCAGGAAATGAAAATAGAACAGAGGTTAAATATTTGTCATCATTTAGACTAGAACCCGATATCGATTCAGACTTAGGTTAATCGATTGTAAACGAAGGGTCACGCTTTTTGACGTTACCTTTTTCACTCAGCGAATTATCTTGGACGCTCAGCCGGAGATATAAATCAATTAGACATGGATGTTAAGAGCTGATGTTTATTTCCAAATACAGGAGTAAAATAATGTTAATATATTGTTTTTATTCCATGAAAACAGTAGATGCAGGTCATAGCAATCGTACCCTTTTTATTTGATAGAGTTCACGTTCTGGACACTTGGAAACAAATGGCAATATGGAACACGTCATGAAACTATAGAGGCTTGCTGAAATAAAGAGAAAATGCTGGTGTCCACACCATGAATCCTGAGCAGGTGCACATCATAAATGGTTAGAAAGCTATCTTAAATCCCGTCTGTACTAGTTTGGCCAGGGGGATTAGGCCTCCCTGCAAGGCCAATCCCAATTAACATACGAAAAAGAGGATCATGGGGGACCAACAGGTACCGATTAGGCATTGTTTGCTATATAAAGGGAGCAAGTATCTACAAGTAGTACAATGGGGCTTAAAACTAAACAAAACAATACACTTATTGGGCCTACTAATTCTATCTTTCTTCGCTTAGACCTTTACCTCTGCTGGAAGGAGAAGCGGGTATTCTGTTTTCGCTTGTCTCATGATAATAATAGTAATAATAGCCTAATAGTCCACTCCAAATTGTATTGCAATAACACTAAGTGAATGCAAAGTCCATAAGTCCCCTTCACCCCGAACTGAACTGGATGAGATTTCAAATGTCAGACTTTTCATATTTTCACCATATTTTATGCACTTTGTGCTTTAGTGTGTATACATTTTTAGTTATTTTTGCTAAGGTGATTTTTCATGATAAGCCATACACATCGAAGTAAATCAAAGATGAAATAAATGCATTTACGGATATAAACAACATTTTTACAGCTGTATCGTCCTGCTTGTGTCTGTATGAGTTACAATAATAAGCAGTAAAAGAAACGGATAGAGACAGTAGAATACAGCTGGTTATCAAAGGAAACAGCCAATTTAAGAGAAAGGCAGTGTTCTAGGAGGGAGCGTAGGGGGAGAGAGAGAGAGAGAGAGAGGGGGGGGGGGTGGGAAACGGGGACAAAAAGGGAAAAGAACTTGACTGTTGCATAAAAATGCAACGTTCAAAGGAAGAAAACCAAAACGCTATTTAAAAATAAAACACGATTTCTGTAGAAAGAAGGGATGGTAAATGATAAGATACATAAAAGAAGAGAGATAAGAAGATATACAGAACTGAACTGATATGCGAATGATCTAAATAGTGAGTCACGAATCATGTCAGAATATTACGTAGACAAATTCGAAATGTATAAAAATGGGGTCAATATTACAAAACGAAAATTAAATTGTGACTTCCTCAAAGAAAATTAGATTACGTTATTTTACATGCGATAAAGAGAACCAAATTCATGGAATACTTATAGAAAAATTCCCTCCCTCTCTGTTTCTCGATAACTTCCCTAAAGCTGCACTGTCATTTTCCTCTCTCTCTCTCTTTCTCACTCTCCCTTCTATCTCTATTTCTCTCTCTACCCCATATATCTCACAAACTTTCCGCCCCTTTTCTCTTCCCCTCTCTATCTCCTTTCTCCACTCACAAACTCCCCGCCCCCTTTCTCTTCCCCTCTCTACCCATCTCTGTAACCTACATTATAATCCACTCGACCGAGTTATGTTCATTTAGGAGGAACACGACTTTGTTTAGCGGCCTCTTTGTCATGGCCGACTTTCATCCCTAAAATTGAAGAGGAAACCTTGAGTGGAAAATCTGATCAGAATTCCCTCCATTTTATGACATGATTTTGGCCGATACACAATTCATGCTAATGAATTCTAACATCACACACACGAGCTGCATAGCGTCGGGATTTATCTTGGTTTTCCCCATAATGTAACAAAATAAATGATCATAATAAAATGGGACAAAATGTGTATTGAGCATTAGAGAGAATATGTTACGTACACTCACTGTACATTCAATAGAACAAATGTATACAACATGGATACATTAGATTATAATATTATTTTGACGAAAGGTAACAGTAATGTAATAACTAAGGAACAAATATCAATGAAATGTCATTAAGTCCATGTAAGAAAAAACAATGATTAGGTAAAAATTGTATAATAGCATAAACTTACTATCGCCGCTTGATAAGTCGATAAAAAGGGATGAGAAAGGAGAAAGCGAGAGGAAAGAAAGAGCGATGAAAAAGAGAAAGAGAGAGGTAGAGAAGGATGGAAGGAGTTGGTCCCGATTAAAATATTGGACAGGATAAAGGGATATATAAACTGGTTGATTTCGAGAGGGTATAGCTTTGCAGAAATTGAGAAATAGAGAAGGAGTGAAATATAGGCGAGTTGATGGGGCTATATAGGGTAATATATGGAGTGACGAAGAAAAAGAGTTTTAATCAACTGAGAGTGCAGCAGGAATTATTATCTGCAGCAAGCCCCACGGGGAAATACATTTATGGTTATTAACAAACATGTTCGGTCACAGCATAAATGTGGATACATGGGACTAAAGGGATCTATTCCCCAGTCCGACATGCAGAGATTGATGTCGGTAAGAAGTCATTTGGTTTTTGATGAATTACTTTGCTTTACAGTTATCCGCACCCGGGGGAAATCACATTTGCTTGAGCAGGGTTCAGTCACTAAGCAAAGAGGGGGATTGTGCTGATCGTGGAAACAGATTAGTCCAAATATTTGCTTTTCATTTGGCTGAGATTTGCAGGCAGATAAATCTTTGAGCCCGTCTTGGAAGCAATTCCGTGGATCGAGTGTTTCTTAGGCTTTCTCCGAGCTCCGCCATGCTCAGGCCAATCAGATGGAGGCATGGCATCTCTTATAAGCAAAAGGAGATCTTAACAAGACAACGGAGATTGAAAGATATCGGGGGAGATTACCTCGGAAAAGAAAAAGAATAACTGAAAGACTGAAATAAATATTTTGAAAATTAAATATGAAAGATAGAATTTAAAGTGCATAAAATACTTGAGCATATTTCACTCTTCAATCATGTAAAAACAAACAGTTATAAATTCTAGAGTTATGGTTATAACAACTAGAAATTGAATATTTGATTGGCTCTGATTTGAGCGATTCACTATTAGATTTTCTTGAATGTATAAACCTTCCATCCTTTGTATTTGTGTACACTTCTGGAGAAATCATTATTTACTTCATCCATTATCAAGTGATTGAAGTAACATAACTGAAATAATCTTCCAAATTTTATCAGAAATAACAACAATCCTATTTTTCACCATTTTCATCTTTACCTCTGACACTGGAAGCCTACGTTTTACATTTGTACCACTGCTATTTTTACCACTGTCATTTTTACCACTGTCATTTTTACCACTGTCATTTTTACCCATGCTATTTTTACCACTGTCATTTTAATCATTGCTATTTTTACCACTGTCATTTTTACAACTGTCATTTTTACCACTGTAATTTTTTACCACTGTAATTTTTACCACTGTAATTTTTTACCACTGCTATTTTTACCACTGTCATTTAAATCATTGCTATTTTTACCCCTGTCATGTTTGCCTCTGCTATTTTTACTTATGGCTTTTATAAGTACCAACCGTTTGAGCTTTCGCAATTTTACCTCTGAATGTTAACCACAACTCCCAGTGAGCTGTATTATTGGAGCGGGTGCATATATCTGTAATTGGTCTAAGTTGAATGATCCCTTGAAGAAATTAAAACCAATTTTTTCAATTTTAAGACATTTATCCGGCATGCTAAGAGATTAAGCACTTCTGCTGAAAATAAGCCCCCCCCCCCCCCCCCCCAACCAGTCACACGGGCTTGTCCGAAATTACAGATGCGCACATAGGCTTTACGTTCGAAGGATTTTTGAACTGTCGAAGATATTGAAATTATCGCGGTGGGTGAGAGATTTTCCCTTTAAAGGATAACGTTTACCTCCGGTCATGGAATCGCATTATTAAGGAGTTGGGAAAGGCTGGTCATAGTGTATATTATACATCTGAAATAACCAAAATACGTTTAATGATTCAGTCTTGCTGAAAGAACACATGCACTACACATACATTTGTATATGGGACACACACATGTTTAGGTATTGCAAGTTATAATTTGAATATGAGAGTATTTGAAGAGCACTGATTTTCATGAGACATTCCTGTAATGACATTCACTCATACTGTCCTCAGGAGAATGAAAAAGCTCGCTTCACTCTGACCAAGACGGAGCTCGCTCTTCACGTTATACAGGCTTTGATGTAACCATGGATAACACTGACATGTTATTGGAGAGGTAGCACGTCCTACGGATTTAAACTGTCGAATGAAGGATTTATTACGAAGTGGATTGACTGTTCATTACTGACAATCCTAATCCCGTCTCATCCAAATCGCTTTCCTCAAGAAGACGATCCGAATCACAAGGGTCATTTTACACCACGGTCAAAACATCGCCTCTCTGTTCTTTCTACTCTGAAAGTTATTCAATGTGCCTAATGCCCAAAAAATCGCCCTGATTGACACTATTGAAATCAGGCCTAGAGAATCTGATGGGAATGTACTTCCAATTGTCAAAACAAATTTTCTGGAAAATATAATGGAATTTCCTTTAAAAAAATCTTGTTATATGCTATTACACACCAACAAACTCATAAATTTCTAGAGAAGCTAACATTTTCTCGTATCACACACGCAAATAGTTCTAGAAATAAAAAAATTATAGTTCTAGAAATAAAAAAGATTACACTTAAATAAAAGAAAACGGATTTTTCTAAAGCTATTTTTTTTTTATATAGACAAATAGAAAGTGTCGGTATTTCTTTAGATTTCATTTGATTTTTTCTTCATTTTCTTCAATTTTCTTCAAGTTCGTTCTATTATTCAATTTTGATGAGTATTATTAGGAAAACTTTAGTATGTCATGTATGTCTCTACTCAAAGGTATTGTTATATTGAATAGAATAAGACAAGACCTATTGTGAAACGAGTATACCCAGGCCGCCAATCCCAGACCAACTACCCCTTCCGGCATTTATCCATTCAATCAACATTACATGAACTCTGATTCCAAGATAGATTATCTTGGGTATGACTGTGGCGTAGCCTCCCAGCCAGCTATTGGTAGGCCATACGTATCATGAACGAGGGAAGGGGCGGGGACTCCAACTCTTAATTCGTCACGGAATCGATTAGGGGGGTGCGTGGTCATTGGAATCCGTCTTTCCTTATCTTCTTTCGGAGGGAGGGGGTTATCTTTTTCTTGTTTTATGTATTATTTTACCTGTTTCGTGGTGTGGTGGTGGTGGTGGTGGTGGTGGTGGTGGTGGTGGTGGTGGTGTGTGTGTGTGTGTGTGTGTGTGTGTGTGTGTAGGAGGGGGAGGGGGTACACGTACGTGCCCCATCGTGCTCCCATGCTGTATCTACGCCCATGCCTTTGACATCTGATGTGTGTTTAGACAGCAGGATTGTGTACCTTAGTTATTAATGCCTGTCAAACATGGTTAGCCCTGTGACATTGAGTGATTGGTCATTTACCCTGAATTCCATAGCCTCCTCGCTGCTATCTGAACGTCACATACGAGACATTCACTACATAGCTGCTTGGGATCATTCAATGTCGTGTTTATTCATGGAGTTTATGAAATAATGTCTGGATAATTATCTTGGTCTAAAGATAGGGTGCAGGATTGGAGAGTGCGCAAATAATGTTTGTCTTACGTTTGTAAAGTATCGTGTAGATATAAACATCATGTCATCCTGAGTACACGTGTAAATGTGTTTGGTGTACAGGACTTATCATTCGCAATTTATCTGGTAGTCACGTTTACTCTTTCTCTCTCTCTCTCTCTCTCTCTCTCTTTCTCTTAATTGTTCACTCCCATTTTCATGCAAATAAGTTGTGCGTCCGTGCGTGCGTGCATGTGCGCGCGTGCGTGTGTATGCTTGAATGTGTTTGCGTGCGTGTGTTTGTAAAGATGTCACAGCATCGGCAAACATCGTGACATAATACACTGAAAGAAAATTCTTTATCCTATTCCCTATACCTCTCAGTTTAGTGTCCAAACTCTTCTACGGCAAACTAGTTTGATAACAGTTAAAGCAATGGCATTGACGTGTAGCTACTTGGCAAACCTGCACTACTTAAAGCCATATTATGACGTGTCAAGCAGATAGAGAGAATACACGAATGTAATGATTTGTCGAGAGGGGATTCCATTTTGAGGGGAGACTTCTCATTAACCCTTTGTCCAAGATAAAACATATTATGTTGAAATACCGTGGCCTGCTACGACAGATTACTCGTGACACTGACGTCACAAATTGCACTCTACACGAATTTAGTTTTCTAAGTTTCCTTTCATGATGTTGTAAACTTCTTTTAAAATGTCCTGTGATCATGTTTAAACGGGATTGGTCTATCATGTCTTCTGTCTGCAAACAACTTGTTTCGGATATGATATATCACCCGAATACACAGACCTACACATAATCATTTCTGGGCCTCGTTTTATGAAGAGTTGCGATTGATTGCAAAAAGCTATTAATCGCAGGTTTTAGGAGCTGCAATGGAAACTTGATATTTATATCAATATCAACTTTTATAAGACGGGACCCTGACTATTTAAATCACCTTTTCGAGGTTCTCTACTTCCTCAATATATTGTTCTTTACTAAAATGCAATTATAATCGGTTGTTAAACCCAGCAGTCTCTTTGAGCAAGCCAAAGCTTAAACCATAACAGTGTCAAGCCGTGAAATGACGAGAAATGAAAAAAATATATAATCAAATATTATATCGTGGTGAAAGTAAACTTTCAGGTCTGCACTTCTATTGAACTATAACACGAAACTACTATGCCTACAGCTGCAGCACTTTATAATATGCTTCATGAGAAACCCGTCCGTAGATGATCATAAGAGATATAGTAAGCCCTTGTTCGCCCTAGGGAAAGAAAAGCAATCATTTAGTATACCGTCTTGTGTCTTCCTATGATTAAAGTTTTTCATTACGGATATTAAAAGTATGCTTTTTATAATGATAAGCGCATCTATAAAATAACAATAATGCCTTCGAAGAAGAGTCGGTAGCCTTGGTAATCACTGTCAGCGTAAAAATGTATTTTGTTCTTCTTTTATTTGACAGCATGGTTAAAAGTAAATAACAATTTGCCTATAGAAATCGAAAAATTATGATCACGGTTTCAAGGTTTTAATGTTTCTTTTTTTGTTCCATATAATATTACATAATCAAATGAATATGCAATATATACCAATTCAATAACATATTATTCATCACAGATACGACAAATGATTATACAATTATTCTAATAAATCATTTAAGATAGGCACAGTGGTAAAACATAGTGGAGGCGTCTATTAAAAAAGCAAGGCTTGTATTTTATAGACCCCTTGATCAAAATGTCTGAGAGAAATGGAGGGAGAGAGAGAGAGAGAGAGAGAGGGAGGGAGAGAGATGGAGGGAGAGAGAGCGAGAGAGAGAGAGAGGAAGGGAGGGAGAGAGAGAGAGAGAGAGTGTGTGTATATGTAGGGGGGGGGGGGGGTCTAGCCCATCTGTGTTGTCTCAGCTTGTATATTTGCCTCTTTTGCAGTCAAGAATCGAAAACATGTATTGATTGCATTTGTCATTCGATTGTTAACAGTCATTCAAAGTGCATTATGTAGAATGCTAACCAAAGCCCTAGATCGTGGCTGGTATAAGGTTATATCATGTGTAGAGAAGGGGCGTACTGCCACCGCAGTATTCACGTATTCACCGCAGTGAGGGGGTACCAGGGATGGGCTGTACTTTCAAAATGTCAGTAAATCGAATTGAAATACATCGTCGAAACCACCATTATAAGCTTTGCCGCGTGATTAGAAGCTGCATTCATAGTAGCACTAAGTAGAAGAAGTAGTAGTTATAATGATGATAATAATGATGATAATAATGATGATAATTATGATGATAATTATGATAATAATAATGATAATAATGATAATAATTATGATAATTATGATGATAATTATGATAATAATTATGATAATAATAATGATAATAATGATAATAATTATGATAATAATAATGATAATAATGATAAAAATGATAATGAGAATAACAATGGTGGCTTTTTTTATAATTATAGCTTACATGTCCGTTAGTACGTGGGTCTACTTGAGCTCTAACGTCATTACCACGGTCGTAGCGGGCGGGCGGCCAAATCTCTAGCGCTCTGGCATATCGGGTATCCATTTATATCTGGGTGGAATGTGGCAAAAGTGGATTAATTTCTCGCCAAAAACTAAAAGCGGGACTATACTACATGTATCTACTTGCGCCTTCCTTATAGCAAACAATGCCTAAGCGGTAACCCGTTGGTCTCCCATGATCGTCTTTTTCTTATGTTAATTGAGAGCTGATTTGATGAGATAAACACCAGTCAGTGACCTTGCAGAGAGGTCTAATTCCTCCTGGCCAAACTAGTGCAGATGGGCTTTAAATGCCTGGCTAAGATTATAACCCTCAACCTTCGTACTAAAAGTCAAGGGAATGAACTACCTAACCACGAAACGTTGTTATACCTCAGATAACGGATACTGATAAGTATCTACAAAACAAAATAAATTTACAGCGTTTACTACATTTAAGTATGAGAATAAGCAGGGATATGTGAGTTTTCACATCCTTTGAATAAGACAACGAGTCATATATACTACTGAGATACTGGGAGGGAAAAAAGGGAGTATCAGAAAAGGTAGGTTTAGCGAGATGTCCAGTACAAATTAGTTTCTAGACTATCGTCAGCCTGAATGATGGTGACTAAATCTCCACCATTGGTTTAATTACACATGTGTCTATTCTGAGATCGTTTGAAAAGCAGCTCTTGAAATGCGATTCCCTTCAAGCGAAAATGGAGGTCATTAGTAATCTTGTGATATTTTCACACATCTCCTTTTTATCCACGAATTACTGCTCGCACGTTTAGTCATTAATATCTCCCTTCCAAGAAATTCATCTGTTCATACGGTTGATTCGAGGTACAGACATCCTGTTTGATGTTCTCGATTAGTTACACCCAGCCTTACCTTATTCTACATATATTCTTTTGTCATGTGTAAATTTGCAATATTTGTTTGTTATATATTTGTAAAAATGCAAAAGAAAAAGAAATCAAACAGAAATAAATAAATCAAATCAAATCAAATCAAAATTATGGAGGTAATTACACACGTGGGTAAATCAAGATTTGCATTCTCTTTTTAATTTCCTACTGCTTTTTGTCTTCATTGTCAACCTCAGTCGAGAGTCAGTCTTTCGTCATTATGGCCATTATTTTGACACTGTTTGAATACTTTATAAACATTTTATATCATCATAATTATGTAAAATGTGTCGATTAACTATAATCGTTTTCTTATGTTCACGCAACCATTTGGAATATATTTCTAGGAGAAACCATAACTTTAAAACTGTATTAAGTCAACTTGCAAATATGCAAGATTTTTGTAACAGATTGTTTTTATATTTGATGTAAAGTTGCTTTGATATAATTACACTCTTTAGATGTTAAAGGGATAGTTGAGTTCTGTTGCAGAGGGCGCTACACAAAATAATGTTTTTGTGAGTGTCAACTTTGAAAAAACATACAATTTAAATGACAAAATCAGCTTTGTTTGATCAAAATCGGTTTAGAGACGGCTGAAATATCCATAAATACAACGATTTCTAATATTTGTGTACCACCACAAATATTCAATAATTTGAAAAAGCCGTCGATAAAACGAAATAGCGCTGTTTACGTTGTATTTCAGCCAATGCTGATTTTGGATTTTTTTTGTTTTTTTTTGTTTTTTTTGTTGAGTTTTTCGTGTTGGTTTTATTACGCACATCCAGCCGGCCCATGTATTGTTATTTTTAATGAATTAATTAACGGTCACCATATTTTTTTCGAAAGTGGAGCTGAATTGTAATGATCGTATTCGCTAAACTTCACACATTTTGGGGTCTAAAATTACCGTCATAGGAATTTTAGCAATAACCATGCACTTTGAAGGCATTTGCGGTTTGAAAACAGAACTCAACTATCCCTTTAAACATTTGAACGTGTTGTTCGTCATTTTATTCTAAAAACCTTTTCTAAGCGTCTCGCTACATTGAAATGCAGGATGAGGTAGAGAGTGCTAGCACATTATAATTGAGGCAAAAGAGCATCTTCAAAGTGATGTAAAATGCCTAGAAAACAGAGGAGGACAATCTGCCTTATTTTCATTGTTCATGCTGTCCTCTAATGCTTTTGAAATTTATTTTTTGGAATATTTTGGGAATATATTTTTGGAATATACACAGTAGACCCTATCCATACCATTTCACACAGGTCGACATGGAAGGTGTTTTGACCATGGTCTAGGTATGGACGATGACCTACATTTGTTTTACTCATATATGTACCAGGGAACTCTCATATCCCTGGATGTACAACGACAGGTGATATTGGCGCCATTAGTAGCATTGACATTAACTAGGACAATTATACTAAAAATGACAAGAAAGATGACATTAATAAAAATAAACCATGATGCGTCAGTCACACTTATGCGTATTTATGGCAAGCCGTTTTAAAGTTTATTCCTATTTCTTGATATCAATAAATTGAATTATTGTAATGTATTCGAGAATTACCGTTACTGTACAACAGAAAATCGTCTCTTGATATCAAGAATAGGAATAAATGTTAAAACGGCTTGCCATGAATACGCAGCAATAGCAAGCCAAATACGAAAAGGCGTGTCTGACGCTGGTCTTGCCATGACACTGACCTCGTCCAAACCTCGATTTTACCTTTAAACGTGGAGAATGTCTGGAGCGGGCTTTTATTGGCATCATCCATCCAGGCATGTCTGTGATGACGGTGACCGTCAACAGACACAATACCCGTGTTTGCTTCTTCAATTACACACCAATCCCTCTATCCTGACTTGATTTAAAGACATTCCTCCCTTTGCTCCTAAATTGGCATCTGCTCTCCACTCGTTAGCCCTTAGGCGATAACTTCATATCGTTCATCCCTGCAAGATTGCGCGCGGGCGGGCGGGACTGCGTGCAGGGAAAGAGGACCATTTTCAATCTCAAGGCTGATTATCAGGTCTCTACATCTGGGGAAGATGCCTGGAAGCGCATGAAAAGCAAATGTCTTGGAAAAGGGTTTTAAAACCTGCTGCGAAAGAGAAAAATGATTAACATTCATCAATTGTTTTGTTCAGGTTTATTTGTCTGCATGCTGTTTTCTCTATTTAAAAACAACTAGAATTTGTTTTTTGTCTACTCGACGACAGAAGGTACAGCTAGACGATTGTATGTTTAATGTTAATGTTAGGATTAATGTGGTTGAGAGCCGTTGTGATGCTTTTCGTTACAATCCTCAGTCTCTGAGTTCTGCTTTTCCCAATGACTCATAATACACCACTACATGGTTGTTTGAATGCATCATTATTACATCAAGTACTGAACGATGCATAAGACGCATCCTTTGTTGATAAAGGACTGCCTCTGTGACTGATACAGTCTTTGACGCATCCGGTCTGTCAGAGTGGCTTTAGACATAAACGAATCGTCTTCTAGATTACCTACAAATACAAATCTATTTGAAGGCTTGTCTAACGTGTAATGCGCAAGAAAATCAACATGATAGCCCGTCTGGAATAAAGCAAGCTTCTTGGAAAGCCGCGGGTGCAACTTAAAATGAAAATTCAGAGAATATGAATTTATCGGAATTATATGCCATATATTATCAAAATGTCCGTCATAACATTCTGTTGTTTCTCGCTTTTACACTGTAAGTAGTGCAACACGAAATTCTTCATCGTGTTTATTTCTAATCCATTTATGTTTTGTCTTTGATATTTTAGTAATGATAGATGTGTTTTTCATCAACTTTAAGTTTGTCTTTATTTCGAGTCATTTGCAAGCTTGTAATTTATCCTTGCATGGCCAGTCGACCTTTTATCGAGCAGTAATTATTAACCCAAACAGACGACCCCCTCCAGACGACCTCCTCCTGTTCAAGATAGAGTAGCAATCACCAAACCTGTGTGTCATCCAGTCATTCTTAGCGGGTTATTTATTCGCAATTTGAGCACCTACTTCACGTAGGACGGGTCTTCAAGACACCGAGGCCAGAGCTTAGAGATAATTGGAGTATTTCGAATCATTGACACGGACAGTTCAGGAGCGGCTCGAGAACGCAAATCTTCTTTTAGGGGGTAGGTGGGGTTGGGGTCGAGTTTTGCATTCATTTGCTACGTTTGGCTCGCTTATATCCATTTCTAATTAGGAATAAAATGGAAAGGGGGCCTTGATAGACTTCCCCATGCACCAAACTCCCCTCCCCGCAACTTGTACATTGTTTGTTCTTAAGGTGAACGGCAGTATTCTGAGATCTGCACCTACATCCTTATTCTCATCACATTCTAAAGTAATCATCGGCTTTGCTGCCAAACATGGACACTATACAATGATCTACTGTTCAGGGTTATAATGTCTTCTCGCGATAAGGATGAACAAAAGTGCACAAGTCATAACAAATACAATCAGTATTGAATGCTTGAAAATGCTTTGCTCCTACTCTTTTGCACATAATGGCGTAAAAATGGGTGGTTACGAGAGTACAGATAAGCAACGCTGCACAAGAAAAGTTAGTTTATCATGACATTAAAATGTAACATCTCTTAAGTATCAAGTATGTTTACAGCTGATTATTTATGTTCATGCAGATGAAAATAACTTCTGTCAGTCTCAAAGGATGCGATTTTTAAAGTTTCATTTCAGTAGTTCGCTTACTTTTGCGGGTATTTTGCGGGTATGTTTCACTACATGTTGAATCAGCCTTGTTATGATTGATAAAGGTCTCAATTATCTGGGTAATAGACCTCATTGGTAGCTACCAAGAATAGGCCACTATAATTCGCTGGGTCATGAGCTTGGAACAAAAAGGTGATAAATGGTATGCGATCTAGTTAGCCCTGGCATACCAGCGAAATTTGATTAGCTGTATTGGGCTTCAGTCGACGAGAGAATAGACCGGACGTCACGATCACATTCAGTTTTCATTGGCCTTAAAGGGGTTAACAAGTTTTTTGCTCATAGCATATGTTTTTCACTTCAAGACTGAACTTGAGTTAAAAAGAGAAGAAGTTGTATGCATTTTGACCTTCGTTACATTTCAGTTACAACTCGGATAACTATTTGCCCTTTCTCTGCGAGACTTTCCCTCGTTTTCTGTTTTTCCTCCACACTCTTCCCTCTCTATCTCTTACGCTTTAGATTATTCTCCTCTTTCACTTTTCCTCTCTACATCCCCAACCCCTTCTCCCCTCTCTCTCTCTCTCTCTCTCTTTATCTCTGTCTCTCCCTCTTCCATTTCTTTCGCAAGAGCCAACGTACTATTACAATGCTATCATTGTGACTGCAATTCACAACGTTTTAAGAAGAGTATAATTATACTTATGGTACTTACGATTTTTGTGCGAGTGCTATTAACTAAGTGTAATTTGTAGTAAGGTACTTAACTTCTTACTCTTTTCTGCATATATTTGTTTCTCAAACTTCCAATCTCTCTCTCTCTCTCTCTCTCTTGCTGGATGGGTGTGTGTATGTGTTTTCACGTTTGTCGCGTGTGGGTGTTTGCATTGGAAGTAATTCTGAGTATAGAAATGTCGTATGGTGAGGACAAAAATGGCCACCATTGCCTTCCTATCATGACGTATCCATCTCACAATACAATCTGATATGTCCTTCTACTCCAATCATAGTTCCTGCTGAAGTACACATTTTCCAACATTGTCTTTGCAATCCATCATTTTATTCCATCTGACCTTCCCAACTATATAGGCGTGTCTGCACTATCTCGAGATTGCCAAATATCCAGCTATTTGAACTATCCCGATCGCAAACTATCCAGCTAATTTGCGTCTTCATTAGAACGAAGTAGCAAATTAGCTGGATAGTTGGTCGGGATAATATCCCAAGATATCTCAGTCTAGTTTGCGGTTTTCCGTGTTTACTCGAGGTCAGTGGTTGTACTAGCGCGCTGAGCGGTATAGATCGCATGTGCGAACCGGAAATCGTTGTGCATGATGGGATCGGGATATTTGACTCCGGACTTCGGTCTAATGAAGACGGTCGCAAACTATCCCGCTAGTTCGGAAATAGTGGGATATTTTGCAAACTAGACCGAGATATCTTGGGATATTATCCCGACCAACCATCCAGCTAATTTGCTACTTCGTTCTAATGAAGACGCAAATAGCTGGATAGTTTGCGATCGGGATAGTTCAAATAGCTGGATATTTGGCAATCTCGAGATAGTGAAGACGGGCCTAGTGAGTAGGTCTACGCAATAAATCTCTCGAATAAAAAGGAAAAGTTTGTCCACCTATAAACCTGTGACGGATGGTGCCTGTCATCAGTGGGACGAAACAGCGTTTGTTAAAGCAGCTGGGGTTATAACACTAATAATAGAAAAGGATGGAGAATGATATAAGAAGCTACTTCTGTTCCTCTCGATTCAAAGGTCAGTAGAGATAGTTTCGTCCGCCATACTCTCGCACGCCTGGCACTCAATGCGAGCAGGGAGAGTGTAACACTCTCCCTGAAGCGAGCGATATTCCAAATATAAGCGTTGAGCTAAATTTTGAATATACAATAATTATACAAATAATATCGTGTTAATGAGTAGTAAACGATTCTGTTGCTAGAAAACATGTTCCATCATTAGTCGATGAGATACATTTTACGTTTTAATCTATTTTTTCCCCTTTTTTTCTGAACTTTCAATTGTAGGAAAAGTTATCATTCTATACTATGAATACGCTTTGGTTCCTCGTCTGAGAATGTCTGAGAAAACCCACTTTAATCCCTTCATCTGAAGACTGTCAGCAAATCTGATTCAACACTCGTACAATCCAAACATCCAAACGCCGCCTAGATTTAGAGGATACATTTAATTACTCGATGTAGTCCCGGGATGCAGTAATTTGCACAAGACAATTAATGGCCACAAAATATTTAGCATCTGGACAGTTGACTCGTTCGAGCTTTGCGTCTAGACGAGCAAGGACGGCTATTTATATATGGTTAGAGGTTTGGAACTGTCACATGATGCCTTTCATTGCTATACATCACGTGGTCATCGACATGCTTAAAGCGCTTTTTACCCAGGGAACTGGACGCCGCATCCGTCCTTATTCTCATTGCGGACGATGCTTCATGAACTCCCCTGATTGCTCTTTAGAGACAAAACAATGTGCTCGTATAAAAGAGGAGAGGGATTGAGGAGAGTGTGTGAGACAGAGAGAGATAGAGAAAGGGGGATGAGTGAGAGAGAGGGGAGAGAAAGAGAGGCAAACGGACACACGGAGAGAGGGGAGGGAGACAGATAGAGGAAGAGAGAGAGAGAGAGGGGGGAAGAGAGAGAGAGAGAGAGAGAGAGACTGACATACACATAGATAGGGAGAGGGAGAGATAGACACAAAGAGAGAGAGAGAGAGAGAGAGAGAGAGAGAGGGGGGCGGGGATGAGGAAAAACACAAGGAACATATTGCAAAATCATATTTACGAAAAAAGACAACAGACTAAATCAGAAAAACCAACTAACAATTGAATTTTTTTAATTTTTTTTTTCTATAGTTTAATTTAGAAAATCCATATGGAAATAAAAAGTTCACTATGTAAAGTAATGTTATAATTATTATGTTACAAAAGAGGATGAAGATATACCTGAGACAGGTATTGAAACAGAGAAGTCAAAATTGCAGTCGAGGGCAATATTAAACAAAGGGTAAACATCACAAAGGTAATATACCATGGTATTAGGAAAGGCAAACTTGTGAAAACTGATATACATTAAACTGACTACATGCAAATATGATATTTTTCATATTCTATGCCTATGCCCTTTGATTAATTACAGATCTTTTTGTAATTATCTTCGTTATTTTTACTGTATTTATGTTTTATTAACTACTTATTGAAAGTTAATTTGTGAATGTGCGAATGAGTGTATGTGTTCATTGTGGTATCTCTTCTTCCTTCTTTCCAACTCATTCATGGTTATGCACTCAATGTATTTCTAATATTTTTCCATTCAACCATATAGATGATGATAATGAATTTTATTGGACTATGTACGACTTTTTCCATTTAAATAGGAGAATTGATATTGACAAGTTATTACAATTGAAATTAAACCCATTTTGTATGAATAAATATGATGTGCATAGCCTTTTTGATTTAGATCTTGAACTTAAAAATTCATGTCAATACACATTTTGTGAAGAATTTAGTCTAAAATTTAGTAAATTGAATTCTAAACTGTCACTTCTCCATTTGAATGCTAGAAGCCTAAAGAAACATTTTGATGAATTACAGATTGTTCTGTCATCTCTTCAATTTGAATTTGATATCATTGCCATAACTGAAACTTGGTTCAATTCTTCTACAAATATTAATATGTATAACCTAGACGGATATTTTCTTGTTTCTAAGTGTAGACCCTCAAAATCTGGTGGCGGAGTTGCACTATATTTGAAAAATAATCTCAATTACAAAGTACTACCCGAATTTACTTATTCTGAATGCAATTATGAAACTATATTTGTTGAAATAAGTAAGAAACCTAAACCTATAGTTGTTGGTTGCGTTTATCGTCCACCAGATTCTGACATATCTTGTTTCAATGAGAAAATACAAAGTGTTCTTGAAATACTGGAAAGTGAGAAGAAAGACTTATATATTTTAGGGGACTTTAACGTAAACTTGCTTAATTATGGTATCCATAATAAAACAAATGACTTTTTAGATATGATGCTTTCTTTTAATTTACTTCCCTTAATAACAAAGCCAACTCGCATTACTGAAAATAAAGCATCCTTGATAGATAACATATTTTCAAATACCATACAGGAAGAAAAATATACAGGACTCATTTATAGTGATCTATCTGATCATTTTCCAGTATTTTCAATTGCAAGTGAAAGAATTGTAAAGAATGGTAACAAATACATAAAAAGACGCATTATTAATGATTCATCAATGTCAATGTTTAAAGAAAGTTTATCATCCATTGACTGGTCAGAGGTCTATACTTGTGAAAGTGCAAATGACTCTTATGATATCTTCTTTACAAAATTCTATTCCAATTATAATAACTGTTTTCCTATTCAATTAGTCAAACAACTCAATGGTAATTTACGGAAACCTTGGATTACGCAAGTAATATTGAATTCAGTGAAACGTAAACATAGATTATATGAAAATAGCTTAAAAAGACCTAGTGTCAATCATAAAAGAAAATATTTAGATTATAAAAATAAATTAACAAATATCATAAGAGCGTCAAAGAGGAAATATTACGAGTCTTTGTTTTATAACTTAAAGAATGATATGAAAAAAACATGGTCGCAGATCAATATGATACTTGGCAAAAAGAAACAGAATAAACTACCTCAAAATATGTATCACGGAAATATAAAAATGAGTAGTAGGAAAGATATTGCAAAAGAGTTTAATACATTTTTTATTGACATAGGTAAACAACTATCAAAATCGATTCAAACACCTAATTACTCTTATGATAAATACCTTGTTAACCCAAATTTAAATTCATTTTATGTTAAATCAACAAGTATTCATGAAATTATCAAACTGTCTTCTCTGTTAAAAATAGATAAGTCAAGTGGACCTGACTGCATTTCACCTAAAGTTGTTAAAAATTGTATTCATTTTTTTGTTAATCCATTGTGTGACATATTTAATAAATCTTTAAATAGTGGAATCGTCCCAGATAAATTAAAAGTTGCCAAAATTGTACCCTTATACAAAAAAAATGATGTTAAAAATATAGAAATTATAGACCCATAGCCTTGCTTTCTGTTTTTGCAAAACTGTTGGAAAAAGTAATGCATAAAAGGTTATATGATTATTTACTGAAATATAATGTTCTTATTTCAGAACAGTTTGGTTTTCGTAAAAACCATAGCACTGATCTGAGTATTGTGAATTTTACTAAAAATATTCTACATGAAATTAATAATGGAATGTTTTGTTATGGATTGTTTATGGATCTATCTAAGGCATTTGACACCATCGACCACCATATTTTACTTAAAAAACTGTACCATTACGGTATACGCGGTATACCTCATCAGTGGTTTTCTGATTATTTGTTTAATAGAAAACAATATGTGGTGGTCGATGGTGTCGAATCTGATTATATGGATGTAAATACTGGAGTTCCGCAAGGATCGGTTCTCGGACCACTTTTATTTATCATATATATTAACGATATAATCAGTTCATCCAAATTACTTATGTTTTCATTATTTGCTGATGATACGGTTGTATATTATTCTCATTCTAATGTAGCATGCTTAGTTTCTAATTTAAATGAAGAGTTAATAAAATTGAATGATTGGTTTAAATGTAATACATTATTTTTGAATTATGAAAAAACAAAATATGTAATTTTTCACACAAAGAAAAAGAAAGTTCCAAATGTCACCAATCCTGTTAAAATAGCGAATGTAAATATTGAACGAGAACTAAGTGTTATTTTTTTAGGTACTAATATTGAAGAAACTCTAGATTGGAAATGTCATATTGATTATGTTTGTTCTAAAATTTCTAGAAGTATTGGTGTTTTATCTAGACTAAAGAATTTTCTCCCAAGGAACATATTAATGAATATTTACAATGCAACACTTCTTCCCCACTTAAATTATTGCAATATCATTTGGGGTAATACTTACAAAACAAAACTGTTCAAGATTTATATGTTACAGAAACGTGCAGCTCGGTTAATAACAAATAGTCATTATATGTCTCCAAGTTTACCATTATTTATTAAACTGAAAATTATTCCTGTATATGATTTGATCAAACTTAATACATGTATATTTTTGTTTAAATTTCATAAAAACCTGTTACCATCTGTTTTTAATAATATGTTCCAAACAAATTCTTCTGTTCACAATTACACCACTCGTCAACGTCTAAAATTACATCACCCACTCTGTCGTTCAACTTTAATGTATAATTCTATATCATTTGTTGGGGTACGGGAGTGGAATTCCTTGAATTATGACCTAAGATCCAGTTCTACAATTACCAGATTTAAATCAATGTATAAAAAAAGTATTTTTCAATCCATGCTTGAGTAAATACTTCTCTTTCCCATCTTTTTTCTACTTTTATCTCTTTCTGCCCTATTTTCGCTTCCTTCTATTCTTTCTCTGTAACCTTTATGAACGTGCGTGTGTGTTGATGTACGGGTGCGTACTTGTATTATTTAAGTCCTTTACTTTGTATTGTTAATTTATGTGCATTATCTTGTTATTGTTTGTTTGCAGGGCCCCGATTACAAGCAGATTTCTGCTTCTTAGGGGTCCTAACCATTATATTGTATATTGTATATTGTATTTTCATTGTAAATTGTTTTTATACTGGTTAAATAAATGAAATGGAATGAAATGAAATGAAAATGTATATAGAGCTGATTAAGAGGGCCATTAGACAGTCAATAGTAAGAACGATATATTGACCGAGGCTTCATTCGGTAGACATGGTAGATATCAAGATAAGATACAGACGGAGAATGGAAAGAACTCATCATGAAGATATGGGCTGAGAAACGAGCTGAACGCTTGGGCAGTTTCTCTGAACTTTAAATATGTCATTTTGTAGGATTGCAGGCATAGATCAAAACTCTGAAGGATGAGTTACGAGAGCAATCTAAATATATGAGATATAATCGCTCATATTCCGTCGCGATTTGTCAAATTCGGATGTCTTCATTTAGAGGTAGGACGTTGCACTTTTATTACAGTACACAGATGAGCGGGTAGCTGTGGGAGGGTCGATAAATATATTACTTGGAAGACGCCTTACAGTTTACATACTGAATGCATCAATGATTTGCATAGATGACTAATACTTTGACTTCTACAGTATAATAGCAAATTGGAGAGGAAATTGTCTTTCGTATAAGTTACAAAACAGAAATTGTATTTTTTACAAAGTGTTGATATGATTGGTGAACAATCATGAAAGGTAGACATAGAGAGAGAGAGAGGGGGGGGGGGGAGAGAAAGAGAGAGAGAGAGAGAGATAGAGAGAGGGTGATACATTTCAACTTACAGGATAGGATAAGGAGAAATAGATGATAAATCGTACATTATCATGAAAAGTCGATGAATTTACTTCGACTTTTAGAATTGGATATTTATATAGAGCCACCTATAGAATGCTTCCGCATGGCTTGAGCTGCATCTATGGTCACGTTCATAGTAAGGAGGCATGTGCATTCAACCCTCATGGGGTCGTCTAGGAACACCTACAAATCCTCGTCTTTCTGACACCATCTCTCTCTCTCTCTCTTTCTCTTTCTTCTTCCCTTTCTCAATCTCTCTCTTATTCATAAACACATGCTCCCTATATTCTTACATTTTGTAATTCTCTTTTCTCACTTCCTCTGACTTTACCTCAGCCCTTCTCTCTCTCTCTCTCTCTCTCTCTTTTTTTCTCTTGTTGCCGATTGTTGCGTCATCAATCTATTTTATTCTTATGTTTATATTTCCACCCTTTCATATTTCTCTCCTTCTCTATCCCTCTCTGTCCCTTCATTTCGACTTTCATTATTTTGCAAACTGCCTTTCCCTTGTGATTCGGTGATGCACATGAAAACGTGATAAATAGCTGGTTACCTAGGTAACCTGGGACGTGGTATTGGGACCCTATACCCCGGAGACTTTGGAGGAAATGAAAACGCTTTGAGGTTTGCAAAGGGGTAATATTTGACTTTCCAAGTCCCACGTGTACATATTTGTGTAGGCAACTAACGTGAGTACCTGACTGAAATGCATGCCTTCTCTCTCTCTCTCTCTCTCTCTCTCTCTCTCTCTCTCTCTCCCCATCTCTCTCTATCTCTCTCTCTCTCGCTCTGTTTTCTAAAACTTATTCAACTTAATCCGACGTCACTTTATGATATCGTTTTTTTTTCTCGATCCATATTCACATTTTTATTTTAGACTTAAAGTTATTGCGGTCGCCATGATCGCAGAGTTCTTGAGTCCATATATATTACAATGTCGAGCGAAGATAATTGCAATTTACAATTTCATATTACATATTCTTAAGTCATGGAAGTGATTGATATTTTGATTATTCCAATTTGAATCAAGAAAAGAAACCGTATTTCATGATCCAAATCCAATAATGAAAAAACAGTGTTTATTTCAAAAAGCAGTAAGATGAACTTATTTCTATCGCCGGGAAAAAAAGACAACCGAAACCATCATCATCATCATAATTACTAGTGGATTTTTGAAGCGAAGTATTAAATGTACTGTACTTTTTGCAGCATTCAAAAATGATTTGATTGTATTTGAGTGTATTTAATAACTGTTCGTACGGAGAGGGGAGCTCTTCTATCATGTAAATATCTGTCTTTCCTTAAGCAGACAGTCCCCTTCTCATCGACTGTCAAAACATCAAGACGTTGGCAGGCAAGATGGCGCACGTGTCAACTACAACACAGTCACGTGCAAAAAGTAACACCGCCGTTTCCCGCCATTTAAGGCTTTTAGTCACTGCACTTTACCTCGGCCCTTCCCTGATAAAATGTGTTAGTGGAAGATGACGTCATCTGGCACACGGTTCATCATTCCATAATATGTGGAGATAGTGATGGACGCGTGCTCTCAAGTCTGGTCTCCATCTTCAACTCTTACAGTTTTTCTTTAGGAGGGGGTATTTTTGTTTTCTTCTTTGATTCGACTATATGTCATTCTACTGAGTCGGGTGTGTGGATCAATCAATCAATCAATCAATCAATCAATCAATCAATCAATCAATCAACCAATCAATCAATCAATCAATCAATTCAAGCCCCGCCCCTTTACCTTATCCATCAATCAATTCAAGCCCAAGGACGGAAAATATTGAAGTCAATACAACTTGCCTAGGCGGTATTTTTTTTGTTTTCAATAGTTTTTCTATTGATTCCAAACAATACAAATCAATTTTAGAAATAAAATACAGATGTTTTCCCTTGACATGAATTCAAAACATTTTCATTAAATAGATTGTACGATTGATGAAAACAGAGATGAAATTAGTTGTAACATTAAATGGTGCGCAGGAAGCCTTTTTATTCTTTGACTGTTTTTCTCATTTCTTTTCTTCACAAACGCATGGATATCAACCGGATATAATCTTCTCAAAGGTGCTTAATATGGCATCCTATATCCTTCCATCTGCAATTCTATCTCTAGCTTGATATTCATAATCATCTTCGATTTCAAATAAATATAATTTTCAACTCGTCTCAAATATGCTTTTGTTTACTGTTTACTAATCTAATAAAAATGTGAAGAAGAAGGATTATGTCAAGAGTGTCAACCGACCTTTTCTGGGTTTCTAGAAAGGTCAGGAAGAGAAAAAAAATGAAATTGCATTCATGAGATGATGAGACGCGCTTGGGCTGGAAATTAATAAATTCGCGAGTCTCCTAAGATCACGTGACTGAAACTGAAGCTAGCCCTCAATTTTGAGGAGTATCGTCCTGTGATGGGGTTTTATGTTGACTGACGCACTGCGGGGGGTCTTATGTTTCATTCATTCATTCAATCGATATTCAGGTTTTCGTGCTGTTTATGGAAATTTTTCCGGCACACTTTTGAGCCGTTTGGGTGACTATGTACCATTCGACACCGTGGTCTCATCAAAGGCAACGAGGGCCAACGGATCCAAAATAAAGGCAAACAAAATATCTACAACAACAAGAATGTGAACAACGATAAATCAATAATGTAACCAATGATTAATAATCAGGAATTGACATAATTATTCTCATTTTTTTTGTTATAACACATGAAGGCGATGTTTATTTAATTTGGATTCCTTAAATACTTTTCGAATATTATTATGATCACCAACAATGCTTATAAACATTTCACCCCATCGATCTCCCCTGGGTCATATTGTTCCTTATCAATGGTTGAAAGCAAAATTGTATGTTTTTAGCCAAGGGCTGGAATCGAAATTTTCCTCTTGTTATTGAATCTTGACACCTTCTTTTACTTCAAAAATGTTGTTGTTACCTTCTCAAACTCAGTTATCGCTACTTTTCAGCCTTTATCTACTTGTATGTGTGACGAACAGTTCTTGTCTGCGTTACTTATTTCTGTTCAATCATACAACCTGTTCGGCATACATGAACTGATTTCCTTACCTTATTCACTAACTATTGACTTTAGCTTGAGCGCACTGATTTCTTCATTCATAAATGGAACCAGGTTCTCTTTCCACACAATATCTGACATGAAGTTTGTAGTGTTATATTTTTCAAGCTATAAACCGAAATTCTGCTTCAAATACATTTTCTATTCATGCATAGATTGACCTTAAAGGGATCCGGTACATTTGTCTTAGATTCTGAAACAAAATCCTGGATTTAGCTCATGCTGCAATGATAATGTTAAACGGACCTTTAGGTCAGTCAGGAACTCCATGAGTTTTACAAGCCGATCGCCTGTCTGATTATCAAGATAGTTATGATTGGAAATCGAAACCAAATTTTGCGTTTTCCTAACGGTTTTCATAACACTACAGTCTATTGGGAAAAAGCGAGTATGGTAAAACCAGTCACTCAAAGTTTTTTCTTTTTTGAGGCACTTCTTGATCATTTTGAAGCGCGATTTTTTTTTGTAGGGCTTCAATTTTACACCACATCACAGACATTGATAACACGTAGGGCCGTGCATTTCAGATTTAACATTGTTAAACGATGCCTTTAAGGGTTAATCCTGCCTACGTGAATCACTGTGGTGGTATTAGGTGACTTTGGCGCGTGTGTTGGAATGAGAAATATAGGACGCGCAGGAGAGTGGTGAAGAGGATAGGTGAAGAGGTTGAGAGAATTCAAGAAGGCGTATAGCCGGGCGGATTAATATGGACACGCACGTTTCACTTTTAAACCGTTTGAGGGAGGGTAAGAAAGGGGAGAGGGAGAGGGCATCCCAAACATTTCTGCTGTATTCTAAGCAGTCCTTGAAATAGAAAATAATGACTTTAGGCCTGTAAAATTAGGTGGAAAAAGAATAAAAGGGTAATATCTGCTATTTAAGATGATGTAGGTAAATCAATATTAAAGGTACTATGTCCCATTTGCAGGCCAAAAAAATGAAAAAGTTAAATTCCAACTGCATTTGAAAGGTAATACTTATTTAGAACTTCCCTAAAAAAGATGGGGCTTGAAAATGTCTTCAAGTGGGAAAAAATGACTATAAGTTGTCAAATCGACTTTAGGGCTATAGAGCCCAAAAGTAATAGTCTTGATTTTCAGACAATTGTACCGAATGGTCATACGTTTTATGCTGCGCAAAGATTCAATCAGTTTAATCTTGGCCATCACAAGAGTTGGGTTATTGATGTAGACAAATGCTCATGTACCCTTTACAACTCTTTTCGTGTATGTTATTACCAAAGAAGAAAAAAAGCCAGTCAGTCACTCAATAGTGTCTGACAGTGAAGTCTAGCAAGTAAATGGGTTTCCTTGCATACTTTGAATATGAGGACACTGCTAACGTTTAAATTTCACATACATGACATATTCATAATTCCTGCAAAGTTCTACAGAATTTGAGCCTTGGCTGCAAAAGGGACATAGTACCTTTAAAATATATGATACTGTCATGAAGACCCTTACTTTGTTCGCCCACACAAATCATTTGGAACATTCAAATTTAGAACATGCAAACTTATAAGTTATATCGTTCTGCGAATCTTGCAATCCATATTTCTGCATTGAAAGATATATATAATGAATAACTGAGTTATATGAGACCCCCTTTTTTAATAACGTGATATATAATTCTAAATGATAGATATGTCATTATCCACATCATTCTTTACTTGCAAATCGGCAAAAAACCGATTTTACATGGCCCTACTTTTAGACTCTATTTGTATTTTATCATTCCCTTTGATATTGTTCAGGTTATTTTAACAAATTCACTTCTCTTGTAAAAAAACAACAACCTGATTTTAAACACGTTATGTCTGTACAGATAAGTTATTGAGTAAGAGATGAGTGGACATGACACACAAACAAAGAGCGTATTGTTGCAAAAGATATGTACATATTTAAAAATATATATTTTATAGTTAATTCAATGCACAACAAATAATAACAGAATTATAATATATAATATTACAAATAATATCAAAAGATACTGAAGTAACATTATTTTAATATAACTGATATATATATATATATATATAAACGTATTGCACCTTTCAATTTTTGCATCTCGTGTTCAAATTATTACAAATGCATAACAAAATATATTTACGCTTAGTTACTAACTATCACAGAAAAATACCAGAAATATATAGATTTGGAAGTTATAATAATTAATAAACAACTCATTTATAACAATATAATATGTTGTGCATGCACTGAATTAATCATATTTCCAACAAAAAATGTATCACACTTTAAAATGATACGACCAACTTGATCGATCCGCGACGATTCACCGTAGTCGGGAGTTAAAAAAGTATCGGCAATTTTCCGCCATGCCATTCTCAGCCAGCGCGTGACGTCACTGAAGTGTACTCGAGAATATCGTGTTCCGTGTTAGGAAGTGATTCAAGAAGTCATTCAGCGAAGAATGAGAGCCCTTAACCTTCAAACAAGAGTGTACGTCGCATCAGGTTTAACTCTCTTATAACCATCTATCGTAGAAGAAGGGAACACGAACCAGTCTTCACAAATTACACATGTCTATAACACTGCAAATTGTTACATAACGAATTCGCAGTGCTGCATACAATCATGTTGATGATGGGACCGTGTTAAAAGTGTCCCACAAAACACAATTGTATCGCATATGGTTTTTCATCTTAAGATTATAAACTTGTCGACATGACCGCTAACTTGCCGTTCTTTCTTGGGTCTTTATATTGACATCACGAGCTGATCTTTGTCAAACTTGTAAGCTGCAGATATGTGATGATAGGGACTTTTAGATTTACACGACGAGAACGTGGACCTCTACGTGTGACATCCTTTTAAGGCAATGTGACGTCCTTTTCCGTATAACTTTACATTGAAGTACCTTTAGTTCTTAATTCATTAGAATCGTCAAGCTATCCTCTTTCATTATTTAATATTATATTTTCAATAAATTTCCAGCAAATTCTCGAAATTATCCAAGTGGTAGATACGTCTTTAAGGCATAACCTATCGTAGATCACGTGATATGTCCTTACTGTTTTTCTCACACGTTCGACATTTTCCATCTTTCTTCTATCATTGCCGCTCACCTTGTCGGGCGGGTGAAGAGAAACTAAATCTAGATAAGGGGTGATATGCAAAAACCGATTCAGGGGCCCATCGGGAGTTTATAACTAACCGCGTCTAAGGACTTAATGCAGAGAGATGGATATGAAGGAGAGTTCGGAAAGTATTATGCACATGCTGTGCTTAAAGAGGGTTCTGAGTAGGTATACACGTACAAGGTTCAATTCTAAACACACACTCAAACACACACACAAATGATATATTGGAAACAACTAAACCATAACTAAATCATAACTTAATCATAAAAATATTGCTTAATATAACTAACACAACTGAAGAAATGAATAAGGAAACGCTAAATAGAGCACAAATTAAAGGGTTGGATGTCTCATAAAAGATATAGGCAAACCAAAATACACATTTTAAGTAAACGTATTTACATATAAAGAGCATAAGCCAAACCCAAATTGTCAGGTGTTGACAAGTTAATTTGATATGATATTAAATAAGTTGAAGAAGCAATAGGCAATAGGTTCATGTCTCATAATGAAAGTAATAATTTCATTTATATAAATGACTCAAATCAGAAAAACAAGATGGCTTCTCGTCATTGCCAGTCGAAACGCATTTCAATTACCTTCACCGAGCATAGTTTCTTTGAATTTATTAAAGTGAAAACATGTACATATTCCGAAGGATGAAGTACACTCGTCCAGCCAGGCCCGCCTTTCCTTCCTCACATCGGGGACAACCATAGCCTTAAGACGTGTTATTCAACCATGCACTCTTAGGTAGGTAATAGGTGTAGATGATTTTAATAACACTACCCCCCCCCCCCTAAAAGCGACGTTTACACGGGACCATTGTGTTCAACTTTAAGCAAGCCTCGCGAGACTTTGGCGTGTTAAACATCAGTGCACGTTCACGAATCTCCCACTTAATGACTGCTCGAATGTTTAATCTGCAGGCGGAGCACGCATTCGTTTAACTACGAGTCGGCAAGACCGTGAAGTTAATTTGCGTATGTACGGCACCTCCCCATCTTCTTGCAGTTCGTAGTTTTCACGTTTACCAAAAGATCGCTTAAAACTTCGAGTAAGCTTTAAGTTTCCGAAACGAAGTGTGCGTCAGCGGAGTTCATAACTACAAGGCAACCTCGAACTCTAAAACCACGAGCTAAAATTTAAGTTTACAGACTCTCATGTAAACGCAGCTAATGTGAACAATGGGCTAGCCACCTGAGTTCTTTGACCAATCTCTCTCCCCCCCCCCCTATTTCTTTCTTTCTCTCTCTCTCCCTCGCTCTCTCTCTCAGTAGGGGTTGGTGCCCTCGGGCAAAGTACCCTTTTGGGCGTAAATAGTTTCCCCCTCGCCAGTCAGCGAATGTTCAGTGCCCCCACAATACTGTTTGGTTTACCTGTCTACCTGTTTAACCATCCACATGAATGAATCAATCACCTTTGCTTTTTCCTAGGCGTCAATTATTGTCTCGTGAACTTTTCATATCCCCGGGACAAAATAAATTGTATATAAACTTTTATGAAGTATATTTAATTTAGGAAGAAAGTGTATATCTTTCTACCTGTCTCTACTCTATAATAATACTTGATTGTCGTGTGATCTTGGTTGTGTTATTGTACGTCATTTTTAGTGTGTGTCTTTTTAAAACTAAAAGGGTTATCAGAACAGGATGCAGAGAAAAGCCTTAAATTATTTGTTTCGAACTCTCAGATTATTACTGTAGCTTGTAAAGATATGGATGCATTTGTTTAATTCCATATTGAAATACACTACCCTCCCCCCCCAAAAAAACACACACACACACACGCACACGCACATTCTCACATCAGGGCCTTTGTGGGGCACCTGATTGTGGGGTATTTCTGTGCGTTCCAGATATACCTTGTGGTCCCCTCCTAGTGGGGTATGTACAACCTGGCGATAACAACCCGGCGGTGTGCTTACGATGTTACCATAAAAAAGTGTGCAAGTTTTAGCACACGCTCACAAAAAGTCATTTATGGGGTACCACTTCTAATGCCCCGCAGGGCATAGGACACCGAATATACAGTCATTTGAAAGACTTTACTCTGTGGGGTCCTGAAAAAATACCCCACAAAGTAAAAATGCCTCACAAGGGGTATGTGAAGCGCACATAAAACCCCACAAGAATGCTGAGGTGAGAGCACACGCACACACGTACACCTTTAAGGGAAGACTTGGCCAATTGAATTTACTCCTGTCATAGGGTTTATACAAGATAACCTTTACTTTAAACACACCGGATGGAAGATCACAAAAATAAGAATAAACAAACTCAATATTCTGAATGCATGTCGTATTGTATATCCTGTATGTAAGTAAACTTTAGATTCCCTCTGCACGTACAACGTAGCCTTAAGACGTTGGCACCGTCTGGAACTGCTCAGCCCATTACAAGCAATGAAGCACGCCCTAATGCATGCTTTCAATACACGCACTAGCCCACAAATTGAAAGTCAAATTAAATTAGTAAGATCTGAATGACTTCCCATTTCTGCCCTGCATGTGAGGGTGTGTGGTGGATACTAGAGATGGGTGAATGGGAGCAAAGTGAATGCATTGATGCTTTTAATGGTCTGCTTCTTCTCCTAAATGCTTTCTTTACTTATTATCATTTGAGTTCGAAGTGTTTACGGCCTGCACTTTATAATTCATTTCCTTTAGCTACCGATAATTTGATTTCGCTATAGAATACTCCATCAATATTTTCAGAGGGGATGCGACGGAGAAGCATTTGTATGTTTATTTATTTCGATTGTTATTACTCTGTCTCTCCTGCGGACACATATGTCATTACGAAAGTACTTTGTACTAGTACTATGCCACTACTGTTTTGGTTTTGATTTCATCATTTCGTAATGAGATTACCTTAAAATTCTAATTTCTTTCGTTGAATATTCTTAACAATTGTCATATGTCGATATGTTTAGTTTGTGTGTTAAAAATAGGCAACAGAGTTTTTTTATCAGAAAATAAATTGCAGTTTGAATGATTTGGCTCTTAGTTTTATAAGGAAATATGGTCGCCATTTGTATAGAGATTAATAATATACATATACGATATATGAAGGTACATGTGCTTTAGTATTACTATACATTGTACCTCCCCCCCCCCCCCCCCCCCCCCTCCTTTCATCGTGTCCAGGTAAGGCAAGGTATTATAATAATAGATCCTTAAAAGTAAACAAACTGTGATTGCTTCAAATTTGTATTCAGACCATGGAGCGAATCCTCGATGGATTTGCTGTGTTAACGGTTTCGGATAAAGGGTAAGACTTAAAAGAACAAAACTGAAAGTCCCATACGGGGCGATCGCCATCATATTATGGAATTCAATATTGGATGACGTCATGACGCACATAGGTCCACCATGGAGACGGGATGTGCATTATTCAAAAGACGCGTCGACTTTCACCCTCCCTAGGGCCCGTCATAACAAGTCGCTGATTTCAGCTCACGGCCTGAACGGCACCCTATCAAGTTCAGTGCCCGTTCAGCCGGCTAGCTTCAACCCCACCTCCCCTTACATTACCCTGACGCGTAATGCTACACTGCATGAGGACTACCTCCAAGAAATGTTCGTGACTCAAAGTTGATAGAAATATACATATTGTAAATGTCATATTCTAATGTGTTTTTAAAATCATTCCTGTATATCTTTTACAGTTCTTTAAAAGATTCCCCTCCATATGTTTGCAACTTTGATTGTTTCTTTGTATGTATCATTTTTTTACGTCTTTGTAAATACTGAATCAGTTATTGTTATTGTTTTCTCTCATAAAATAATAATTCATAATTATTACTTTTACAAGGGGGCTACACACTACAAGCTCTGGTTTTTAGTCGGCCCTCCTTCCCTTTCAACTGCATGTTTTTATATGTAAAAATGTACCATAATTGTAAATATGAAAAGTTAAAAGAGGAAAAATAAATTAAATGAATTGAATTGAATTGAAATAGAGAACAATAGATTTTCTGTTACTCGTATACTACCCCCCCCCCCCTCCTCATCCTCGTAGACTAACACTCAGCACAAATACACACATCATATTAGTACAGGTTCAATCAATACAGATTATAAACAAGAAAACTATTATAAAAAGATATGGAATTCAGAGAATAGAATCATATTTCGTTAGAATACCTTAACTACGAGTGGGATATATAGGTTTGACTGATTATCCCGCTCACCAAATATGAGTTAAACGATACTCAAAGGTAATAATAATAACAAAAAAATTATTAAATGTTACCGATGACTTTAGTGGTTTATTAAATCCTATATTGACCAACTGATCTATTCATTCTCAAACATTAACATGAATATAAATATCATACGAGTTCATAATGAGTTAATAACTAAACGAATCTGGAACTGTATCATGTTTCGATTCTCAGGGTTTATTTTGTTGTATAAGATACTTAGATTTTTAGATTATAATGACAACTTTAACTGATTTTTTTTCCTTCTGTTTCTTCCTTTTCTCACAACGCTTTCCTCTGCCATGGATCTGTTCTGACATCACAATACAGGTGAGTAAACCACGTTTAGTCTTCTACTTTTTTCTCACAAACGGTGCTAAACTCCAACAAACGAAGCTCCAAAGTTGCACCACAACCTTGTAAGGTGTTCAAAATATTCGGCTGATGAAATGGGTTTAAGAATGTAGCCAATGGGAAGAGTCGAAATGGATCACATGTGCGTGTTTTCCTTTTTACCACACATATATGCACCGGGAGTGCATATTTGGGGTAACAACCGTCAATTTCTCGACTTTATACTTTATAAAACAAATAATACATGTTTTTTAGCTCGTGTATTAATAATGTACTGCACTTGGTTAAGCCACTATGAGACGGACAATGAACAGGACAAGTCTCGTTTATTATCCCACTGTGACTTGACCGTGCAGTGCATCTTCACTAACGCACTCGCAAACATGTATTATAATATCTTACCGGTCACACTTAGCCTACTCGACTTATGGGAAGTAGTTAACTTACAAACGGACAACTCGTTCTAAATAGGAGAACTGATTTTCGTAATCCCTTTAAAATGTAAAGTTGCGTTGTCAGTTTAGAAAACATCCTCTCTCTCTCATTAAATGAAAATAATAATAATAATACAATTACATTTTTTTTTCTTCTTTTCGTTTCTTTGGGGGGGGGGGGCGTAAAATAATGAACACTTAATTCTCTATGCGCTTTACAATCTACATCAACATACATAAGAAGACAAAAACGCCATTACATGCACACCGACACATCCAAACATGAATTGTTACACTACTGTAAGAAAAGGTGTGTCTTTACGGCTCTCTTAAAATCATAAAAGGAAGATGTATTCCTGGGGGGCGTTTCACAAAGCCTTTTTTCAATGACAAATAACAACAATCAGTGACAAATATTCTGATAACCAATCAGAAGCAAGGATTTCAGTAGCTTACAACACAAATTGTCATTTCTCACTGATGACAAGTTTTGTGAAACGCCTCCCTGATCGTCAAGGGCATTGTTTTTGCCTCACTGTTTGATGCAGACAGCAATCGAAGCGCGTCACATGTTTTTTATCAAAAAAACCTAAACAATTACAATATAGTGATCTATTACATTGCTAATAGCAATATCGCGGAAATTACTTTGCGTGTGAAGAATAATAATATAAGTGGTGTATGTTTCAGGATAGACATCAGAATTGGCGCCGTTTGGCTGGAAGGCACAATAACAGGAATGTAGCGAGTGACTTATGACAGCGACAGCACGGATTAACTACTATCATGTGCTCTTAACAAATTCAGAAGAAATTGACTTCGAGAGTCTTTTAGGTACAGCTGAAATATTTTGTTACTGATTTCATATTGATGATATTCAAACGGGGCGGTTACAACATACTGCAGCTGTGTGTCATAGCGTAATATTAATAATGTGGTGCCATAAATCCACGAGGGAAAGTACTTACTAGCCATAAGATGCAGTTATCTAAAAATTGCTATTTACGAGATTGAAGATCTTTTGCGAACAATTTGTCTCAAAGTGGGATTATAGCTCTATTGATGAATAGCTACCGAGGACTGTCTCAAGGGGTGGCGTGTTAAATCTTTGAAATATAAGAAAATCCAGGTTTACTGGACAATAATGGTTATCTCCCCAAAGACGAGTTTAGAGGCTTGATTGAAGTTTCCCGCCAAGGCCTTCCCAAGCATGCCAAGGGATTTGAATATTGAGTCAACTTCTTCATTTTTCCACCCCATGGTAAAATAGGATTCATGAATTTCGGTTCGCTAAAAGCTTAACAGAACCATGTCGAATATGAAATGAAGCAAAATTACAAAATACCGAGTGGTTTTTGTCACAGTTAATTTCTGCGGGAGTAAAAATATTTCAACGGATTTTGTTTTCTTTAAAGGTTTTTTTTTGTTTAATCGTCCTGCATTTTGAAGACAATGTGAATATTCAGACTTGTTTAGCCACAATACAAATTCTGGTCTCGGGAGAATAAAAAGAAATTGAACTTTATTTTATTTTTAGCCGAAAAAGGCTGCCTCTGTATTTTACGTGGAAATGACTGGGCACAAAGGACTCGCCCTTTTTACCGAACTTAGTGTTATACGATACAGAAATGAGAAGTCTATACACTTTTTCATTATAACAAAACTAAAAACACCGGGGTTTCGCTGCGGCTTAAATGGACGAGGTTTTATTAGACAAAACCTTAGCTATAAAACAAAATATTTGCTTATTAAAGATGTGAATACGCATCTCGGTACATCAACGATTCCTCCTCGCCCTCATGGGTGTGATATAGTAATACTATGGCATTTGCTCGAGTTTCAGCCGCCAGCCTAATCGGTAGAGAGCTGATTCACAGAGCTGCATTAAGTGTAAAGAATAGCTAGTTTAGGGTGTTGCTCTCTGAGAGGAAGTCTTTCTTCCCGAGGAGCTTCGATGGATCACCTCACATCTCTATTCAAATTTGTTTCTTGGCTATCTGAGACTTGCTCTAGGATCTTTCAATGTCCCGACATGCAGAAACAAGCTGTAATCGTATTATTGCAATACTAGTTACACCTTTAGGGAATATTTTTATCACGACTGGAGAGAAATCTAAGAATTTGAATGCATATTAATAGTTTTCTTTTTGGAAAGTAATGTATTCATTTGTTTCATCGACAGTTTTGGCTATTTTGTCAATTTATTTTTCTACATTCTTCTTCTTCTTTCGTTTGTTTTTTGTCTGTTTGTTTGGTTCTTTTCTCTGTGTGTTAGTTTGTTTCATTTTCTGTATGCTTGTTTCTTTGTCGGGTGTGTTGATACCCACTGGTGACGTGCGCTAATATCACTGCAAGATAAGAAAGACAGAATCGAATATACAATGGAACAGTACACTTTGCTAGTGAAAATGACTTTGTTAAACAAAAAAGCACACATGTTACATTATCCATTCGATAGTAATAGAGGCTCCTTGGTATCTTAACAGATTGATTGTATAATCAATGATTTACAGCAATTATATTCCAAGCGACCAGACGAACTAAACGATGTTTGTTTGTAGCTTCTAACTTTGCATGTCACTTGGTTTACAACGGTTGTGTAATGTAACACTTATCCAAAGGCCTGGAAGGAATGTCAAGCTATGTGTATGTGACATCTACATAATTCCCGTGTCTCATTAAACCATCAACTGTTATCACTCTTCATCATTATTGTGACATTATAGTCATACATCCGTCTTTCCCTTCAGAAATATGCAGACTTCCGATTTCGATGTCCCATCTTGCACAATATTTTATCCAATGATATCGGTCTTAAGTGTATATCACCTGCCCCCCAAAAAAGCAGCAGCGATAACGAATGAGATTTGTTTCGGGTTGTCTTATTTTCAAGCTTGTTGCTTACAGTCACAGTCCTTCTTCCACGAAAACTGTTATAAAGTTTGAAGAAATACGATAATTCGACAATTTCTCTATTATTTCTCTAATATATTTGGTTTTACTGAAATTTACGTAAATTTGAATGCAGAAGAAGTTAAATAATATCAGTAACACATTTGCATTCAAAGAATCTTTTCGCTCGTAGAATTTGTTTCCTCGCACGATATAAAGCAATGTTGTGCTTCGTCCCAGCTATACCACTAAACAGCTACACTTACACAAAGCACTACCGCTGCCAGTGTCATCACCATCATGTTACCAAGCAGATCGATCAACAATGAAATATAGGAGGGATACTTAAACACATACACTCCCATATACATTAACTGCGAAGGTTAAAGAGAAATCTTTTCCCTTTGCTTGATGATGTTAGCAAAATTCAACCTCAAATTCAACCGCCGATTAAAACTTATATCTTTCAAATAAATATGGCTCGCGAGTTATATTGCAATAAACCATTTAGAGTCATCAACACAATTCAGATCATTTCACTTCCAGTCATACACCAGTTATACCAACATACTGAGACCAAACTCACAACAGACCAACGGACCGACAACTGACCGACAGCAGACCGACACCTGACCGACAGCAGACCGACAACAGACTGACAGACCGACAACGGACCGACACCTGACCGACAGCAGACCGACAACAGACTGACAGACCGACAACGGACCGACAACTGACCGACAGCAGACCGACAACAGACTGACAGACCGACAACAGACCGACAACTGACCGACAGCAGACCGACAACAGACTGACAGACCGACAACGGACCGACAACTGACCGACAGCAGACCGACAACTGACCGACAGCAGACCGATAACACACCAACAGACCGACAACGGACCGACAACTGACCGACAGCAGACCGATAACAGACCAACAGACCGACAACGGACCGACAATTGACCGACAGCAGAACAACAACTGACCGACATCAGACAGATAACAGACCAACAGACCGACGACAGACCGACAACTGACCGACAGCAGACCGACAACAGACCAACATACCGACGACAGACCGAATACAAACCAACAACAGACCAACATTATACCGAGAACAAACCGATACGAGACAGACAGCAGACCGACTACACACTGAAAACAGCGCGAGCAACAAAACTAAATGGCCTCGATTGAGCAGGAATCATTCGGTTTTGACTCGTAAAGTCTGTTTGGCGGTGTGACTGAGGAATTAGACAGAAGTGTTTTGCCTTGTAGATTGATTTGACACACATATGTCAGTATCATTTCTCAAGATGCTTACCTCTAGTTATACATTCGTTTATCAACCTGTTTCTAGGAGGTGATTGTCACCCTCAGAGATGGATTCTTCGGCAGCCTGCAAGTGTTGCCACTTAATTAATAACAAAATGTTGATACATGTCAATCCAGCGGCCCCTTTAAAGTGATGATAAATGAAAATGGTCCCTAATGAGGACACATGATCACGAGCTACCGATTATGAAATTTACCTCAATAATATCTCAAAAGCCGGTAGATTAAAAGGTTCCTACAAACTAAATGAAGCATATAAGCATCTTAAAATAGCTTCTATCCCTAAAAGGGGAGCCTATAACCACATTATGAGTAGCTGGATATTCTTTCCAGAATGTTTGTTTAAGAATATTGAAACAGATTCAATCAATGATTTCATGTTGTTACGCAGAGATAACCATTATCTCATGATACGTCAGGCTTTAACCAGAGCAAGGCAGTGAAATCTAATCGTGTTTGAATGTATGTGTGACATGATAGAGTTGTACTGTGATACTAGATCTACTACATGTGTCACGTGATACTGCAGGTGTAAAGTGATTGAACGATCCGCACTAATGAACTCATAAACATTCATTATTTGTATAATATGTAAAGAAAGATGGTGACTAAAGATATCTTAATACCCATCTACCGTCACCTCCATACACCATACACCAACACCTCCCACCATATGGTATTAAGCTGTGTATTATACTTTGATTGAAATGTGAAAGACATGTCTAGAAGTTACTGTTATCGGATATATTATACAAGTAATATGATTGAGAACACTTAGAGAAGATCCATCTTGAGTGGAGTAAGGAATAGAAAAGTCCTTTAAACAGGATATGAAAATGTGACGATGTATGTACAGTATTGCTTAATGTCTAATGCAAAGCCGGTGTTGTAGATTGATTATTATCTGACATCATGTGCAATTAATCGATGAACTGATCTAACAATTTGCTTTAATATTATTTAAACTGATAGGCATCATAACAAGCAAGCACACGGACAGGTACAAAACACACATGATCTACTATGGCTAATGGTCATTAGGGCTGATGGATTAGTCTTCGAAAACGATTTGAAAAGTTTAGAAGTGAGAAGATGTTGCTCTGAGCTGCTTTGCCCTAATTCTCTGCATGTCTGTTTCTTTCTGCGTGTCATCTTCTCTATTCCCATCTATCTCTCTTTCTCTTGTTCTCTCTATCTCTCTCTCTCTCTCTCTCTCTCTCTCACACTACCTTTCTGTCTCCTTACATCCCTAGTTCTCCCTGTATCGCTCTCTCTCTCTCTCTCTTTCTCTCTCCATCGATCTATCGAAAGTAAATCTATCCCAATTTGTCTATATATCTCTCTCTGTCTCTCTCTCCCCCAATTAAAATAAGAAGGAATGTTATTCCCAGTTAGTCCATGATGAAGTGTGTGACATTTTACACCTGGATGGCTTATCCAGACACATCGACGCGAACAAAGGTTTCCCGATTCCTTGCATCGCGCCTTAGCCCTCCTCAAGGCGAAAGGTGCTTCCTCCTCCACCATTTATCCTAACAAACAAAACCGCACCTATCTTAAAATGATTTCCCCCATTTATCTTATTAAACCAAATTGCAATTTTTATACATTTAATTGCTAAATTAACATTCAAAAGAGCCTGACGAAGTAACATTTTTTTTAATGGATTAATATTTCATTACTTTGCAAGTCACTGTACATATTCCTAAATCCAACTTTTTCAAATGTTACATCTTGAGTGCTAACCTGCATGTGAAATATTTAACTTAAACAATTCAGATATTAAACGCCCTTTTTCAAAATGATTTAACCATTAAAACTACATTGCACATAATACTTTAACGAGAGCTTATTTCGGATACTCCATTGTCCTAGTTATCTTCTTTTTTCTTTGAGAGAGAGAGAGAGATAAAGCTGCCGTCGACTTGAATCAAGACTGTAATTTATCGCGGGTGTAAAATCTCGAAGTCTTCGTTCGTTCGCTTGACTCTGGAAAATCGATTCAGGTGAGAAACGTCTCGCTTCTAATCTTCAGGTGATTTGGAATACAAATATCAAACTATTTTCAGGTGAAGAAAACACATTGAGGATTAACTGAAGAATTAGGTCAATGACTATTGCAGTGTTTGTGCTGCTGTATCTCTTTCTGAAATGTATGCTAAAACAATTACCTACCCCAAACCTAATTTTCGAAATAGGTTAACGGCAAATAGGATTTGAACAGGACACAACGGAACTTTGATTAACTCTATTAAGCACTAACATGTATTTTATGTTTTGCCCAACCCTCTAAACCAACCAAATATTAAAATTGTTCATACACACTTTTCCTATTAAAGCACAATTGGGGAGTGCAAAAATTTTATTTTAGAAATGAGAGAGGGGTGAAGGAGAGAAAGAGAGAGATAGAGAAAACTTGGTTAACATGAACAAAGAAAAAAATAGGTTATAAACATAGCACACGCATTAAATAATGGTGTAATGAGTTTCCTTTTAAAGCCTTTCTTTATTACTTGACATGTATTATCGTATTCATCTTTCTGTCTTTGTAAAATACAAAAATATTAAGCGCTATTATCCATGGTTCTAGAGATTAAAACAGTGTTTTGATTTTTATAATAACATTGAGTTTTGATTTCCCCTTTAACTTGTCTACCCCTGGCTATCTGTCTCATATATCACATCGCATGCGACAAACTCGCCCGACCATGTCATCGATACGTGTTGGGTCGAATCGTCTAGGGGCCGAGATTGCTAGAGGGGGATGTGTGCAACTTCGGAAAAGTAAAAAACTTATACAAAATCCAATATATCTTAGCTGACGCAGTGTTTCCTGAGAGTTCTTACTTCCCTGTGTATCACGCCCGCTGCAAGCGATGCGTTATTTCGCTTGTGTTTACGACCTGTGCCAAGCATGCATGCGAAGTGACGAGCGCTTACGCCATTTAATCAGACATGGCCAGTCACTTAGTCATGTAACGTGAAATAACACACCTGTCACTGGCGCAGGATTGCGTCAGACAAGGGACGCCTCGTGTGCAGCAGCCTTCGATGTTTGATGATAGGATAATTACGTCATTAAACATTGTTTAGAACAGAGAGCTCTCAGCCTTATCTAACAGGAGTGCCGTTTCACTCCGAAAGGCAACATACACCTCATTACCACCTAGTCTAGCTATTCAAATATTAACGTAAAAAAGAATCACTTTGCCCATATAGATCTTTAAGCCAACATTTTCAATAAACAGCGTGTTTTACAGCCTGAGATTACCTGTATTAAGCTGTATCATAATCCTTTAATAATCAACAGTAGTTAGCGAACTGAAAATGGAAGTGATGACACACACCTCGACTCACCCTCATCTCATACATTATTCATGATAGCCATCACGAATCAACGAAATGGATTCAGGCATGTTATCTATCGAGACTAAAAACATCCGCTTCGCTGAGAATTCTCCATGGATATTGATTTCCGGTCCTACATTCAGCTAGTTGCTACGTGCAATGTACATCACTTTATTTGATTAGTCAACTATCTTTGTAGTATCATACATTTTTTGCAAAGTTCTATCAGTAAGAAACGTTTATTTCTTTCAAAATATTTAAGAAAATAATTGAGGTATCCATATAATAATTATCCTATTTTTTACCCCGGCTGAAGCTTAGCCATCATAAAAAGGCGCTAAAGAATTCAGCTAATTTCTTCTACTCATTTATATCAAGTGGCAAATGTAAATTAATTTCTTGCCAACGGACATTAGTGTCGTAATGGGACTCGAACCGCGAAACACGTGATCGACATTCCGGTGACGTATCCATTATACCACTACACCTCTACACACGTATAAGACAAATCTCCTGTCCTATAGGCCTAGTAAACGTTCAGGGTAACTGCCCATGTGCGCGATATGTGTTGTGCGTGTGCATTTTTGTGTGGGTGTGCGCGCGCGCGCGCGCGTGTGTGTGTGTGTGCGAGTTTAATTACACATTTACTCTGGTAATTTGATTCGTGTTGACTACGAGTCTGGATAACAGGAAGTTATGTCTGTGAATCAATGACAGCGGTTGAGTCTCGAGTTACGCATTATTGGCTCCTCTCAAGTCATTACCATTTCACCAGTAATGCGTAATGCAAGTCATGTTTGTAATAATATTAATCATTGCTGTGAATACAAAATATACATAAATGTGTATGTTGTTGATCGCGTTTCTTACAAAACGGTCGTCATTATCCTCCTCCTCATCATCATCTTCATCATCTTTATCTAATTATTTATCATAATCATGTCATTTATCACCATTATCACCACCACCACTACTAACACCACCACCACCATTATAACCACCACCAACACCATTTCCATCATCATTATCATCATCATCATCATCATCATCATCATCAGGGGAGCACTGTTCTAATCAAAATTCATCGTCCATCTATATTCATGGTAAGTCACTCTTTCTCCTCTCTTCTTCTCCTTTCTCATGTTTAGTTATGTCATGCCTTTCTCTATCATTACATCAGAGCTGCTGATAACCAAAGCTTTGTAATGTAGTTACTCCCTATGAAATATTCAGCCACTTCTTTCATTTATATTTTTCGGTTGGAGTTGTGATTATTTGTTTGCGGATTCTTGGTTTTCCAAGAACACTTCGAAAGCTTTAACTACGATGTTTCTTCCATGCCAAGACACTTACACTGCGAGAATCAATCAGATTCACATCTCTGCTGCCTGTCATTCATTCTACCTTTGGGAGCAATTCAATTTACATGTAAATCAGGGTATCAGCATGTCACTGCGGAGAAGAATGGGACATGAGTGTTTAACATAATTTTCAATGAATATTAAAACATGTATGATCGTCTGAAGGCTGAGTGTTTCATTTCTTGAAACTAATGAGGTGTAGTCACTATCAAATACAATTCATGATTAATCGGAAAGAATGGATAGAAACCGATTTGAAAATGAAGGTCGTCTGCAATTTATGTAAACCCTTAACAATTCCTCCAATATTTTTCCGGTTTTTTGTATTATGTTGTTGATTTTGTTGTTTTGTTTGGGGATAAAAAAGTAAAGACATAAACGAAACAAATTCTTGAAGATCATTTTAAAGCTTAAAATAAAGCTCAGATTTGCGGTATATGTAATGTTAAATTGTGGATAAGATCTCAATACAATATACCCTAACATTATTTGACGCCATATTACAAATAACCCCACAGACAGGCTAGATTGCTCATACGGTATCTGTATTAGGATTAGGATTCTCATCAATTCCATTTTGATTTGAATCCAATTCACAACGTCCAGTCATAATTCAAACCGTCTCCAATTCTACTACTATCATGAAGTCATGTGTATAGCTCTCTCTTACACACGCTACATGCTTTCCTAGTGCTTTACAGAGTTCAAACAAATTAGCGTGCAGGTGAATACTAGCGTTAATGATCTAAAATGACACTTTCATGTTTAATCACGAAACGTATTTCTTTTTAGTTTTCCAGTTGTATTATTACTGTTTTTCCTATGTCTGCATAGTCATGAAATAGGCAACATTCAAGCAGGCTTGGTATTCATTCCGACGTTCCGTTTCTCTTATCTCATGTCTATTGTGACATCACTCCATCGTCACTGTCACGGTATGACGTCATTATGTGTGGCTCTAGGCTGTCTTGTCAATGAGTGTGTTGATCTTACCCTACTAGGGCCGTCAAGATAAGAGTGCGTCCAGACGGTGCAGTCACCCTAAGAGTGCGTCCAGACGGTGTAGGTTTATGCATGAGCCACATTCAAATCGCGGATGCTGCTACATATACAACGCTGTTAAAAAAACCCGTTTCATAATGACATTATGATTTCATTTAACGCTTATAACGATGTCTCTAAGCACTTTACAGATAAAGTAATTCCCCGGTCATCGCATTAAGGCTTGCTTGCACACATCCTATGCACATTCTAGACTACCTGCGGCCCATTCAAACCAGGGATCATTTTATAGACGCTCACAACACTTAGCAAACTAGTAGACTAGATTACATTACTTTTCTGAAGTTCCATGTCGGGGATCGAACCCACGACCTTTGACTTTTGTATCCACTGCAAGTGCTGTAAGGCGCCCGGCATAGGGTGCATGTATAGTACCTTCTTCTGCCTAGCATCAGCGTTTTCAAACGTGTTTCAGGCAATTTTTCATGGTGATAAACACAAGCCTGTTTTCAAACGTCTTTAGATGGGGGTATTTTGAAGCGCCGAAAAAAGCGTTTTGAATGTGACATAGCTGAATATTGCATTGTATGGACTCGTTCTAGGTCAGCCATAGCGGATGGCTGTTAGCATACCTGTGGTTATAACTGGAAGCGTGCTCGAAGGCTTGCTAACATAAACAGGTACCAAGATGACAGACAGACAGACAGACAGACACAGTCCGTAACAAACATATTTTACTTTTTACCAACTATATCGCCCTCGTCTTCCAGCTGACACCCATACATGACATGGTTTGTAAGCGTTCTCTTTTACCTCACGTTTAACCATCAATAAGTAAGGAGGTTTCAATACGTCTTCAGGGAAGTATGTGTACTTAGGACGAAAAACAGACATAAAATGTAAGAACAAAAAAACAAGGCTAAACGGCAGCACGGCATGTAGCAAAAGAGTGACTTCTAATCAATGAAATGCAACGCTTTTACAAAATATTATGTTCTATCTTTACAAAACCTCAACTTTCTCTTTAAATACCCTTTTACAGTACCCGCTAAATATGTCAAAATCCAATTTCAAAGATAATTTCTGTTTGAAGCAGTTACTAGTGTAAATAACTCTCTTTCCCCTCTCTGGTATACTAATTAACCATTAAAACTATATGACCCTTAGTGATTTTATCTTCAATCCGTTAGTGCATCGTCATAAAATGAATCTCAGACGCCACATGCTACTTAAAGAGAAGATACAGATCCAAGAAAGATGAAAAGTAATCGACCATTTTATTTTGTTTGTATGAGTTTCGGAGTAAATCACGGGAAAAATGTCCCCTGAAAACTCTTCAAATTACCTCATGTTTGAAATATGTCAAGTAATAGCTGAAAGATGTAGACCACACTTCCACTTCCATGCAATTATGTTCGTGTAGTACCATTATACACATTTCTGTGTACAGTGCATGGGAGTTATATCAAAACTGGTCCGATTTCTTATCATTTTGATGATTCAGAATTTACACCAATTCTTATCTGCTACATCACGTACATGATGATCAACCTTTTCCTTTCAAAATACAGTCGCATGACCACAACTCAACTGTATGTTTAAAGGAATAGACCAGTTCTGGTCAAGCCATTGCATTGTGAAAGAAACATTGTGGAATCGATCAGAAAACGTTGATCATCTAGCTTATAAGTATTGGTGTGTCGTGCACGGTTTTTGAATCATCAAAATGATAATAAATTCGGCCCAGTCTTGGTAAAGTTACAAGCACTGTTCACAGACATATGTATATGGGACTTCCCTATATCAATCCAGGCCGGATAGATATGATAATTTACCAAATATATCAATTCGTAGGCGGCTTCCCGGCAAAATTGATATCATCACGTATTAGTCAAAACATATTCTTTTACATGATTGGTAATCACAGCTCCATTTCATTTTTTGAGCGGGGGTGTTTCCAAAACTGGTCTTTACCTTTAAACTCTGTTTCAATCTACCTTTCATTGATGTGTGTTCCTATAACTATCAGGTCCATTTTATATTGATAGTACCCTATATCCAATTTCCGTTCTAATACGCCTGACTCTCTATTATTGCCCTAATATACCCTTTCTATTTTGTAATCCACCTTACGACGGGTCTATCATCAGTATATGAAGAATTTAATTTCAAAAGGAGCTAAATACACATTTGATGAACATTGAATTATTGATTTTAGAACGTTGTTTACTTGTACCCGCCTTTCAACAAAAGTATGAACCTAAATTTTGGGAGCAATTATTGAAAAATGCACCTTCTAATATTACTTTTTTATAAATGCCTGTACAAAATCTGGTTAACTTATCCCTTTTTCTCTGAAGTTACGAAAAATGGATTTACCTCCTTTTGGAATTAAACTCTTTATATGAATTAAGAAGTCGCCCCCAATAAGGTTAATATCCATTAGAGTAAAGTAGACTTGCTTTCATCGAATCATGCTAGCCGACTTTTATGGTGGGAATTCATAAAGGAGCTCGCGATTTATCGGAACACTTTGCGAGATGTTTTTTTTTTCGTCTGTCTGTGGGTCGGGTAATACAGGATATCCATATTGAATATCATATTGCCACATTTAACATTTTTAGTCTCAAGAAATTATCAAATAGAATGAATCAATTTTAGTTGCTTTGTTTATATCAATAAAATACCTTTTAACCACCAAATTGACAAATTAAGATACGTGTTTCTTATGTTGTGAATATAGATAGTATTAAATAACATTAATAGCGAACAATTATATGTTATCATCATTATTTACACTTTTCAGCACAGAAACCTATATATTACTATTCAATTGGTATTATTCTTTGTGCCCCTAAAGTCTTTAGTGTAATTGTACGAGATGCTAAATCTCGTACAGTCTGATTTTTCTGTGCCGTATTGGAAGAGGTTGCACTCGTGTTCTGTGTTCCGAAAAAAAAATGCAATCTAATAAAATTGGCGTGATTTTGTTCTATTTGGATTGCTCTACCAAGAAGGTGGGTCATCGAAAATTCTCTCTCTCTCTCTCTCTCTCTCTCTATTTCCCTTTTCGCCTTTCTTTCTCTCTCTGTCTCTCTCTCTGTCTCTCTCGATTTATCCCTCCCTTCCTTGGTTTCTTATTGACAATCTTTCTCACCTTTTCTAGCATGTCCGCCGTTTAAATTTTACGTTTATAATTGTCACTTCATATATTGATGTGTCTCTCTCGATGTGACTATCTGCCCCCCCCCTCTCCCTCCCTTATTCATCTCTCTCTCTCCCTCTCTTTCTTATTCTCTCTTACTCTCCGTTCTCTATGTTTATCTCTTACTCTCTCTTATTCTCCGTCCCCTATCTCTCTTACTATATATATATATATCTCTCTCTCTCCCTCCCCTCGCCCTCTCTTTCTCTCTGTCTCACTCACTATCCCTCCCTCTCCCTCTCCTCTTCGCTCTCTCTCTCTCTCTCTCTTTCTCTCTCTGTCTTTCTTTCTCTCTCTCGCCCTCTCTTTCTCTCTCTTGAGCCGGCATAGACTCATGTCGGCTTGTTTAATGTTGTATATCTAGACACGTGTCAGTCGCCATTTTTTCATGGACGAGTCAACTGTCATGGGAAAAATTGTCAAGGGAAAAAAACTGTCCTATCGAATGTCAGAAGAGTTAATTGGCAAACAGTTTGACAATGCTGCAAAGTCAGATATAGTCAAGGCTATGTAACATCCGAAGGGAACGAATTGAGATGAAAAACACTTTGTATGATCAAAAACAACTTTTACTTTGCATAACATCCTTATCACAATTAATCTAGCTACAGCAGTTTCAATAGCCTTGCACATATGAATATGCGAACATTATATCGATACATTACATTGTCTACATACGCAACACAATAAACTAATGAATTTACCCTCCTGGTGGTTTCTTGAAAGTGTTTATGATCGGGTTCTTTCCTTTCACCGGTAATGTGCTGTTTGTAACTTCACAGTAGTGGAATAATTGTATCATTTCATCAAGATGTAATAACCCTCGTGTTATTCGCAAGTTGCAATGAGATTGGTAGTTTAACCATTCTACCCCTCCCCATAATTTCTTCAAAATAACTTTAACGATTACTTTGGATTTAAAAATATAAACCTACCATGGACTCATTATAATCAGTAACTGTGGATGAATTGAAGTAAAAAAAACTGTTGATGCGTTTGATATCTAGTTTTCATACGTTGATGGCGTGTGAAGCAGTAGTAATATTGTTTACAAATGATATGACGTCCGGATTCAAGTTAAATATTCAGCTCACATGTCTGTATACAAAAGGGCTCATCAAAGCAAGACAAGAGGTCAGATTAGGGGGGACAGGTTTTTCCACAACATTGGCGAGACAAGTGACCTATATCAATAGATGAACATAGCCGCTTAATTCTAACCCAATATCTAGTACACAAGATGCGGTTCCGCCTTCGAATGTAACTTTGATAACATCTTTCCCTCAGGACAAATTATGTTTCACGCCACGACCACCCCCCCCCCCCCTCTCTCCTTACCCCGCCACAGGAGACGCCTCGAACACTTGTACATGATTAGGTAAACAATCGATTGGTTGTAATCTTCATTTTGTCAATTTCTGATGTGATTTGTATTTGTTAAATACCCTAACATTTGCACCCTGGACTTTTTTTATTGTGTTCAATTTATTTCCGTGATTATACTGTTGTCCATTGAAATTTGCCTTTTTAATTCTTCGTATCAATATTATATTTCCTTTTATCTGTTTTACCCTCTCATGCTTTCATGGATCTCTTGTTCTCTTCACCTGTGTCTCATGGATGTTATGGTTTCACATTACAGGTAAGAATAATTTATTGGATGCATAAACCATTAAAAAGTATTTCAATAGATATAGTATTTGCTTACTTGAAACAGTGTGTGGAATGGATATCCAGTTAAAGGCAAAAGCAAATCAAACTGTTGTAGATAATTCAAAACACTTAACAATTCTTTTTTCAATGTACACAGGTAATTTGTTTTATTGTCAGTTTTAATTCGTATAAAATTTCACCTCGTTTCCAGAGTAAAATCGAACAAAATCCCTGATAAAAAAAAACCTTGGTGCAAAGGAAGTTTTTTCCTTAAATTTGTCACTCGTTGCTACTTTTTACAGTAGAAATACAGGCACCTGTTCTCGTCGTTAGTCGTTTAGTTTGATCTTCTCTCTTTAATAGAATAATTGTGTTCGTTTCACTGGATTGGTTGGTAAGATGCACTCTATCCTCGTTTCAGCTATAACCTCAACCACTCCTTAATGAAAGACCTTTCCCCGCAGAAAATAGGTTGATTTTATCAATGGTCTCCATTCCAGGGTCTTAACCACTCAACAACACTCCTTACCGAATAAACACAAACACCTCCACCGGTGCTTCCTCTCCGCGTGTTAAAGAGTTTGTGATGATTGATATCAAATAAAAGCCACGCGATAAAATGTTTAACACCTCGATGCAGCGAGGTCTCTTAATAGGTTCCACTCCGTACATCTGTCAGCGATGCGCACTTAGGCTTGATCTAGTAACAGGCATGATGCATTACCATGGGAACCAGACTGTCACATCCAATCGCTGGATGACAGACATGGAGGAGAAGCTTGAACAAGCAGGTCGTCACGTGATAATTTACATTATCCCAAGTGCTATGTTCGTAGCTTGATGAAGAATCCTCTTTATCATGTTATTATGCATTCGGAGGAAACATTCTCTAAGAAAATCGTCTGTTTTTAATGATAATTATCTCGAAAATGTAAAACTATTTCATGCAGATATCTACAGTAGATATGAAACTAGTATTTCTTTTATTCAAATCTTTGATAAACTAATATTCAAGGAGCGATTTTGTACTCATCTGCATCAGTGAAATTAATAAATATATATTATCACTGCATTTGTAAGATGATGATATATCAGACAAAGAGATGCTACGTTTCCGAGGGAACAAATGTTATCTATTGAAGATGTGAAACAAGTACGTGTCAACATCATGGAACGTTATTCAAAACAACAAAAAATCTGCAAAAATAACTTATTTATTCGCTAAAACATTTAACCCGTATATTATTAAAGGCCCGCTGCACTACTTATAGCTACTTGTGCCCTCTATATAGGAAACAATGCCTAATCGGTGACCATTGGTCTCCATGATGCTCTTTTTCTTATGTTGTGTGAAAGCTGATTTGATGAGATAACCACCAGTCAGTGAACTTGCAGGGTGGTCTTATCCCTCCTGTAAACTAGTACATATGGGCTTTAACCTACTTTTATAGCTCACACGGCGTTGTAATCCGTAGTATACGATCATCAGCGTGACTCCTTTTTGCACCCACATGTTTCCCAGCATGCAACCGAGGTTGACGTCAAAGGTCAAGTCTGACTCATCCGTCAAGATGTAATTGCTCCCAATCAACATAACTCAAATGGAATGTGAATAACTTTAGGAGAAATAAAGATATCATACTTAACAGGGTAGAAATTATACGCTCCATAGCCTGAAGCCATGGCATTAATGTCCATATTAAATGTGTTGGTGTGTGTGTGTGTGTGCGTGTGTGTGAGTGTACGTGTGTTTATCCGATAAAAGAGCATGCAAGTGTGTATGCAGTATCGTTATTCTAATGCTGGTAAAAAGTCTTCAAAAGTTATTGACTTATAAGTTTGCTAAGTTTCGTTTTCTTTAGAGGATCCTAATTTTCCTTCGAGTTATTGTTTAAAAAAAAGTCATTACTATACTAAACATTTAAAAATACTTATAAGCATTTCCCTTGTCCCATAAAACTCCATGAATAGCAGGACAATCATAATCATCATAACCAAAAATGTGATCAATAATTGAAAGTTTGTTTCCTTTGTAAACACTGCGGCGGGGTGTGTACCTTTAATTACAAGCAACCTGTTTCATCTCTCTTGTGTGCGTGGGACCGGTAGAGGGATTAATTGAGTTCACTCATCTTAGGATTCTACATCCATCCATCCATCCATCACAACCCAACCATTACAATCCACAATCCTCATGTTGTCGCAGGAAATTGCTTCGTAAATAGCAAAGCCTCTGGTACATCGAGGGGTGTTTTATAAAGCTGTTCGTAACGTTACGCATGACTTTACGAATGACATTAACATTCTTATTATAACAAACATTTTGAAATCAAAGCATATTTGTTGCCATAATTTAATTGACGTTATTGGAAATAAAGTCACATTGTGATAAAATATCAGGACAAAATATCCTAAGTTATTCGTAAAGTCATGCGTAACTTTACGAACAGCTTTATGAAACACCCCCCCCCCCCCCAGGACTTTTAGTAGAGAGGGAGCGTAGCTTCTTTGTTCAAAATTGTTTATATACTTGAAATTGATAGTTTACTGAACTATAAGACAAAATATTTATTCTATGTCTTTGATATAATAAGGTATATCATATTTTGTTCATGATTCTGAAAGCATTCGTAAAGAAATCCAATTGAATAATTTCCTTGTCCATTCAATTACCTTTGCAAATGTAGTTTCACTGGATAAATCAGAGATGTTTGTTGTTGATGTTGTTGTTTATAAGTTTTGTGAGGGTTTATTTTCTTTCTTTCTTTGGAAACCTACGCGAAAATGCATGCGTGGGACGGGAATAGGGAATGGCCTTGCCGTAACTAGTAAACAAGGCATTGGTTACCACGAAGGGCCCGCTGGGGCACGAATAGTCAAGCGGTTGCGAAGAAAAGCGCGTCGGATTTATGGAGAGTTCTCACAAACTCAGCGGGGTAAAGCATTTATACATGAGTAGCGTTTAAGAGTGCTACACCGGAGGCCGAGCGAAATCGGATAAGCATTTTCTTATTTAAAGGATACTTTGCACTGAGGTACACTACAGGGTATCAATGCTACAGAATGGATGTTGTGTAAAAGAAGCATGGTTTGGTCAATTTTTTAAATGACATTTATTTCTGAAAATGTATTAACACTCTTTCTCTCTCCCTCTCTCTCTCTCTCTCTCTCTCTCTCTCTCCATGACATGCTCTAATGTAATGTAACCTAGGAATTGACCCATTACGATTATTTATTTCCTTTGTCAGCACTTTGGAAATTCAAGCAATTTTACATAGATATAAAGATGTATATCCCGCACACTAAGAATTTTACAATCTTATTGGTCTAAACGAGGTCACGTGATCAATGATAGATACGTACTATCTCCCTGCGATAGGACTTTTGTACATAATTTTTTGCCGCTGCCCCACTTGCCCATTGAATAAGCGTAGGAAAGTAGGTTACGCGAAATGTCAATGTCAATGTCAAATGTTGTGCTTTGTAAAATCTAGTTGAAGCTAAACTGTCTGCAGAAACAGTTTTTTTAAACATGAAAAATTCACTTTAAATAGACCTTATTGCCGATGTGGGATATAAAACAAATATTAACCTCCTTTACTCGGGCAATAAATACAAACTATCATCGCCTCGATGATGATAGTCGGTTAATATTTCCTCATGAATGAAGAAACGTCACACCAAATGTTAAAGACGCTCAAAACACTAAACAAATTGATAAGGTAGATTAAAATACCTTTCAAACCAAAGAACCAACAACAGACCAACAACAGACCGACGCCAGACCGACAACAGACCTACACTAGACCGACACCATACCAACAACAGACCGACACCATACCAACAACAGACCGGCACCATACCAACAACAGACCGACACCATACCAACAACAGACCGACACCATACCAACAACAGACCGGCACCATACCAACAACAGACCGACACCATAGCAACAACAGACCGACACCATACCGACAACAGACCTACAACATCCCGACGACAGACCTACAACAAACAGACAGCAGACCGACAACAAAACAACAACAGACCGACAACAGACCGAATTAAACGTTAATAACTCTGAATGGCCGAGAAAGGTCTGTTTGGGGTCATTATGGTGTCGGGCCGGCTGTATGGATGAGACACTAGTTTATACATTACATTGTACCTGTCGTTCGATGAATAACCAAGGGCAGTGAAACGTCACACCTACCTTAACCCATCGTATCCGACATAGTCCACGTAACGCGGGAAGGGACATTCGTTCGTTTGGACCCTGAGATGCTGTGGGTTAACCTTAAGGCGTCCTAGTTTATGATAGCCCACCGTTTGTTGAGAAGCTGTAGTGTATCGTTGTATTCATCGTGTCAAGCTGCAGGCTTAAGTAGGGATCGGTTTCACAGAAATATCCGTAAGACTGTGTCCTATAATTCTGTTGTCGCCGGATGTACCTAAGCAGCCACAGGGCTATGAGTACACGTGAGACAAGGACGCAAGTTCATCATTTACAGCAATAATGAAATGCAACGTAACAGGTAGAAGTGAAGGATACACGTGTACTCAAAATATCTTCATAGTTCAACGATTGGGATTGCTACTTTCACTAAAAAAACTGTCTCATATCAACCATTTGACATGTGTCCGAGGTGGTGAGAACTTCAGAAAATGATTTGCTATACAAAATATCGTGATGACTTCAAACTGAGTACACCAGTCATAATCATTTTGATCGGTGTGAACGGACAATGTAATACTTTCGTATTTTTATCTCCATAAACAAAGAATATCCACTTTAAATGAAAATCTAGTTTAGTGTCCTTCTTCTAAAAAAAGAAGAAGTCAGTCTGTAGTTCATTTTTGTGAAAACGGGTTCTTTTTCCATTGATACAGATACAACCTGTTATTTAATTTGAGTTGAAAGCGATAGTGCCTATCGATTGATCGATAACACGCATTTGGGCATGTTCCCGATTGTATCCTAAGGCGGAGACAATAAGATACGACTGAAACTACTCCTTCTAGGAAACATTTTAAGAGTGTTCGTTGCATTGCTCCAGGGATTATCATATTACATGTAGGCTACGATCAATATTCATTTAAATGTAAGGGGTGGGAATAAAAACGAGGCAGGCCTAGCTGTTTAAAAAGGGTCCGACGATTGTTATGATCTTGTTTTTCATTTCATAATGAAAATCTACTTGCTGTGAAACGAAAGAAGATGCACATATAAGTATAGTTGATTTTGAAATATTGTGACGAAGCTTGTGCTCATTTTTCATACATTTATGTGTTTGTAAAATCATACTTTGCTGGCGTTCCTCAGGGAAAGCTAGTAGGTCCATACCCTGTCATAGATAATATGTAAATAGCACAGTAGGACGAAACAAGACGAATACCAACACATAACATCCATTAACCTTCCCTCATCTTCTTTTCAAAAACTCCACCTACACATTCCTTAATATACAAGTTTGTTAGACACACTACTTTAAACATTGCAGTGCCATATTATATTAATCAATCAAAATCTGCAATTCCAATATTGTTCTAAAATATACTTCGAATCTTCGCCACCCTGTTCACGATGAGACAGCTGCCCCTTTGCCTTCCCGGGTAACAAACCAAAACATATCGAATAAGTCTCAAAAGTATTGATTTTGTAACGAAAACTAAAACTTGAGGGCGCCATACAAGGTCGAGTCACGTGTCCATTGCTTCAACTAATCGATTAATACTGTCCTTCGAGGTTTGTAGGGGATTGGATGTCAGATGTGTTTTCTGACCAACTCTTTGTTACTTTAAGGGCATTTGGATTTTTTTTTTTACGTCGTCACGTTTCATGGTATATGAACGCCGACATAGTTTTTTTGTTTGTCTTTCCTTCTTTTATATTCTCCTATAAGAAAGCCTTTTTCTGAGCAAAATTTGTCAATACTATTGTTCCAAATATGATATTATTTGCCTTTGTTAAGAGTTTCGTATTACAGATATTATTATATTTCAGACGAATCAAGTTTTATTAATATATCATATTTTGTTCTAAAGACAATAATCTGTAAATGTACCTCTACAATCAGTTTATCATTTCTAGGTTTTTCAATTCGAGGACACTATTCTCTATTTTCTTTGCTGTGGTTTATTATTCTGTTCATATAATCTCTGTCCCCCCTCTAGCTTGTTTCGTCTATATTAGATCTAGACTTACAGAAAAAATTCAAATGGTGAACAAATCACCGTAGTTATCTCTATACAGAGAACCCTTTTGTTCAAAATGAAATGAACTGCTTTTCTTGTCTTATAGAAGGGGAAACGCTATGCGCTATACACGTGGATAGTGTAAAAGGAAGCGTTTCAAAGTGTGGCCTGTTGAGCAATAAATATTGTCATTATCCAAGAAACACCATCGCTTCATAATCATCCTGCTCTCCATTCTTCACCGAGACCTCATTACCCATAATGCCTTGGGGTTCTACGGTAACATACAAGTACAGTGGCCTAAATTTGTGTCGATGACAGTGCTTCATTTTCTCGAAGCTTCGAGGCGTTTATTTTCCAATAGTTTAAAGGTAATGATGCACAATTCCTTCATGTTTTAATCGGTTTTAATCGGTTTATAAGCGAGCACTTTACGGTGCAATCTTGCAAAATATAGTGAAGTTTGTTAAAAAAGTGAGATAAAAGTGTGGACAAAGCTAAGAGGTCGTTATATCAAATTCTAGACTATTTTATACAAAAACAACCATGGTATTTTTTCAAATGTCGATAATAGATATATCTGTAGCAGTATTATAATTTGTATTATTTAAGCCAAAAGCATTGCACACCAGGGATAATGAACTCAGTGTTGGTTCAGGAACCATAGGAAGAGGTAAATGAACTGTCTTCGAATCGCCATATGTTTCTGCACCATGATGATTGATATCGTTTGCCTCTAGGACAATATTCGTGACGTACATATACACGCTTATATGTGTGTGCATGTAGATGTGGGTGTGTGTGCGCGTGTGCGCGCTTGGATGTGTGTGTGTATATATGTAGATACTATATATATATATATATATATATATATATATATATATATATTCAGATGATAAGCCAGTTGAAGTTTGTTCGGAATAACTTTTAATTTCCGATGTCCTAGTTTAAATCAGCCAGGCATGTTCGCCCCCTTCGGTCGATTCTATTATGACGTCATCAGAAACAGGTGATACTTTCAGGCGATAATAGAATGTAGTCTGCAGCTTCAGGCCTAGCCGTTGTGAAGAGGGAAACTTCTTGTCAATGTTATGACATGCTTGTTGTGAATACTAGCCGAGAGTTTTGCCGACGAATTCAGCTTTATTCCAAAATGTCGTTTACTGTATAGAAAACTTTGTGTGAGGAGATCTTCAAACCATTATAGTGACGAACATAAAAGATTTTATCTTTTAAAATATTTGCCGGTGTGTAAGCTTTAATTGCGTGAAAACTCCTTTTGCCCATTCGGTTTATGTTTCCATCTAAACACCGGGCGGTGCGGGCGAAATGTTTTTAAAGTTCGTGAGTATCATTCTGTCTGAACCGTTCTAATTGGCCCCTACAGAGGCAAAATAAAATACCGAGTCTTAAGAGCCCGGATATTACTTCTAAAATATGCGAAGAAAACAGAGCCGCCCTTATCCAGAAGTGCCCTTATTATCAGTCATTTTTTCATTATCCTCCTCCACCTTCTTTCTTCGTTTTCTTCTTCTTCTTCTCACCATCCTCGCCTAATTGTTGTCCTCCTCCTTCTCATCTTCTCTTTCATCCCTTCTCTATTCGCATTTGTTCTTGGAATTATATTACGGGCAGTGTCACGTGATAGTCCGTAGAGCCCTCGAAGCAGACGGCAGTATGTACTTGACTTTTCCTCGTCACTTATCGCGCGCTTTTGAGTTTCTCCGTACGGAGCCTCTGGAGTGGGTCTACCATAATTAATCGAGCGTTTACCTCAGACCACCGAGGCGAAATGAAGAAAACGAACCTGGTTACATTCTCCCAAAACATTCATCTCGATCAACCCCAGAGGAGATGGTTGCAAAATTGAATATTAAAGCAATGGTCGTCTTTTTATCAGATCAAATTAAAAAAAAAAATTATTCCTTAAACATTGTCTGTGAACAGATATTCATTTTTAGACTGAAAAATTATTTAGCAATACAAATTCTTTCTTCTTGTTGCTGTTTTGATGATCCTCATGTATGTAATATTAACATTGGCTTTCATGTATAGATAATTGCAATAGTTGTCATGATCTTTCATGAAAGGAGAAACAAAATGTAGATTGTCTATTTAAAAACATTTATATACGCATATAAGAATTACACTGAGCATGCTTAAAATAAATTCGTTTATAGATATTTATTTCATAATTCTAACAAGAGTTTAGTGTTTTAAACGCAAGAGATTATCGGCAAATTGATTTGAATGTATCCCTGCTTCAGTAACAGGTTTGTGCGTGTTTAAACTTTGGGTGTAGTGAAGAAAGAAGAAACAAATCTTTAGATTGAAGCCCCTCTGCAGTACGTATAGCTACTTGCTCCCTCTCTCTATATATATATATATATATGTATATTTATAGCAAACAATGCCTAATCGGTGCCTGTTGGTCCCCCATGATCCTCTTTTTTTCTTATGTTAATTGAGAGCTGATTGGCTGAGATAACCACCTGTCAGTGACCTTGCAGGGAGGTCTAATTCTCCTGGCTAAGCTAGTGCAGACGGAATTTAAAAGGAAATCTTGAACGGAAGAGCGGAGACCTCAGCAAGAAAGATCGTTTCCTTGCCTACAAGAGAATGACTTCATTAATCGCATAACCTATACATCAAACAGCGACCTCCTCTCAAACACGATTGTTTTAGCAAGCAATAAATACACAAATTGGTTCATTTAATCAAAACCTGCCTGCCCTCCGAAAGTAATGGGGTAGCATTCCATCATATCCTGGCGGGCGATATTGACTTAAACGTTTGTTCTCTGTGTCGTGGGTGAAATATAAATTTGACTTCTAGTCGTGCGATTACATGGAGGAAAAAAAAACAACCTGCAACAAACCAATCGGAAAAGCTGATAAGGTGGTACATAATGATTGATGGATATATTGCAAAGATTTAGAATGATCAAAATGAAAAGGAATAGACTCTATTATACTGGAGATTGCATTAACTGCTTGCAGAAATTAGTATATTGTACGAAAAGAATATCACTCATGTGTTCAGGTCATGAGTGAAAGGAAATGTACAACTAGATTTAAAAGAGAATGGAGGTGAGCGCAAAAATAATTATTTACACGAACTTAACAATAAAGATCAAGATTCCTAACAATATGTTTTTGGGCAATTTGGTCAAAAAGATATCAAGCTTCTTCGTGATAGAATTGTATTGGGGTATTTCATACTAACTCAATGATTTTGTGAAACTTTCTGTCATCGAAATATGTTGTGAGTAACAAAATCGAGCACAGACTCCAGTCAACATTGTGCACTGTCGTCCAATTCACAATTTCATCTTTCAATCTGCTATTGGTAGGAATCAGTGTGTACAATAATAATAATAATAATAACAATAATAATAATAATAATAATGATAATAATAATACATATATAGAGCGCAGAAACTATCCAACATTAAGTATATATTCTACTGCGCTACAATAATCACATTTGAAAAGTGGTCTTTGACGTTGTGAGTTTACTTTACTTTCTCATCACATAGCTGACTCGTAGAGGTTCGCCATTACATCACGGTAGGCCTCCGTCAGCAATGTGCAACCTAGAGTGAAATGGTGTAGGGCAACGGTATCAATTATTCATTGATTGCATGAAGGCGAGGCAAGAGAAACTGATCACAGTCTCTCTCGCCCATCGGATTACGTTCAGTTCCATAGGTTTGGGATTAAGGAAGAGGTACGAAGGGGCGAGATTACATTGGAGGAGTATTTAGAAGTGTCGTAGTCGTAATATTTAGTGTCGTAGTCGAGTGGTTTGAGCGCTTGACTTGAAATTCGAAGGTTGTGGTTCGATCCCCGACACGGCACTAATGTCCTTTGCCATTTGACAATGGGTACCTGGTAGGATGCGAACGTTTATGTGGTTGGATGAGCAAGTGGCGCTTGTAAAATGGCGACTGGCTGGAATGCTCCCCGGGGAGTGGAGAATGTGCATACATTGTGTGCGGGTAAGCCTGAATCCGATGACCGGGGTAATCATATGTGCTGCGCCTAGAAACAAAGTATTAGGCGCATTATAAAATATGTGAGCTATTATTATTATTATTATTATTATTATTATTATTATTATTATTATTATTATGATTATTATAATAATCATTATAATAGTAGCTATTGTGTCGATGACAAAAAACAACAACAACCTAACAAGAAGCTTTTCGAAGAGACGTGATACATTTAGTATAATTATTGACTGTAATGATATTAATTCCACAAATTAATTTCATAATTGATCGGCAAGATGTATTAATATAACTGCTGTCATTGTTCCAATTCTTAAGCCGTGTACGAACAAAATAGATAATCCCAATTGACCCCAGTAATATTTGCTTTGGATCGTTATGGTTGTTATTTGTTTGAGTGTGAAAGTTAGATTTAAGGTTAGAGTAGTGTAAACTGTTTGGTCCAGGTTTCAACTCGGTAATGCAGTTAGTGTAGGGGATATAGCAAGGCGTCTGCCAAGAGCATGTATCAAACAATTTTTTCTTCAGCAGTTTTCTACTATGAACTACTGAATAATGTCTTGCTACTCTCCACCCAGGTATTAAATGGGTTCCCGGTAGGATGCGACCGTCATTGTTGGTCAAACAGTTTTGAGCGTCTAGTAACGCCTGGCTGGAATGCTGCCCAGGGAGTAGAGATTGTGCACACAGTGTGTGCGGGTAAGCACTGAATCAATTGACCGGGGTAATAATATATTTGTAAAGTGCTTAGAGACACTTGTGATAAGCGCTATATAAAAACTAAATATTAAATATTGTTATTCACTTACGAACAAAACAGTTAACTGAGCCTCGAACACAAAAGTTTGCAATTGAATTAATAAAAAAAAAATTAATGGCGAATTCGCAATTGATCTCAAACCTTTGTGCTACGGGGCTCTGTTCTTTCTTGTTATGCAAGTAGTTAAATCACACCCTCTCTCCTCGACGTATTGAAGAGAGAATGTCCGTAGCCACCGCTCGTTTCGGGAATGGCCACCTTGCTTGAACGGATGCAAGTCGAGCGGAAACTGTGATGGACCGTTTAGAAATGCCAACCTTATCAAAACTGTTGTGCCATCAAGTCAAGATAGAAAGAACTTTATTGTAAATGGATTGAGTATTCACTACAATAAGGGCTTATGTCCATGTAATTACTTTTGAGATATAATTGTAGATACCACTAAATGTGAGAGTTTCTCCATCGTATAGTGATTACAAAAGAGGAAATGATGGACCTTAATGCTTAAGTCATAGGTATTTTGGTAGGAAGGAAGCTTATTTTGTTATATTAAAACAAAAAATGAGCGTACTTCGATTTTTCACTAAGTGTGGTCTTTAATGCCTTTGCGCAAAGTGTGAAGCCCAAACCACATTACGAAATGGATCGATCACACGCTAGGTGAGCGTTCATGCATTGCAACCATAGAGGGTTAATGGTGCGAAACAAAGCTCTAAAAGAGTTGACATCGGCACACTTCTCTCCAATCATTCCCCAATGCTCTTCCTCTCTGCCTTTTCTCAAAAGATTTGTTTCTGTCCCTATTTTTTTTTTTTAATTAAAAAAAAAAATCTGTCTCTGTTTTATTTCTCTTCATTCTTTAACCGTATTTATTTTCGATATTTATATACGATCTTTTATTGAATACCTCTCTACGTCTCTCTCTCTTTCTCTCTCTCTCTCTCTCTCTTGCTCTATCTTCTTTATTTCCACTCTATATCTCTCCTTTTCTCTATCTTCTCTATTTCTTCTCTACATCTCACTCACTCTCTCTCTCTCTCACTTTTTCTCTCTTTCTCTCTTTTTTCTATTTCTCTCTCTCTCTCTTTTTTCTCTCTCTCTCTCTTTCTCTCTCTCTCTCTGTCTGTCCTCCTTTCTTTCTCTCTCTCTCTCTCTCTCCACATGTTGTAATTATATGAAGTAATATAGGCAATGATGTAGTCATGATTGATTTCATTCACTGAGTGGTTCGGTGAGGGTCTGATCGATAATCAGGTTCAACGTTATTCTCGCCTCGCACATTACCCCCCACACACACACACGAACAAAAACGCACACCACATACGCACACGAACATCCACACTCACCCACACACACCCCTACCCCGCCTCCAGCCCTGTTTCTCATATACATTAACACCTATATACTGAAGAGTGCATGGATGTGTCTCCTTATATCGGAAGGCCTGGCCAGTCCTAACGATTACGGTATTTTTTTTCTTCTGTTTTCAAGTGAAATGCTATACTGCATCTAATAGCTAGGAAGCTGCTTTAGTAGTAAATTTAAAACAACATCAATCAAACCAGCTTTCCTACCTAAAAGAAGTATAACTCTGCCATATTTGAAATAAGATGGTGATAAACACCGTGTGTCCTACTATTTCATTAACTTGTTGAATTGAACAACCTCTGCACTAGTTTGGCCAAGAGGGATTAGACATCCATCATGGTCACCGATATTTGGTTATCTCATAAACTCAGATTTAAATTTATATACGAAAAAGGGGATCTGGGGGACCAATGGTCACCGATTAGTTAGTGTCTGCTAAATAGAGGGCGCAAGTAGATATAAGTAGTGCAGTGGGGCTTTAGAGGATACAAGGTGAACTAAGATGACATGGTGCATGTTTATCTCCTTAATCTTCATACTATTTATAAGCTGTTTGTCTTAGCCGCATGATCTTTGGAATAAAGTGGCATTTAAAAAGAAAATATCACCACTTTCAGTGAACCTGCCAAACTAAGAGGCCCTTCGCATGAATCCTTAAATACTTGGATGAGTAAGCTTCTTATTTAAGAGCGAAAGCGTGTATCATTGATGAGGGCAAGCAGTGGGATGAAATCAATGATGACACTGGGAGCGAAGTGAAAGATCACCCAAGTATTAAGAGGTACAGTTTGGGAAGATACGACACATACAAGTACAGAGAGAGGGAATAAGAGAGATCGAGGTAGATTAGCAAGAAAAAAAGTATCTGAACGTAATCGAAAGAGAGAGAAGATGACAAGTGAGACAGGGAGAAAGAGAGACAAGGAAGAAAGAGAGCTAAATAGGGAGGGGGCAAGAGAGATAGACAAAAGAGAGACAAAAAAAGAAAGGGAGTAAGAATGGGGGGGGGGGGGTTGATGGGTAAATGGTAGTGATACCCCAATGATAATAATAATAAATGTAACTTATATAGTGCTCGATCCACTCTGTGGAGCGCTCAAGACGCACTACCACCATGACCACTGAAGGTGCTTCATAATGTGATCATCAGTGAGGCTAAGATCATGGACGATCATTAGCACAAAAATGCTTAGTGAGTGCAAATACTCGCTCGATCTTTGATTGCATTAGTCAGGCTGTTGATGTAGGTGCTCTTAGCATCCAAGGTATCCAATCCTATACCATGCTCAGGCTTCTACACCTAGGTAAAGAGTGGCAAAGGTAGAATATTGCCGTGAAGATAAATCATTGTATTGCCACGGGCTCGAACCTTTTAATGCCCCACTGCACTACTTGTAGCTACTTGCGCCCTCCATATAGCAGACAGTGCCTAAGCGGTGACCGTTGGTCCCCCATGATCCTCTTTTTCTTGTATTAATTGAGAGCTGATTGATGAGATTACCACCTGTCAGTGACCTTGCAGAAAGGTCTAATCCCCCTTTAACTAGTACAGACGGTCTTTAACGTTAGTAAATCTAGGATACTGTTAGATATTTCTTACCGAAAAGAACATACAGGGAATAGAATAATCTGACTTGCGCTACTCATTCTTTCACTAAGAATGTTAGGTATATTTGAATCGTTAGATATCTACAATCTTAACCTCTATCACTTCATTTTTTATTTGTTTTAACTCAATACATTTTAGTCTTTAAGCTTTCTTTTTACTGACTATAGGATTACACTTTTAATCGAAATTATCTTTTGCAAATATATAATTGATGACTCTAATTTTCTCGCCCATCAGATCGTTTGTAGGTGATCTCATACATGCACCAAAATCAAATTTCAAATCTCATTGGACTTAGCAATTAAATACATTAGACTAATATCTGAAGTATATTAGGGATTCTAAATTGTAAGTCTTATCTTTTGCTTTATATCCAAACGTTTTGTCCCCAGTTTGAAACTCTCTTCGACTTCGATATAAATTATTCGGACTTCAAAATAAGAGTACATTTGCACATCGAAGTTTCCGACTCCCACCCCCACACACATTTATACACGCACACCCTCTCATCTGGAAAAGGTTGCGCTACCTTTCCTGTTGTATCTAGTAAACCTGGAAAAGGTTGAACTTGAGAAAAACATGGTTGAAACAGAGGCCACTGAATGGAACTAGAAACAGGAAGTTGGTGAAGACTGGATACTAGATGGATCGAAATGATTCCAAATAGTGAAAGAGGACAAGATTCCGTGAAAAGAGAATGCCCTGAGTCAAAGATTACATACAAAAGAAAAAGGAAAGTTAGATAAAAGATATTTGGGTGAAAGAGAATGGGAGAGAGAGAAGGGGAGAAAGAGTGAGGAAGGAAAAAGAGAGGGTGAGAGGGAGGGATAGACAGAGAGGGGATAAAGAGGGAAAGAGGGGGAGGGGTGAGTGAGATTGAGAGAGAAAGAGAGGGAGAGAGAGGGAGAGAGGGAGGGGATGAAAGAGTGAGGAAGAAGAGACAGGGAAGATGGAGGGAGAAAGGTGGAGGGAGAGAGAGAGAGAGAGAGAGAGAGAGAGTGAATTAGCTAGAAAGAGAGAGAGAACGAGAGGAGGAGAGAGAGAGAGAGGAGAGAGAGAGGGGAGAAAGGTGAAGGGAGAGAGAGAGAGAGAATTAGCTAGAAAGAGAGAGAGAGAGAGAGCAAAAGAGAGGAGAGAGAAAGAGAGAGAGAGAGAGAGAGAGAGAGAGAGGGAGAGAGAGAGGATAGAGAGGGGGGTTGTGGGAGCACCTGAAATGGAGAGATAGCGTAAGTATTATAAAGTGATATGAATTAATGATTAGATAGCAAATACGAACGTTTAGAAGAAAGATAAATAGAACAAATGGAGAAGAGAGGGTGGTTAAGATAGAGAGTGAAACAGATCGAGATACATGAAATGAGACAACTAGATATCAATTACGAGAGTAGATTGATAACACTCAGGGACGAGTTCATCTAATTCAAGTACAACACTTGTTAACGTTTGTGCAAAAAGAAATTACAAAATCTTTCAGTCCGCATGAAGGTAGAGCACATCCCCCTGACATTAACTGATTATATTTTAGTTGACATGAAATGGATGAAATGAAAGCGGATGTATATGATTCAAGTCTTATTAACGGGGTATCAGTTGAATTACATGGAACTTACGACGTACAAAATATAAACTAGAAGACGACGATCATGAAAGCAGGTGATGACAGGAATGATTATTTGAAGATGAAAATATCAACGATTAATTATTATAATAGTTACAATCATTTTCATATTAATGATGATAATAATAGTTTGAATAAATCACGTCCTTGCTTCATGCACTGTTGTCTATTCTCGCTTATTATCTCATGGAAAAGTATAACTGCAATGTATCAAATATCAGTTGTCAATTTCTGTGCAAGTCTCGAACCAAATGATTATGTTTTCCATGAAATTCAAACACGATTCACAAAGTGACTAAAATGAGCTCCACAAGGGAAATGAAGAGATCACACAATGCAAGGTGAAAAAGGTTGCGTGATGGGGAGTGTGTGCGTGTGTGTTTGGTATGGACGTGTGCGTGTGCGCGCGTGTGTGTGTATGCGTGTGTGCGAGTGTGTGTATTGTGGTGAGTGTGTGTGTGTGTGAGTGTGGGGGAGGGGGGCTGAAGTGGTGGTAAGGTGATGGATTTGGATGCATTCGCAATCAGTATTCACTCCCTGAGGCCATTTTCGACCAGAATAACCGAGGAAAATTCAAGTCTTATTACCGCCTTAAATAATTCATGATAAGGGCCTCATGTTCACTCACAAGACAAAGTACTTTAAGGCTTTCATTCCCGCCAAACCGAAAACATCAGGTAATGTGTAACGGGGGAATGGGATAGTGGGAGACTGTGGGTTAAGCGTGCTGAATTAAACACGGCAGATGTTTTTTCGCTTTGTGATATAAGTCTATGGGGCCTTTTTGAGGAGTATAATTCCCCCCTGAACGTCTAGGGCAATCCTCTCATATCAGATCCACATGCAAGAAAGTCATTTGGTTAATGCTATAATGTATTTGTTTACAACATAGAGACATGTATGTTGAACACGAAAAAAAATAAATAAAAATGATATCGATTATTTAGGAAAGCTAACACCAAAACAAAAACCCACAGCCCTTGAAAAATCACAGAATTTGAAGTGTTACATAAAAATAAATACACTGATAACATTAGTGCATTACATATCATTTTTAAGGGAAAATAACGATTTCAAGAATGTTTGGAAATTGGAAGACAATTTATTTCTCTCGTGCACAGTGGAATGTTGTTCCAGGTTTATACACAAAAAAGCAACCGAATAATCAGTGTCGGTGTCATGATTTTACCTAAAAGTTTCAGGACAATGAGTGTAAACATAGAAGGTGTCGTGATCGAGTGGATATGTCATCGGAGTGTGGATCAAAAGGTGCGAGGTTCGAGTCCCGCCGCGGCCCTAATGTCCTTTGACAAGACATTAATCTGCATTTATAAATGGGTACCTGGTAGGATTATTTCTTGAAATGCACTGTGCGCTGATAACGGCTGCCGGAGCTAAAGCTAAGGTAATAATGTCCAAAGCTCTTTGGAAGCGCATAGGGACGTTATATAATAATCTCATCTAAAAATGAAAAAAGGGTACAATAATGACTGGGGTGTTGTGATAATGGGCACTTACGTTGTCATTTTTGCCTTGATAAATATGCATAATACATCTTTCTTTTTGTTAATAATAATTATTGTCCAACATATAAGGTTTGCTTGTAAACTTGCTCTAATTATTGTGTCATATTATCTTCCCGGGAAACCAACCTGTCCGGGCATACGACGTGTTCGTATAAATTAAATGACTGTCATTCTAGAAGTTACAAAATATTGTGAGGGAGCGTCTTACAAATATCATGTAATAATAATAATAATAATACATAACATTTATTAGGCGCTTAATACGGATGTTTCTAAGCGCACCATTGTCTGACTTAAAATTATTTCTATAACGTATGATACATACGAACACCGTGCTGTCGCGTATGAGCTATAAGCTTTGGTGAAACCGACTGTCTCTCCGACTTATCAAGAAATAGAAATATTGGATTGAATTCAGCCCGGCTGAGAGATTTACGGTAATCCCCTGAATTGGATTCCTGCCTACCTTCTCATGCCAATAGGATTACACATGTAATGCAGTAAGGGGTCTGACGATAGAGGCTTAATCCCTTCCAGGGAGAAAGGAAGATGCTCAGCTCGGTAGAGAAGGAGGAGAGAAACACGCTAATCTTCAATATGATCATAATAGGGTCAATGATTATCGGAATCTTTATATGGCATATACATCGTTTTGTAAACAACTTTCCTTTTTTGTCCATTATGGAACCGTTGGAATATTGCATACCAAGTGTAATAAAAACATATTTTAGTATTTGTTTACGCAGGAAACCCATTTACTGTGGGAAGTGAGGTATATCATCACTGCACAGAAAGCCCCCACATTGCACCTTTATAAATGTAAGGGGGGGGGGGGTCCTACCATAACATCTTTCAGAATGTCCTAAGGGAGTCCTGTATCAAAACATTGCTTTCGTACAGCAACAAATCAATGTTATTTTACCTTTTTTCTTATTTAGGGGCTCTTGAACGACGCCCCGTCCACCACATTCTTGTATTAAATTTGTACAGGGGGCTTATATCCATATATTGTTTAGCTAGTCCTAATGAAGCCCTGTACCAAAAATTGCATTAGTAAAACAACAAATCAATGCTAGTTCACCTTGTTTATTATTTGGGGGCTCTGGGACGACGCCCCCGCCCCCACCACCACTCTTTTTGAGGTTTTGCCGAGGGATCCTTCCCTAATATCGTTCAGCAAGCCCTGTACCGAAAATGACGCTTGTATCCGGCCGGTAACGATAATTTCACTAAACTCCCTCACTATTGTGGCTAACAGTCTGAATATTTATCTACTTGACCACAAACGGAAATGCATACATTCGACGTGGAGTGTATTCAAATGTTTACAAAAAAGAGTGCGTGTTCACACTTTTTCAAAAGTATTGCACCCAAAACTTCATACATATCATATATATTAATGACTGAATATAAGTGTGAACTCAATAATTTGGACCATTCCGGAATACGTGGCTCAAGCTTGCATGACTGTGTTAAGTGTTGTAGTGTTGGTTGGCTAGAATTTAGCCACGAACTATATAAAGACACAAATAAATTATGAACTATATTCACTCTTTAGCATAATTAATTATTTGACTTTGTCATAACCTGAATGATATATTGCCTTTATCGTTAGGCAGAGCATATCTATTTACAAAGAGTGACGACAGTGGAAGTCGATTCTGATTGGTCAGGCATTTCATGAAGCTCTAAAAGAGTTCCCTCCGGTAGGGATTGTACGTTAGAGGGAACTATTTAGAGCTCCGTGATTTGACCTGTGACTAATCTCGCGTAGATGCGCGTGCCACAACTTTCTCTCTCAATACGCTATAAGTTAAGGAGTACAGTTTAAAGATAAACTTGAGTTCTAGTAAATATTATAAATAAACTGTGACAGAATCCAAACAAATTTACACTAAATTTGCAAGATAACAAATAAGTGACATGTTCCAATTTTTTTTTTACTGGTTCTAACAACCAATCTACCGCAGGATACACAATCCAGAATAAATCATAGTCATTTTTCTCTTAAAATACGGTTCCCATACCAGAGCTCAAGATTAGCTTTAATCTTCTGGAGTAATCGAGGCACCTATGTGGGTCGTGGTGTAACACCTTATCCCAATCACTCTGTGAATGGTATGTGATATATCAATTTGTCTGGCCTCCTCTCTGAGATATCAGGTTGTATCCATGTTGGTATGTGATATATCAATTTGTCTGGCCTCCTCTCTGAGATATCAGGTTGTATCCATGTTGGTATGTGATATATCAATTTGTCTGGCCTCCTCTCTGAGATATCAGGTTGTATCCATGTTGGTATGTGATATATCAATTTGTCTGGCCTCCTCTCTGAGATATCAGGTTGTATCCATGTTGGTATGTGATATATCTAGCCTTCTTGATGGGATTTCATGCGATACCAAGAATGGTATGTGATGTATTAATTAGCCCGATCGCCTAGGTGAGATGTAACACCAATAACTGACAGCCTAGGGTAGTCACCTATGATCATGTGACCTTATCAGAGATAATGATAGTAGTAGGATACTCGTTAGAGAGTCACATGACAAGTCACGTGACAAACAGGGGCACAGCTAGCTACAGGGTTGGTTGTGGTGGGTGACGCTTCCATTTATTATCATCATATGTAATTTGCACGAACAAATGTGTTTTTCAAGGGGTTTTCCCCAAGCAAACAAAAAGGAGAAGTAAAGGACACTTGAGCTGTTCCTGATGCTCTTCTGTATTACTATGTTTAGGCCCACGCTCTTCAACTATTATTCCCTTCTCTCGTTTCAACGTGTTATATTTATTCATATAGACGAATTTATTACGCTCATGCATTTTTTGGTAAAGAAATGATTTATTTTTTTCGCAAATTCCTTTTGAATATATTGGTATATTCTTTATAATTGCTTTCATATCATGTAGTAATTGTAAATAACCAGTCTCCTCCCCCCCCCCTCCACTATTTTTCTGTGAACATAAAAGTATTGCATTGTGTGCATTTTACATATTATACTTATAAATTACAATAGAAGGTTTCAAAACTAACATTAGAATCCTAGCCTCATTAAATCTAATTTAAATGAATAGATTTCCGTTTCATCAATTACCATCGGATTTGTTCTGTTATACCAACTTTAAGACAAAATAGATAAGTAAATCTTCCCTATCCCAAATGAATAACATTTAGGTTAAAAAAATAATAATCTAAAGTTGGTTTGTATGTATGCATATGAGTGTACCTTACCAAGATGTGGCCCTTTTGATACGGACGATGGGGGGGGGGGGGGGGGGGGGGGGGTAAAGTTTGTTCTTGTTTTTATGGTTCAGTGTTTGGGCTATTCGGCGTTACTTATTAAAAATATAGCTCGCTAGCGCCAAAAAGGGTTTTAACCCTTTTTACTTAATTAAGGGTAAACGCCCTCAATGCTCTAAGCAAAACAATATATTCAATCAATTAGCAAAAGGCACTTTAAAATAACGAGCAATATACCGCACGCCACAATGTGGCGCGTTTTAGCATAGCCAATACTTCTAACGTGTCATTTTGTTCATTAACTGAAACCTCATTCATGACATTTTGCTTTCATGCTTACCCACAACATCACTTACGATGAATTGCCCGCGGTCATCCTACGTTCTCCATTTCCAACCTGTCCATCAATGATGAAAGAAGATCCTACGTTTTGAAACCGTAGAATGCCATTCATGATACTGTCACCATACAGGTCCGTTCACATTCATTAATTGACTCGATACGGCGATCGTTATCACGATCATATTGTACCGATCGTAATGAAGACGATCTGATATAAAGATCTTTAGCGCGCAAGCGTCGATTCCACGTTCAGCCTCAACTGTCATTCTACAATTGCAAGATCTACGTGTTGTGTATGATTTCTTTTTTAATGCGAAATAGAATGGCGTTGATATAAAGGCACATGGGACAAAGAGGAATGTGCCACACTCCACCCCCTCCCCTCTCCTTCGTAGAACGACCAAAATGTGAAATGAAAAGGAGGGAAATTTAAAGACGAAAAAAGACATGGAAAACGCTTCGCGATAAAGAAATTGATTCGACGTCTTCCACACCCTTCATAGCAGCGTTCTATCACATAAATGTAATTTCATTAAGGAAATATCACCTCTCCCCTTTCCTCAGCTCCAGGAACAAAAATAAAAGAAACATTTATCGATTGAGATCAATTCATATCTCATTTCTACCAATACGAATCGAAGACGTGTTCTTGACTAACTTTTGATAGATATCCTTTACATTCGTATCACTGTTCATAGCGTGCATTGTCAAATAATGATACAAGTACAATCACTGGTGTAATGATTAATCGCTTAGAAACTTAGAAATAAGCGCTATTCAAGTGTGACTATTATTATTGCTAACAAACTATTTCCCTAAGTTTTGGTCGTTCGTTACAGTATTAAAGCCAACAGTGAACCACACCTTTGTCAATGATAATGTCGTTAGTCTCTGTCAGGCATAGGGTCAATCAAAACAATAACCATGCGGTAAAACGTATATAAAAATAGGCTAAAACAAAATATACAATGCTTCCGATACGTTTGTTTCTCGGTATGCGTAGCATTGTGGATAAAACGTGTATATGTGAACGGTGTTGTGAAAATCGCCCTTTTCGGTCAGCTCAGATTTCGATCTTCAGTGACGTCACCATGTGGTATTAATGTTCCGCAGGTGACTTGGGTTACTGAAGTAGCGGTTCTGGAGCGGTGCTTGGGGAGGTTTTCACCCCCCCCCCCCTCCTCAAAAAAATAATAATAACGATGCATTGTAAACAAAATGAATGCAAGAACCCTCAAACGCATACCCACACGCACACACACACACACACACACATCCCCAATTATTCCTTTAGAACCAATCTTGATTTCTATCGCGTACAAATCAAATATCAGCCCCAAAATTCCGTTTGCTTGTCATCGGTATTTCGAAAGTAGTTTAGAAAGCAAATACAAATAGCCAGCTCTAAATATTTTTGAGCAGAAGAGTTCGTGTGCTACAAAGAGCCTGCAAAGAGCCTGAGGTTTTGAGTGGGGGGGGGGGGGGGGGGGGGGGGGAGTTGCTTCCCGCAGCTTTGGTTTAGGAGTCCCATCCCCCTACCCCACCCATCCAAGTCATACAGTTCGAATAATACTTCCTCTTTTTGAATAATGACCTGTAATTTTAAAGGATTCGTAAGAATTTTACAATTGAGAACGTGAACGTGAACTCCCTAAATGTACCAACAGATGGCGCTATAAAGAAACATTGACTTGCGACACGACAATAGTTGCAGCAGCAAGATATGTTTTTCATCTGTGGTTTAGAATATAAAGAAAAAGTTTGAAAATTGTCTTTGCATTTGGCTAGGAAAGAGGAACCTTTATCTTTATGCCAGATCCACTGAACTGCGTGTAGCTACCTGCGCCCTCTATATAACAAACAATGCCTAATCGGTGACCATTGGTCCCACACGATCCTCTTTTTCTTATGTTATTTGAGAGCTGAGTTGATGAGATAACCACCTGTCCAGTGATCATGCAGGGTGGTCTAATCCCTTCTTTACACTAGTATAGATCGCCTTTAATTAAAGTAACGAAACTGTGTACTTAATTTCTTCATTTCTCTTTTTTTCTCGCTGTCTTTTCAGTGTGACATGGCGACGGGTCTGAAGGCTTTCTTCGAATCACTAGCAAGACCACCCAGGAAGTTCATGGTGTTCGGTGGGGCGTGTCCTAGTGTGACGTCACCCATAGCAACGTCCGTTCATTGGTGGAATCTTGTACAGGTATGTGTTTCTCTTGATTAATGACTGATATTATCATATCATGATTTTATCGTAAGAAATCTTGATCATGTTTTATAACAGCGCTTATGCTCCGTCGTTACGATATCAAGAATGGTATGTAACTTTTTTTCTTTGAAATTGATGCAATTAAAGATATCACTCATAAGGATACATGCAGCCAACGGAAGGTTTAGGGTCGAAAAATAACGGAATATTACGTAGCTAACGGCATGTTTTATTAAAGCATACAATTTTATAATAATATTGGATCATACATCTGTCCGGAAATTCACAAATAAACATTTACCCCTTATACAGACAGGATTAGTGTTAATACCATTCTTAGCCATGTAGTATCTTATGAAAAAATGTTATTGGACTCATATTTAAGAATCAAGACATAATTCATTGTCTCCGTTTGCTACCAGACTATGAGGTTAGTATCCCTGTTATTTTATTGATGATTTGATTTAGTATTGGATGTGTATAAAGCATTTCATTTGTTATATCAGTAGAATAGTAGAGTATCCTTTCATATCTCTCACCCTAACCACCTCCTCTCTGTATCCAGCTATCCTACGCAGACACCACCCCGTCACTCTCTCAGAGGGATAAGTATCCGCACTTCTTCAGGACTGTCCCTTCTCAGAATGACCTCGGTGCTGCAAGGGTTAAACTCTTCCAGCTCTTCAATTGGACCAAGATCGCTACCCTACATCAGGACTACCCAAGGTTCTCTTACGTAAGTATCAGCAGGGGTCAAGGGTCACACCTCCCACCCCCCCCCCTCTTTTAAAGGTAAAGACCAGTTTTGGAAAATCCGCCCTCTCAAAGAATGAAATGGAAGCTCTTATTACCAATCTTGTGAAAGAATATGTTTTGAATAATACGTGATGATACAAATTTTGCTGGACAACCGCATACTAATTGATATATTTGGTAAATTATTATATTTTTCCGGATTGGATAGATATAGGGTAGTTCCATATGCATCTTTCTGTGTACAGTGATTGTAACTTTACCGAGACTGGGACAATTTCTTATCATTTTGATGATTCCAGCAGTTCACACCAATACTTATATGCTAGATAATCAACCTTTTTTGATCGATTCCACAACGTTTCTTTCACAATGCAATCGCATGACCATAACTGGTCTTTATTTTAATTGTTCTCAATGTATTACCTTTCTCGCATGAATGACACGCTAACATTCTCGACATCAACCTCCGTTTCATACTGGACATCATACAGGCTCAGAGCAAACAAGTCAAGATGGCAGAGGAGAACGGTATTACAACCATAGTCGAAGCTACCTTCGCTGATAACCCCCGGCCAGCCCTCGATCAACTTAAGGTATGTATTTTTCATTTCAAGTTTCAAGTTTCAAGTTTATTTGTTTCACATTTCACAAACAAGAATTCACATAATTGACAAGATAAGAACATAATATTAAATATACTAAAAGTGTCGCATTATATAATTAATATTTTGAAAAGACGTCGAAATTAATTGTATTGAATAAAATGTTATACAGGGTAAAATGTGAGGAACCTATTAAAAAGCTCAGCTTGTCGATTATAGGTTCCCGTAAAAAAAATAAAAAAAATGATAGGTTGTTATGGTGAAGGACGTTTCATATGATTTCATTTCACAACAACAAGAAATAGAATTTACAAATCCCCAGGGTCTGAAAATCAGAATATTACTCAGGTTATTGCAATAACTTAAGTCGATTCGACAACTAATGGTCGTTATTTTCCCACTAAAAGCCATTTTCAAGCATTTTCGTTTTGAAGGAAGTTCTAAATGAGTATGGCTTGCCGTTGGAAATTAACCTTTTCATTCGTTTGGCCTGCAAATGGGACATAGTACCTTTAAAGCCCTGCAATACCAATAAGTAGTTTTAGAGTTCGATTAGTTATATATATTTTTTGTTTGTTCTCCTGCAGGAGAAGGGAGCTCGTATCGTGATGGGTTTCTTTGATGAGCACATGGCGAGGAGAGTATTCTGCGAGGTAAGGTGGACGGCTTATTCCCATTTGGTCTACATCCAGCCCTTCTACTATCCACAGGGTCTAATAATCATTCCGTCTACTTATCATTAGGTCTAGTTACCATGTAACATTCATTTGGTCTAATGCCCATTTGGTCTAATATCCATCATTATTGTCTATTCATCATTTAATCATGAATACAAATCATCATTAATTGGTCATTAGACCATATGCTAGGAGACGAAATGATTTTTAGACCATGTGGACAGCAGATGGACTGGGTATAGACAATGTGGAAATAGACTAAATGGGTAGTAGACGAACTGTTCGTAGAACAAATGGTAATTCACCGGTTAGAATTCTACATCATCATGCAGATGATGTTCATTATCGCCTATAATATGTAATGTAATATTGCTTTATACAGATTGTCCATGGACTCGTTTCAAAAAATGAAAAATGACAAAAATCACTGACAAATCTGCTGATAACGAATCAAAAGCAAGGATTTCAGTAGCTTATAATAAGGACTATCATTTGTCACTGATGAAAAGTTTTGTGAAATTAGGCCCTATTCTAGAATGCTACGGAGTGTACTAGGGAAATGCTTGGTCTTTATCTATCCATTATTTTGTGTGTATCTTTCTTTATTTTATGCTAACGCTTCGTAAACTCATTGTTTTGAATATCTGGGGTGGTTTAAAAAAGATCCTAGATTGAACTTTTCTTTAAGTTGGACTTAACAATTATGGTAAGCCGTTAGCATCTTTGCAAATATTTTGTAAAAGTTATTTTAAAAGGCATAAACTGTTGATTCAAAATCATTCATATTTTTATTATCAAGGTGATCTAATGTTCTTGATGTGGAATTTATGAAATGTCTAAAATACTTGAAGATTGGCATTTGAATATTTTATTTTAAGGATACACATGGCTCTCCATAATTGTTAAGTCCAACTTAATACCAACTTAGAGATAAGTTCACCTTAGGATATTTGTGAATCACCCCAAGTCTACCGTGCTAAGCTGTACGGAGCCCGTCATGTTTGGATCCTTCCTGAGTACCAGGCTGAACGGTGGAAGAAAAATGAGAATACTACGGATTATATTATATTAGGGAACATTTTGGCCTTTATCTATTATTTATGTGTGTGTATTTCTCTTTATTTCATGCTAACGCTTCGCAAATTCCTTGTCTTAAATGTTCTGGGACCTGTTTCACAAAGCCTTTTTCAATGACATATTATTACACAAATCAGTGACAAATCTGCTGATAACCAATCAGAAGCAAGGATTTAAGTAGCTTATAACATAAACTGCCATTTGCCACTGATGACAAGTTTTGTGAAACACCCCCCCCCCCCACCAGGTTTACCGCGCTAAGATGTACGGAGCCCGCCATGTGTGGATCCTTCCTGAGTACCAGAGTGAATGGTGGAAGAAGCACGTGAATGATACAGCGTGTACAGGAGATCAGATCGGCCAGGCTCTCAAGGGATACATCGCCACAGACATACTCACACTCAGTGCCAATGAAGAACAGACTATATCCGGAAGGGTAGGTTTCCAACATTTGTATTACTATTTTGGTTGTTTTAGTTGGAGAGAAAAAGTTATGCAAGATTGATCTCTTTAAAGCCCCACTGCACTACTTGCTCCCTCTATATAGAAAACAATGCATAATCGGTGACCATTGGTCCCCATGATCCTCTTTTTCTTATGTTAATTGAGAGCTGAGTTGATTAGAACGCCACCTGTCAGTGACCACCCTGGGTGGTCTAACCCCTTAGTCAAACTAGTATAGACGGCCTTTAATATACATATTTGAAGTTCATAATTATGTAATAGTGTATTCTAAAGAAAACATGTCTATCAGGAATCTGGATATTAAATGTTACAGTCAATACTAAATTTGTGCTTTGAAGGTTGAAAACAATGGTATGAGAAATGTGTATACAAAGCCCCATACATAATTATGGACAATATGAACCATAACCTTCAAGGCTCAATAGAGAGAGAAACAAAGGAGAACCTAAATTTATTTGCTAATAGGCCCGCAATGTTCTTTTTCCACACTAGAAAAGATTCTTAAGACAAACTTTGTCATTGTTATACCTTATAGTAACCACAACCCGACCACTGGCTGTTTGTATCGTTAATAACGTTTGGATATTTATCGAAAATAATAAATATTGAAATATGCACCCTATGTATTTGTGTATAGTCATAGTAAAACAATGTTTAACAGTTCGGTTGCTCTCTTTATCTCTAGTCTCAGTCGCTTATTTGCCTCACGTAATGTTGCACCAAACAATTGGCATTCCTCGGAGGGATAGATTTGTGCGACACAACGGCTTTGCAAAAGACTCCTGTCCGGTCTTGATAAGCTGCATGATTTAATTTTTTTATTTTTTTTTTTTACCGATACAGATTAATCTTTCATCGGAAATTGCTAAATAATCTTGAATCCTTTGGAAAATCTATCCCATGCTAAATGCAGTGTAATGCCAATTTGTTCCAATTTGTTCCCATTTGTTCAATTTGCGTTTTGAAGACAGACATTCATTCATTCTTTCATTTTTGCATTTTCTTTTTTATGTAAATGTACACGATTCTTTGTCATGATGTAATGTGATCCCTAATAATTTGAAGCGCCTTGAGCATTTGATTAAAATGGAAAATGGCGCTATATAAATCTCATGTATTATTATTATTATTATTATTATTATTATTATTAACAGATAATTGATAGTAATATTCCTTTTCTTGGCGTTAATTTTCGTTCAGACGCCATTGGAATATAAAGCCCTCTACGACGCGACACGGAACGGTGACTACTCGGATTACCATGGTTACGCGTATGATGGTATCTGGGTGATGGCTCTAGCAATCAATCACGTGATCAAGATGTTTGAGAAGGAGAATAACCTGGATGCTTTCTTTGATTTTAAGTATGACGATCAGAAGATGTTGGATCATTTCAGTAAAGCTATGAATGAGACCAACTTCCCCGGAGTGACAGTAAGTTTCTTCTTTTATTTTCATTTCTTCTATCTTTTCTTTTCTCTTTGTTTAGTGTCTAATCCTAGATATTGAGAGGTAAAGGTACGTTTCTTCCTTTGTTTTCATTTTGTATTTCTTCTATATTTTCCTTTCTTTTTGTTTGGTATCTAATCCTAGATATTGAGAGCTTGTGTTTTAAATTTCAAGGTTCATTTATTTTTACACTAATCTGCCGAAAGATCCACCTCTCCCTTCCCACATGCGTTCTTGTTCTACTTCCTCCTCTTCTCTTGTTTTCTCTTCCTCCCCTCCTTTCTCTTCTTTCTCTTCTTCTTCTTCTTCTTCTTCTTCTTCTTCTTCTTCTTCTTCTTCTTCTTCCTCTACTACTACTTGTTCTTCATGTCCTTGTCCAAATAATGATCAGTACTATGCACAAAATACATGTTATGGTTGTTAGGGGTAATAGGAGAAACTAAAACGCATCCGTCACAATTGATATTTTACACACAAAAAAACAAACATACACTAGATTTTGAAAGAATTACTATGAAAGAAATTAAAGTATTTCGTCAATATGGCATTAAAACGCCTTTACAAATCAATCATGATATTCGTTCAATCAAGTTAGCGTATTTTGGGACTTGCATTTTACTTATGCAGACACGTTTTAACGAAATGTTTTGTGCAGTCCTGAGGGCCCTGTGCAAAGAAAAAGAAACATACATAGAGGAAAATACTTAGATAACCGTATCAATGTTCAAGCTTTCAAGTTTATTTCAAGTTTATTTATTTCACTCTATCAAAGATAACATAATTGAACATAATAAACATGGTAATTATTATGACTAAACATACAATATAGAAAACATAATGTACATGGTAATAGATATAACAGAGGATATAATCATATAAATCAATCAATAAAGTGGGGTATCTACTAAAAAGCAAAGCTTGTATCATGTAGGTCGCAGTTAATAGGTGTGTAAATAAATTAGGGTATCTGAATTAACATTTTTACAAAATGATTAAACGAGGGTTATCTTTAAGTGACACATTTTACTAAACATATCGTAAACAATTGAGAAAAAAGGGAAGAGTTATGTGCTTTCCTCAGCATAAAAAAAAAATATATTCATTAAATAAAAGGATCAGGGCTTCAAAGCACTACTTGTGTGGAGAGAAAGAATAATTGCAAGGAAAACAATTCAGAAAAGAGAACAGGTACGTAAGGAAAGATTATTAATGTGTTTTATTACCATGACGATTGATCCACATACGAACACTCAATATTCTTTTTATTCCATTACTTACAGGGTGTGGTTCAATTCAGGGAAGGCGAGCGTCTTGGATGCACAATGCATAAACAACTTCAAGGTTTGTGAACGCTCTAAGACCGAGGGACCCCCTTCCCCCCCCCCCCACCCCCCCGCCCCCACCCCATCCCACTCCCTCATGATACCAATGCCCTATTAATGCCCTGGCAAATAGACTAGATACGCGGAGCCGATGAATAATTAAAGTCGATATTCTACTCATTGTACTATAAAGGCATGATCTAGATCACTTTATGAACAGCTTTGTATATCAGAATAAACTCGAAAGAGTCTAATTCGGGGTTGAGTATCTGGGGTAGTTAACTTGACAGAGTCTAATCGGGGATGTGTATCTGGGGTAGTTAATCCTTACTTTTAAAACGTCTTCAGGTTTAATCTACCTGATGAAGCCTTTAAAAGTTTGAATAATCTACAAGATAAAGTTGAGTTCTGGTTATGCGATTGCACTGTGAAAGAAAAGGTGTGGAATGGTTCAGAAAAAAGTTAATAATGTACATGTAGCATGTAAATATTGGTGTGTACTGCAAGGTTCTGGAGTCGTCCACATCATAATAAATTTGGATCAGTCTGGGTAAAGTAACAAGCATTGTACACAGACAGAAGAATATGGGACTACACAAATGGTGTCGGGCTAGCTTACCTTGATTTCCTTATCTTTTTATGCTCATTACTCAGCCATTACACATTTTAACAAATTGTTTGGCAAATGACATTTATTTGTAATCTTGAACATTCAGTGTAAGTTTCGTTTGATTCTGTGAAAATTCATTTTCTTTTTTTACCAGAACTCAGGTTTATCTTTAAGCTATCTCTCGTTGTGTTGAAAGGTGGGGACAAGTGATGTCAAACCAAGACCCGGGACATTGACTTCTTTTATTATCGCTTATTTGTTTTATTGATCATTTCACAAATTCGTGTTTTCCTGACAGATGGAGAAATGGTTAAAGTAGCCGAATATTACGCAATCACCGACTCACTCAATCTCTCTTCCGGATCAGAAAATAAATTCAAATGGGAAGGTAACGTATATAACAATTGTTATGTCAGAAAAAAGCAAAGAAATAAGTGATTAGTTATGACTAATGAAAGTTTTAATAATAAGGATGATAGGAGTCTGCTATTAAAGCGCCACTCTATAGGTCGTCTGTGCATTCCAGTTCTATTTTTTTTAAAATTAAAGTCGTCGTTTCATAATGAGTTATATTATGTACATGTATTACGATAAAGGATAGCGCTTTGCTCTGCTTAGTTTTCATAACCAAACGAAAAGAGTGGGAGCAATTTATGGGATTAATGTGGCTCTTGAGTATCACAGAAAGGTATTTGGTTTGATCCTTGCTCGCTGGGGCAAGTATTATTGCAGAGCCCTCGAACAGAGTAGTATTAAGGTTGGGGATTTCTTGGGGTAGAGAAGACCAAACTGTGTGTTTGTTATTTTTGTTGTAAGACACCAAAATAACCGCAAAGATAGCTAGATTTTATTCTAACATTTCTACATTTTCCCTTTCCGATGTGATTATGACATATTAAAAAAGGTCATGGCCCGCCCTCTGACGTTCAAATGCTCGAGATTCTCAATCTTCGTGTTTCTAAGATAGTCTTCGCTGTGCTCACTACCATAGCAACGGCAGGGATCATCATGGCTGTCTATTTCCTTATCTTCAACATGAAAAGCAGAAATCAGAGGTAAATTTCTTGTTGTATTATGATTGTTAGAGTTGCATTGATTTTGTTTGTTTACTTGTTCCAGACATTTAAGTGTTGAAATTTTGTTTAAAGCCTGTCTTATGTCTTATTTTCATTTAAAAACGGCTGGTATAATTCAAAAATGGTTGGGAGAATTTACTGAAATTCATAGATAACCATAAATATCTTTGAGATTTGAGAATTGTTTTAGGATTGTTTGCATGTTAGAGGGCGAGTACAGTAGAAGGAGTATACTACGTAACATTTCATCAAAAAATTACTCATTTGTTTTCATCGACCTTCAACAATGTTACCGAGTCACTTTAAAGCTTATCTGCCGTAGTTTACAGGAGGGATTAGACCGCTCTGCAAGGTCACTGGACAGGCGGTTATCTCATCAACTCAGCTCTCAGTTAACATAAGAAAAAGAGGATCATGGGGGACCAATGGTCACCGATTAGGCATTGTTTGTTATATAGAGGGCGCAAGTGGCTAACAGTAGTGTAGTGTGCCTTTAAAGAGATAATAACAATAATGACCTTTATCTTCTGATAAACTTTGACCTCTGCAGATTTATCAAGATGTCTAGTCCCTTTTTGAATAATCTTATCATCGTAAATGGGACATTAACCTCCTTATTTCATTGGTGTATTGTGATATAATGTTCTATTTATGATTAAAGAGAAAATAACAATAATGACCTTCGTCTTCTGATAACCTTGACCTCTGCAGATTTAGACATCTTGATCGATCTGCAGATGTCAAAGGTTTTAAGAAGATAGAGGTCATTATTGTTATTACGTGTTAGGCAAAATAAATACATGGTCACGTGTACGGTATCAACCAATCATCTGATTAGGATCCACGTCATCATGTTATAACAATTATGAACTCTATCTGCTGATAACATTTGACCTCTGCAGATTTATCAAGATGTCCAGTCCATTCCTGAATAACCTGATCATCATGGGTGGTATACTGACCTATGGGAGTATCTTCCTCCTCGGTCTCGATCACGGGATGGTTGGAGATAACTCATTCAAAGCAGTCTGCACGGTAAAAAAAACCCTCGGCCTTTCGTCACTTAACACTGATGTTATCATTTCATGTAAAGAAACGCTTAAACACTGAAGGATATTGGAAGATAAAAAAAAAATGTGCCAATATATTTGAAAAATCCTTAGGATTAGTATATTGAAATGTTACTGGCAAAACATATTATTGTTCAGCCAGTCCTCAAAGTAAATTACCTCTGCTTTAAAACTTTCGTTTCTTATTTCATGAAATTCGATGTGTATTGAGACACAGATAGAGGACAAATAACCATTTACTTACCTACTTTAAGAGTGAAGGAATAAATCCCACTTTTTTAATAAATCTTATATAATGACCGATACCTTCTGGTATGACTGGTTTAACGAGTTGACTTTCTTTGTTTGTTTGCAGGCCCGTGGATGGTTTCTTTGTATCGGGTTCACCCTAGCGTTCGGAGCGATGTTCAGTAAGACATGGAGGGTACATCGTATCTTCACCAATATCAAGATGAAGAAAAAGGTAATAATAATGATAATAATAATGGTGGCTTCATATATAGTGCACGTGACCGTCATGTCGTGATGCTCCTGGCGCTCCACCATTATTACCCCGGTCATACAGGCAGCCAATCATGTAGCGCTCTGGCATATCAGGTATCCAATTACACCTTGGTGGAAAGTGACAAAAGTCGATTAATGTTTTGCCAAAGGACGTTAGTGCCAGGGTGGGATTCGTACCCGGACCCTTGGATTGAGAGTCAAGTGTGACCACTGCTCTGGATTATTATACTCTTAACCCTAATAAGGCCGGGCTATTTGAAGTCTTACTACGGCCGGGGGGGGGGGGGGGCCATTATGGCCCCCCCCCCCTAAGATCTCGGCCGTGAAACGGCCGATCTCCGCGAAAATTTGCACGCATGTCAAGTGAAGTGTATAGAACAATATGATAATTTCAATTTTAGAAAAAAATCCCTCATTTGCATATTTATGGTAATTTATGCAAATAACGTCATAAAATCACATTTTTACCCATAAATCCTATATTATTCATATTTAAGCATTCTTTTTCACTACATATATTCATTAGACCATTTGGAACAATAATACGACAAAAAAAATTGGAAGAGCCAGCTTATTCCTTATGTTATCTCTTGTTTTGATAATTTCTTATGTATTTCATTGTTTTTTTAACTTATTTATGTTATTGTTTTTTTTTTTTTTCATTTCTTCCTACAATTCAACTTATTTGACTCCCAAAACAACCACCTAAACTTTAAACAAGACCCAATAACCAATGTTTGATCTATTTTTAGGAAAAATGACATTTCCATATGTTTGTACACAAATCACAAAAATGAGCGATTTTCGGGCTGACATGCAAAGACAAAAGGTCACGTGACCTTGTAACTATAGGTCCGATTTTTTTTTTTTTTTTTTTTAAAGATGCGCAAGACTCTAAAGAAAAAAGTCAGCGAGCGGCGAGGCGCCATCCATATGCGTTCTCGAACAATCAGAAAAATCGTGGAGGGGGGGGGGGGGCCATAATGGCCCCCCCCGGCCTTATTAGGGTTAATCATCTTTTGATCTGTATTCAATATAATAAAGAGCAAGGAGGGCGTTGATAAAGACCATAACGAATGTAGTTATCCTATTTAAAGTGCTCTTTTTCTCACGTGTCAACCCCATTCCTGTTTTCCGACAATAATAGTTCCTTTTCCCCAATCAGCTCTATGCAATTGTAGGTGTGAAGCTCGTTTAGCTCTATGATAGGTGTGATCCTGGTTGTAGATCTCATTTTACACATCATATTCATAACTTATAAATACTTTGTTATTATGCAATGTAACTACACGATGTAATCCAAGATAACACTTTACATGTTGTAAGTCTATATATGCCTACCTACATGATGTCTACTATGCCTGTTGGCAATAATTTCTTTTGTAAAACAAAACTTTTCAACATTTCTGTTCTGTTTGATATCGCCCTCACCAGGTGATCAGAGACAACCAGCTCTATGCTATCGTGGGTGTGATGCTCGTGGTGGATCTCATCATTCTCATTACATGGCAGGTCGTTGACCCCGTAGAACCACGGGAAGTAAGACTCGATGAAAGGGTGAGTAAAGGGGTGATCACATCGTAGCTCAGACTGATTAGAAGTACGTAGCAAGAAGAAAGGTTAGGTAAAGATGTAGCCTCAACGTAGCTTAAACTACGTAGAAGTACGTCATAATACGTTAAATTACGGCCAAATCAATGTATGCATGAAAGTAACAACTATGTTTCTAAACTACTAATACGTAGGAGTACAATAAAACCTTCCACTACGCTTAACCCAAGCTAGTCTAGGCTATTTTGAAACTGCATAGCCTGGGGGGGGGGGCTTCTAAGACCATCCCCATATCATCTCGGCCGTGAAACGGCCGATCGCCTCGAAAATGTGCATGTATGTCAAGTGAAGTGTATAGATTATTATAGTAATTTAAACTGATTAAACCTAAATGAAAATTTACTCATATACATATTTATGGTAATTTATGTAAATAAGTTAATATAATTTACATTTTTACGCATAAAGCATATATTCCTCATATTTACACATTAGTCATAAAGTCATTCAACACTTAATAATATAATACAATTGCGACCAGTTTATCACTGCATTATTAGCTTGGTGTTGCCATCGAACTGCATGAATGCGATGGAATTATGTTCAATCGTCTTTATCTTAGACATACGTAAATAATATTTACACTATTTTGTTGTCTCCCATCATATCATTACAGCAAGACCCTAATGGTCGTGACGTCATCTTGATACCTGTAATGCTGAACTGTAAGAGTCAGAGGACAATGATATGGCTCTCTATTATCTACATCTACAAAGGAGTTCTCATGGTAATTATTCTTTACCAATTATTCCATATGTATCATATATTCAAAGCCCGTCTGTACAAGTTTGGCAAGGGGGATTAGACCTCCCTGCAGGGTCACTGCCAGGTGGTTATATCATCAAATAAGCTCTCAATTAACCAACAGGCACCGATTAGGCATTGTTTACTATATAGAGGGCGCAAGTAGTTATAAGTAGTCCAGTGGACTTTAAATCAAATTGGTAATGTTTGTTTAATCGCTATGAGATACGTTCAGCTAAGTAAGCTGGTTTACAAGTGCGCCTTACATTGTGCAAATGAATAAAATTGAAAGAAGTTGTAGTTCTATTGTTGTCTTGAGGGGGGGGGGGGGGGTAAGGATGATTGCATTGAGCAAATCTCGCTGTCGAGTAATCAAACCTTTCCGTCTCTGCAAATTTATTCTGCAACGTCCAACATCAATTCACGAACTCATACGCGGTCGGGTACAATACTTTACATTATGAAGAAATTCCTGGTGTACAGAAATCACGTGTAAAATGTAACTAATTCATTAAAAAAAACGCTCCGTCAAAAAAAAAATAGAAAAAAAGCTGCGATCAATCGTCCGCACATGCATCATTATTTGTATTTATCATTTTCACTAACTTCACCACTCAATTTCAAAGTACACCAGAAGCATTGGCATTGAATGCGTACAAGGAGTTGGGATGTCTTTACACCAAATAGTCTATGTAAATCTTAGTGTTTAAAATATGGCATTATTTTCATGATATATCACACAAAAATCATACACATCGCTATATCTCATTTACAGTATTTTTTTCTATAGTGGATGGAATAAGCATAAAGTAGGGCTATTATTTGTGTTCATGATAGCGACTACAAAAAACCTCATTTGTGAGAAAGACTATTGTTTAATCGCGGTTGGGGGATATTTTTTTCTCGCAAGTAGGCCTTTACTGTGCACAGTTTATTGCGTTTTCTTTCTCCCCTTCTCAGATTTTCGGCCTGTTCTTAGCATGGGAGACAAGACACGTCAGCATCCCTGCCCTCAACGACAGCAAGTATATAGGCATGAGCGTATACAACGTGGTGATCATGTGCGTACTGGGCGTATCTCTTTCATTCGTCATCACTGATAACCCCAATGCTTCGTATGGCCTCGTCTCCACCTTCATTCTCTTCTGTACAACCATCACACTCTGCCTAGTCTTCGGACCGAAGGTTAGTTACAAGGGCGACGACCCTCCGACCCCCAACCTCCCCCCCCCCGGCCCATCACACTCTGCCTGGTCTTCGGACCGAAGGTGAGTAACAAGGGCGTCCACCCTCCGACCCCCCCCCCTCCTCCGCCCATCACACTCTGCCTAGTCTTCGGACCGAAGGTGAGTTACAAGGGCGTCGACCCTCCGACCCCCCTCCTACGCCCATCACACTCTGCCTAGTCTTAGTACCGAAGGTGAGTTAAAGGGCGTCGACCCTCCGACCCCTCCCTCCCCCCACCCCGCCCCATCACACTCTGCCTAGTCTTCAGAACGAAGGACACTTACAAGGGCGTCGACCCTCCGACCCCTCTCCCCCCCCCCCCCCCCATCACACTGTCTAGTCTTCGGACCGCAGGAGAGTAATACACTCATTGCAATGTTCAGACATTTAAAAGGCGATTGGCAAAGCTATGGAAATTGCCTAATAATTTGTTTTCGAAATTCTTTTCAATCATATTTATTCAAGAGTTGAGCTGTGATTGAGGTAGGTTGACTCTCCCTTCCCTTCTAAAATTTCCTCTAACTGGTAACGAGTCAACTTGGAATAGTGATACACATTGCGTAATCTTGGGTTCTTCTGTACCATTACTTCAGGTAATCGAGCTTCGGATTAACCCGAATGCAAACGAGAGGATTCGGGTTGTCGGTACTCTGGATAAGTCCCGGACCTGCTCTACTAATGCTGGAACCATGGATTCTGAGTGCAAGCTACGAGGCCTAGCCATGGAGAAGAACGAGCTCGCAAAGAAACTATCAGATGTAAGTCAATATTGTGTTTTCTTTCATGGCCAACTTATAGTTTGTTTCTACAGGCAAGCGCCCTCAACCAGATCTTCGAAGGCCCAGCTGGATGCCTAAGCTCGCTGTAAGGATAATAAATATTAGATATTTATATAGCGCACATATCCACCTTGCAAAATGCTCAAAGCGCTCCAACATTACCCCGGCTCTAGTGCTATAGGCTACCGCTTTCGGTGCTCATAGCATTCGAGGAATTCCTTCCCACCTGTACCCGTTTAACACCTGGGTGGAGAGTGGCAAATGTAAATTAATGTCATGCCCTAGGACATTAGAACTGTCTATGAACATGGGGCACGCTGAAGGCGGATGGGACTAATATTTATAATTGTTATCAAATTCATAGAAATAGAAAGTCTTAAAAATGTGATATGACACCTGGTATTCTTAACAGAAGGTAATTTACATTGCAGTTGACTCTGTAACCATTCATGATGATATTACTTGTAAACATTCGAATAATTTTTGTTTTAAAGTAAGACCCCTCTCAATCCATATTAAATAGATATTTTTTTCTGTGGAAAGGTTTTTTGTTTAGAGTAATTTCGTCCGATGACAACAATGTTGCTGTTTTTATAAATGTAATGCTTCCTGGGAGAAATTTCAATTATTTAAACATATTTGTGGCTTACACCCAGTACATAAGATCGATTGATCGATCTGTTATTGAAAAAAAAAGTCAACAAAAATCTTGGAACCAGCGGGACTTTAACCTGCATCTACTGCTTGTTTTGTTGTTGCAAGCGATCTAGAATGTCCCCCACCCCCTTTTAAAATTAGATCAATGACATAAGCGTTCAAGTATTTACTATTTTTATTGCACAGCAAACCAAGATAGTGAAGGATCTTGAGACGGAGTACACCAAGGTCGCTCCAGAAGATGCTCCATTGCTGTTCAGTGATGAGTGGTCATCAGGCTTGGAGAACTCAACAATGTCTGCGAGATCGAGAGGTAAGAAACATCAAGAATAGGCTTTAGGATTCATCGATTGATTGAGTGGTTAGTGGTCGTCGATTAATTGATTGATTGATTGATCATTTTTTTAAAAGATGTTGATTGATTGATAGTTTGAATCGTCCATTAAAGATAAGGAGCAAGATGAATCATACGGTTGTATAATAACATAATAATAGCCTAATAGTCCACTCCAAATTTTATTAAACCGAAACGGAAATTCTTTTTGCCCAATTGATCGTGAGCCCGGCAGCCACTGAGCAGCGCCCCCGGCCCCCCCCCCCCCACTCAGTGTTATTTAGGGTACGCATATGCGTGTTCCAACCGACCCCCCCCCCCTTTTCAGCAAAAGTCCGGTGTGTAAAGTCAATACGGCTCGACCTTTTTCTTTTGTATACGAGCCTTTTTCAGCATCCCCCCCTTTTCAGCAAAAGTCCGGTGTGTAAAGTCAATACGGCTCGACCTTTTTCTTTTGTTACGAAAAGGACATTTTGGCAACACGCATGCGGTCATTTTGAAACCTGAGTGGGGGGGGGGGGGCCGGGGCAGCGCCAGATCGACGTTGCTCTATCCCTTATTGTTGAACGCCAAACAAGGTAGCAACAACTCCCATCTTTTAACGTATTTTGGTATGACGCGGCCGGGGTTCGAACCCACGACCTCCCAGTTGTGAGGCGGACGCTCTACTGACTGAGCCAAAACTCCAGTATATGCCAGGGATTGATTTAAACCACCGATGATTGATTGATTGATTGATTAAAACATATATGATTGATTGATTCATTAATTGATTGATTGATAGGTTGAATCGTCCATTAAAGGTAAGTAGCTAGAGGAATCAAGCGGTTGTACATATGACATGTGATTGGTTTAAAGCTCTGACGATCGGACAAATGGTTCTGAAGGCCAATGGGTTTACGGGCTAAAAGGTTTTATAACCAACCATTTTGAATAGTATTTGTTTGTAGGACCAGAAGGTCGCAGAGTCGGTGGCTGAAGGACAATTTGGACTTGAACAAATGATCCTTATCCGTAAATGAAAGTGATACCTATGTAGAAACGGTTTATGTTTGTATTTCCCTAAGATATCGAGGGTATGTTGTGTCTAAAATAAATGTTCAATTTCCGCACTACTGATTACAAAAAAGTGAGACATCTCTTTCCATCTATCCACTCTCTCTCTCCCTCTCTCCCTCTTTCCACCTCTCTCTCTTTCTCTCTCCCACCTCTCTCTCTCCTACCTTACAGCTGAAAGTAATAAAACAGCGACCTCTCCAGTCAGCGTGACGTTCAATGTTCACTCATCAAAGATCAACCACACTAAAGAGTAGGTCACTCTCGAGTCAAGAATCTTTTTTTTTGTTTCTCGCTTTTCTCTTTTAATTTTTTGTTCATGATAATATGATAAATCAGTGATGTGTCAGAGAGGCAAGGCCCCACACATTTGGTCCGGGTTTTATTTTTCGTTATTATTATCATTATTTTTATAATAATTATCATTTATATTATTATTTATAGTTTACTGTAGTAAAGTATTATTATTATTATTACTACTTTTTTTTTTTTTTGGAGAACCGACTGCCTTCATTGGTGCTGGTTAAGAAAATGTTTTCTGACAGTTTTTCAGGGATGATAGACTAAACATGCTAGCTTTGGTATACAATGTTTTGTTTCTGATCATTAATTTAATCTTATATTCATTTTCATAAGTGTGTTTACCGCCCAAATTTGTTTGTTTTCCTTAATTTGTGAATCTTTCCCAAAGTGTTTAGTAATACGTTCATGTTTCGTTTACTGTTGTTTCGTTCTCATGATTTGTGTATTTCATGTTCTAGTTATTTGAATTTCGTTTTGAATGTATTGGTTAAAGAGCAGTCCAACTTTTGTGTCCACGTACGTTACTGACAACATCTCAATTTCATTAAATTTGATGAGTATATAGGATTAATGACTATATTATACTAAACATTGGGACAACCCGAACACTACACTCTTAGAAAAAAGGGTGCAAAAAGAGTGCAAAATAAGAGTTTGCACCCTTTACATAAAAATAAACCCTATTGAAGAAAAAGGGGTTCAAAAAAGGGTGCAATATAAGATCTTGCACCCTTCCCACAAAAATAAACCCTATCGACCAAACAAGGGTGCAAAATAAAAGTTTGCATATTGCATGCATATTCATGATTACTTTCCACGTGTTCACATAAAAATACAATTATCATGATTTGTTAAGCAAATTATGACAATGCACATCAATTTTATGATTTGTATTTTCCTTTGGCAATCATTAACCAATAGATTATTCTGTCTGATCATGTTGCAATTACATTCACGTTTTAGCAATAGATATATTGATTATATGATTACTAACCAAGAAACATCATGCATGTTTAATATGTATTTGTGTACGAGCAAATTTTACCAGTATTTCTCGATGATGGGTGCAGAATTGCACCTTTTAAAGGGTGCAGGATTGAACCCCTAAAGGTGCTGCTATTGCATCGGTTTGCACCCCTAATGGAGTAGGATTGAACCATTAAGGGTACTAACATGTCTCCTAAAAGGTGCAATCTGGCACCCTCTTAAAGGGTGCAGGATTGCACCTTTCAAAAGGGTGCAGGATTTAACCCTTAAAGGTGCTGCTATTGTTGCATTGGTTTGCACCCCTAAAGGTGCATACTTGCACTATTTTTTTCTTAGTGTGTATAGTAACAGTTAACATGATTAAATGGATGTCTATTTCTGTTCATAAAATGCCTGTATGGCACACCAAACGACCAGATATTTGGGATTTACCTGTATATTTTGTACAAGGTGTGTCATAAAAAAACGTGAATCTGTCAACACCCTCTATAGCTTGATTGTAAACATGTTGATGTTGTGTTTCACGTGTGAGTCGATAGTAACGTCTGTCTGTATGTTAAAACCCATGTCTTCCCTTAATCACTAAACCTCCTTGCAGAGCAGTGGTGACCCCGCAAGTGACGTCATCGCTGAGTACCGCTCAACCTCTGATCCCTCGCTGGTCTGAGGAGGTCCCGGATGATGACGACGATGACGAACACGATCCCGATGGCATGGATCTTTACGCTAACTTCGGCGGCGTCTACATCGGCCCACCGGATAAAAACGAAGACCCTTTGACCGATCCGCTGACCTCTGACATCACTTCCGCCGGTAATACGAATTCATTGGATACCATGTGCACGGATGGCATCGCGGAGTTTCATCGTCCATTCGATGACGTCATGGGATATAACGATTCGATGGATATCGGTTTGATTGATACTCATGTCCCGATACATCCAGGCGGTGTTATCGATAAACTATCGCCTGTTCAGAGTGTGAACGAAAAACTCTCATCTTCTGGCAGTGTGAACGACACGTTTGGTATGAATGATATCCTGTCCTCGAATAGTAGCATGAATGATACTTTTAGTGGTTTGAATAATAAGACATCGTCGAATTGCAGTGTTTCGAATGGCGGGAATACACCGACAGTTCCGATATACAAATATTCAAGTTTACTAGATTAAAAATGTGTGGTGTGGTTCTCTTTTTTACATTATGTTTCGTTTCATGCATTTATGCCATGTATATCTATGTGTTATACATCGGGCCTATATGGGTGCATATCGCTTTTGCTTTACTCGAATTCTTAATGACATGCGTCATTTCGTGTAAATATTGAATATTACAACTTTCGCATTGTTTTATAGTGGTTTGTTTAGGCTAGTCTTTTTATCTCCGAAGGATGAATCAATCTTTTTTTCACAGCGGATTTCTAGACATAGCAATGTTTGTGATAGGTGTGTGGTACTACACGTGAGCTTACTTTTGGTATACCTTAACTGAAATACAGATCAAGTTAATCTAATTTTCGCGTTTTTTAAGGCACTTGTTATTTGAGAATTGACCATCGTATTGAATATCATTATGTTTACCAATATAATAATTGACAATAATGATGACAATAATACCTGTTTCTTATAAAAATGCTTTATCAGTGACAAACAACCCCGGTCAGTGGACCCATTTACCATTCCGCACTATACCATGAACATTCTCCACTCCCTGGGTAGCATTCCAGCTAGTCGCCCTTTTTGTTTATGGGCCAAACATTCGAATGCGATCCCTTTAACCATGGTATAACAGGTACCCCTCGTAAGCTACCCGCCATAAAGCCGTATGGTACATCTCTTGTCATTTGTATTTATGGCCTTAGTGTGGGCAGCTGACGTCATCCATCACCTGTGTGGAGAGGAGCTATATAGATATCTCCCTTACTCAATCACATTGTACCGTACCTGGGCTCCACCCCGCGACCTTTTCGCTCTCAGTGTTTCAAGTATCCAAAGTTGTTTATATTCCATTTTTTTCTTGAAGTTTAACCCGAAAAGGGATCAAGTACGGACATGATGAAATATTTTGTTATTTTAATCGTTATGCTACTACACATCGTTCTACTTTAAGAGGGGGAGGACCCCCCCCCCCCCCCCCCTCCTTACTTCCGGGCTGTGCCTTGGACTCGCCGATCGGGTTACATATATAAAATATTTCCATTTCTTACTTTTGCCCATCTTTGTTATCATAATATGAATGTCTAGTGTTTTACTGTATCCCTCATTCAAATTATCTCCCGAAAGACCCCTCCCCCTCCCTCCCAAAGTTTTATCTTCTTTCTCTTTTTCTTTACTTCGTCCTCTCCTTCCTTTTCTTCTTATTCTTCTTCCCCTTTATATTCTTCTTCGTTTTCTTTTTCATTCTTGTTTCTTTCCTTTTCCTTCTTCTTCTTTTCTTTTCTCTTGTTCTCCCTTTTTTCCCCCTTTCCTACTTCTTCTTCTTCCCCTTTCCTATCTCCCCTCTTGTTCCCCTTCTTATCCTCCTCCTTTCCCTTTCCCTTCTCCTTCTCCTTCTTGTTCTTGTTCTTTTTCTTCTTCTTCTTGATCATGTTAGTAGTGTAAATAAACTGCAACAGAAAAATGCTTTCCAATTGTCGGTATTATTTAAAAGATAATTTTGAATAAACAAGTAATTTATTCTGTTTAATTGGGTTTCTATTAAGGTAACCCTGTTTCATTCAGAGTGAAGATAACCACGAGTGGAGTACCATTAATACCATTTACAAGTAAAACGGAAATCGCTGTAGTCATTTCAATTCTTTCTAGTAAACTGGATATCGCTCTTCAAAAGAATATAAAACCTGTCAGTTTGTAATTTTGTATACGAATGTTGATCATTATTGTTATACCCTTGAAGAGTAAGCAGAATATATTATGTGTGCTGAAATAAATATATTATACAGAGAACGTTTTAAGATGATATATAATGACTATGTGATGTATATACTAAGTTCAGAACTGTACATTAAAATTGTAACACGTCAAGATTATATTGTCGAAGATTAAGATATGTTGATATTAATAAACTTTCTTTAAAACAAATATACATAGCGTGAAGTTTATTATAATAGTGTGTGTCCTTTATCAGCAAAAACATATCTCTTGTTTTTAGTTTCGTCGAACAGTACAGTTATTGGGATCCGTAGTTTATCTGAAGGTCAAGTAGCCTTTAAAGAGGACACGATGAGAACAAAGAAGAATTGGGGGCGTAGATTAAATAATGGTATGTTCGTTTGGGAATTCCCAGACGTTCTTTATCTGCTGATTAATCAACGCAAGTATCACGTGATCTATCAATCTCGACGGGGGAGGGAAGTTGTCGAATGAGGTTATTTTCAGGGGGGGGGGGATTGTCCTCAGGGAGGGCTGTGATTGTCCAGCGGGATAATTTTTCCGGGGGTAATTTTCAGGAGGGTTATTTTCCTTGGGGGGGGGGGGATTGTCCCGTTGTTAATTTGCCGGAGCGTGATTGTCTAGGAGGTTATTGTCCTAGAACCTATGTACAGAGAGAGAGAGAGAAAGAGAAGAGAGAGAGAGAGAGAGAGAGAAAGATAAAATTTGAGAGAGAGGCTAAAAGATAAAGAAAGCTTGGTGTTAAGTGATAGAGCAATATTTGTAATTGTTATCAAATAACATGTTATCAGTTATAAAAAGACTAGGTGGAAAACCCAAAGGAAATGTCCGATAAAAAAAATGTATAGATTTGGTTTGGCAGAGAGATGTCGTGTCTTTTATGCAGTATGTCTTTGAGCACCTTGCAATATACATCAGTCATATTAAACTCTGCATGATTTTAGATTCAGTGCAGACGCCGAAAGAATTCATTATTCTTCGTCAACTCCTTGACCATCTTCTGAAGCCCTGAATCGGTGATATTGACTTTATTCTCAAGCTCAACAAGGCAAACACGAGCACACGATGTCAGGTAAGATTCACACATGTTTTTAGAGGATTAATACAAAATGTTGAACTGTTCTTAAAATCACTTCTTTATTAAAAAAAAAAAGAACTACGTACGGAGTATACATAGAATGGATAAATCAACATTGTTTGATGATATGAAATATAAATCATTTCACAAAGTAGTGATGTAAAAATGATTCAGGGAAAAATGCAATTCTACCCGGTCCATTGGTTATAAAGGCAGATAACAGAATTTTTAGCATATAATCAATCATACATATACATCAAATGCATGACACATGTTTGTACTCTGATAGCTGTAATCTGGCATAATGGGGTCCACAGTTTTCTGTTTTACGTCATCATTACGTTCTTGCGGAGATTGATTTACGATCAATTAATCTAGTTTAAGTATGCCAGACTTAAAGGTACTATGACCCATTTGCAGACCAAAAAAATGAAAACGTAAAATACCAACGGCATTTGAAAGATAATACTAATTTAGAACTTCCCTAAAAAAGGGGGACTTGAAAACGTCTTTAAGTGGGAAAATAATGGCTATTAGTTGTCGAATCGACTTAGGAGTTATAGAGCCAATACGTAATAGTCTTGATTTTCAGACCAGTGTATCGAATGGTCGTACGTTTTATGGTGCGCAAAGATTCAATCAGTTTAATTTTGGCCATTACAAGAGTGGGTTATTGATAAAGACAAATACTTATGTACCCTTTACAGCTAATTTTATGTATGTTATTACCAAAGAAGAAAAAGGCTAGTCAGTCACTCAATAGTGTCTGACAGTGAAGTCTAGCAAGTAAACGGATTTCCGTGCGAAATTTGAATATTAGGATACTGCTAACGTTTAAATTTCACAGATAGGACATACATTACATATGCATAATTCCTGCAAAGCTCTACAGAATTTGGTGTTGGCTGCAAAAAGGACATAGTATCTTTAAGTATGCCAGACTTAAAGAGAAGGTTGAGATCTTGGAAGAGGTAATACATAATTTTTGAGCGTTATCATTGTTATTAAGCAAGAGCTGAAGAACATCAGATACAAAAAGTTTCTTGAAAAGCAAATGCCTTAATAGTAAATATGGCATGTAACAACGTAGGCCACATGTTTGAATAGTGCCCTTTACATCTTTCTATGCACAGTGTTTGTAACCAAGACTGGGCAAAATTTCTTTTCATTTTAATGATTCCACAACCTTGCAGTACACACCAATACTTATTTGCTAAATGATCAACCTTTTCTGATCGATTCCACACCAACTCAACTTTATTACAGACACTTTCATTAACCCTAACCGTGAAATTAACAAAAAAGAAGATTTTAATTATATATTCATGAATATAATCTGTGCACGGTAGAAAGCCTAAATAGCGACAAAACTGTTTTTTAATTGGGGCCGTGTCAACTTTAAAATACATTCATAAACGTTGGAAATTTGAAAACACAAAAAATGCCAACTCTTTCTCTTTATCCTTCCGCTCTTCCCCTTTCTCTCTCCCTCTTTCTTCACACACACACATGCACACACATAAATATATTAATATATCCCTCCCCCTCCCTCTTAATCTTTTTTTTAATCTCGCGCTCTCTCTCTCTCTCTCATTCTTTCTCTTTTGCTCTCTCTTTCATTCTCTCTCTCTCTTTTTCTCTTGATTTCTTTCTTTCTTTCCCTCTTACTCTCACCTTTATGTCCAATATAATCCGTTACTCCTTCCTTTAAAAGATACGAGATACCTCGTGGACGCGACACACAACGCTGCTTACGATACATCCTACTCACCAAGCCCTCATGATGGGCCAATAAATTGGGATGCAACTCCGTCAAGAAACCTGGACTACTCCACACAGGGCCAGGGGATGTTTTCTAATGGTCCAGCGGATATGCCATCAACAGGAGTTGACATTGACAGTTCAGTAAGTCTAAAATTATTCTGTTTCAATAGAAGGGGGCAGTTCTAGAGGGGTGGCCTGGGGCTCAAACCCCTCCCACCCTACCCCCTCCGTGACAAATAATTTGATGATTGTAAATCAATTTAAGCACATTGAGCTGGCTTTGTTAATTGGAAAGGGAGCCTTTAAATTGTGAATCCATTAATTTAAGGGCCCAGGCATTACTGGGAAGGATGCAACGAATTGATATATTAAACAAATATTTAGACATAGATCCGCATCCCATTTCATGTACAAGATATGCACATAAATGTGTGTATTAATGATATCAATTTAACTATTCATTTATTCATACATTCATTCATTTATCAAATTTATCAATTATTTATTTGACTAATCATTTACTAAATCACTTTTTGTCTAGTCAGGTCTATTTTTGTATCTAATCATTCATTTAATTTCTTTAAATATTATTTTTGTTTAATGATCATGGTTTTTATCACATTTCTTTGTACTTCATCTCATTTCCCTCCTTTTTCCCCTTGTTTTTCTTTCGACTGTTCAAGGTCAGCACTCCCCACCCATCTGGCCACTTTGCTGCGGCCGAGCAGGCACCGCTTGGGGTTTGGGGATGGTGTAAGTGCGGACTTTGGGTTGTTTCAGCTATCGTGACAGTAGCTCTTTGTATTTTATGGCTTGTCATTGAATTCCGATACTGAGACGCAGTTTACCACGATTTGGATTTTTTTTAAATGAGGTCTGACGAACAACTGTCGGTCCTTTTCATTTTCCATGTTTATATTTTGTTAATGAAAAGCTTGTATTACATTCCCAAATTACACTCGTTAATATGACTTTCAAACTATTGTCCTCGAGAGGCGGGGGGGGGGGGGGGGGGGGTAGTTGTCGGGGGTAATTATCCGGGGTAATTTTACGGGAGGTAATTGTCCTGTTGGGATAACTGTCCTCGGGGGTAGTATTCTGGGGGGGGGGGGGAGGGGAAGGTAATTTTCCGGGGATGATTTTCCAGGGAGTTATTGCCCTGATACGAAACCATTTACAGGGAAAGTCTACAGAGAAATTAGAAATACGAGTCACTGAAAGTTAGAGCGAATTCCCATTAAAATTAAGTAAGTTATAAAGTTGCATTCAATCAAACACAAATAAGTAATTTAATATGTATTTTGCGAACTCCTCTCAAGTTTGCTATGTAGGCTAGCCTACCTGAAAATTCATCAACTTTCTTTTTTTCGTTAGTGATAACTTAATATCTGTATTCATGTCATTTCTTTCTAGTAAACTCTATATCGCCGTTCAAACGATTTTATAACATGTCAGTTTGTAATCTACCAAGTTCAGAGATGTACATTCAAATTGTAACTACGTTAAAGATAAAGGTGAGTTCTGGTCATCCGATTGCATTGTGAAAGGAAAGGTGTGGAATGAATCAGAAAAAGTTGATCATGTAGCATAAATGTATTGGTGTGTACTGTAAGATTCTGGAGTCATCAAAATCATAATAAACTTGGCCCAAGTCTTGGTAAAGTAACAAGCACTGTACACAGAAAGATGTATATAAGACTACACAAATCGAGTCGGGGCTACCAACATACATTTCCTAATCTTTCTATGCTCATTACCCACCCAATATACACTTTTTACCAACATTGTTTGGCAATGACATTTATTTGTAATCTTGAACATTCAGTGTAAGTTTCGTTTGATTCTGTGATAATTCTTTTTTTTTGACCGGAACTCATCTTTAAGAAGATATTATCGAAGATAAAGAAATGTTTATATTAATACACATTCTTTAAAACAACTATACATAGCGTGTAGTTTATTATAATATTGTTTGTCATTTTGTCATTTGTTTTAAGTTTCGTCACGCAGTAGAGTTATTTGGATCCGGAGGTCAAGTAGTTTTTTTTAAGAGGACACGATAAGAACAAAGAAGAATTAGGGGCGTAAATCGGACAATGACCCTTCGTTTGGAAATTCCCAGTCGTTTTTTATCTTCTGATTATTCATCGCAAGTATCACGTCACCTATCAATTCCGGAACCAAGGACCTGTTTCATGAAGCTTTTTATTGATAACAAGTTACAATCCCTGTTACAAGCTACTGAAATCAGGCCATTTGATTGGCTAAGAGCAAACTCCTTATAGAGTGTAAAAGAAAATTTCGACAATTGTGCTCGTGGGTAATATACCTAAATACTGAATATTATAATAATCTTACAAATGCTTACAATGAAAAACAAAATATTATCTACACGTCTCACAAATCTAAAAAATGAGCTATTACTTCAAGTTGAAGTTGAAGTTCAAGTTCGTTTATTTATTTCATTTTCATAAAAAAACACAGCAATTGCAAATAATCATACAAGTATATATTAATGCAAGGAATGTTTAGTTAATACCATAGTTTCAAATGAAAATAGAGAACAAAGGAAAAGCCCATGGTAGCTTTGTATAAAAAAGTTCCCCGAATATTATAATTTATATTATTTATATTATTGAGCATAATGGGTTAAATATATCACAAAATACAGCGATAAACAGAATATAAAGAGAAAACATACAAAAACATGTATGAAATAATTTAAAATTGGAGGGGGCAACAAGGTTTGGAAGGTAACTTTAACGATACTCAGGAACGTTTCACCACCTCAAGAAAAAACAGAGTTGAAAAATATATATTTCCTGTACAATAGTAGTGAATATTTCATAAGCGGAATCTGTGCACTGCAAATGGAAGTTAATTTGAAAAATTAAGACATAAATTTACCCTTTCATCCCCTTATTTACAAGCCAGTAATAATATAAAAATCACATAACATATTTACTGTTTGTATAACATTTTGAAAGTAGCATGTTTTGTTATAAACTCTTATAATAATTGAAATAGATTATCACCGTAGTATGAGCATTAATAAGGGAGTATGAGCATCATGATAAAGATTGCCAACTCTGTTGATTTCATAACATGTTCATTATTGTTGATCCAGCATGTATCAATGCTGACACCATACCCCTCTGCTTCGCTTGTTGGCTCTATATACACATATCTTCGTAAGCGTCTTCCAAATCTGATTTTGTGCTATCTGGATAGGGTACGTTGATGGCGGGTTTCTTCAGACATTGATGGGTATGAGGGTCGGTATCAGTATTAAGGTCTTCGTAAGTATTGGGGTCTTGGTTGGAGACGTCAAATGCACGATTCTCATGCTGAGATGAGGTCTCACGTGCATTGTCTGGTGGCGACGGTTCGGCCGTTAAACGCCTTTGTTTTTTCCTGGAAGTGAAATAGAAACAAATATTTATTTCCTTCTTCTCTGTAACGACATTGTGAGTACATGTACACACACAAACACACGCACACACACCCACACACTCAAAGTTCAAATACAAGTGAAGGAGAAAAGGTCCTTTATTATCATAATAGCTGCATGTGTGTGATTGTGGATGTATCTTATAATACAATACTTTTAAACACATTATAAACAATTCATTGTATATATTGAAGGCCTTAAGAAAAATAGTAATAACTAATACTATTCCGTTTGTATACAGCGCTTAATACCAATGTATCTAAGCGCTTTACAAATATACTATTACACCGGTCATTGGATTCAATACTTGCCCGCATACGGAAAATCTTGCAATCACTTTGTCCATTATCGTTTTGTCTCACTTCAGATTGTCAAGTATTTGACCTTTTTTTATCGTCTAATTTTGTGTTCAAAGAGTTCATTACTGACCAAAGGTAGTGTACTGTACATTATGATAACCAAAACACGCATCAGTTTAAAGGAAAACCATTGAGGGTGATATCAAATCTATAATTTGATTTATGTTAAAAATATATTGAGTCATACTATAGTTTTGTTTTCGTTATCATCTGTCTGTTTACAGTGTATTTTAACTATTTTAATGACCTTACTAGATAACGGTCTCCCTGTCACTTACCTTCTAAAGATGACGAGAATGAGAATAATGACCAGGATGATATTAATGAGGGAAGCCATGGAACCCCATATTATCAGTCCAACTGATGCACTGGGAGAGCCATCTATCGTGTTGTAATCATAAATGAAACATGACTCATACAATGTACCAATCAAATATAGGAATGCGGTGGCTCCTGTATTAAAGTCTAGGGAGAATGGGGAAATTCATCTTCATTATTTTATATATTCATTTTGTGTGTGTATATTCATGTATTGTGCAATCAGGTACATTAGCCACGTAAAGTATCAGCAGATGTTGGCAATATTGACAGCTGGTCACATCATCGGTTCCTATGAGTAAAGATTGGATCGCTCCTGTTAAGGAATTCAAAAGCATGTCTTGGAGGAATAATGTGCTCTAAACGTATGTGTTTAGAACTTACGACTTACAAATGATAAACCCTTGCCATGGGTTGTTTGCTGTCCATAGATCCCCCCTTTTCCATAATTTGTGGGATCTCAGGGACTACAAATCAATTACAAGTGACATTCTGTGTTAAAACTATTGATCTTAGTTTGTTCGTGGATGGAAGGTTAAAAAGAAGTGCATGTAGCGTTGCTGTAAAAGGGTATTTATAGTATTGTGTATATTAGCGATTTAATATAAAGTAAACGGTAAAAGGCTATGTCTGTTAGACCATTTGTGCAACAGCGTTACGAATTAAGGGATAGGTTTACGCAGATTTGGTTAAAGTAATATAAATAGTTAACTGATTTTCAATTCTTCAGTTTGATTCAAAACGCTTGTTTTGTTGCTTATTTGAGCTCCAAATATATGGGAATAAAGTACCTTACGCAGATAAATGTTTGTTTCTGTGTCAGGAAGTAAAACATAACAATTCTTAGTTCGAAAAAGTGTTTGCAGACATTCTTGGGCAAAATGTGTCATCCATGGAACAGAAGGGACTAAAGAATGACAAGTTATGTCCACCTTATATCATTCAAGTTGAGATAGAACTTTGTGATACACTTCTTAACACATTGCTTTTATTTTTTTATATTTTATTTGCTTTTTGTTTTGTTTTGCTTAACACATTGCTTTTAGTTATGCGAAACATATGGTTCCAGTATACTAAAACAGGGCCCTATGATTGTCAATTATACATGTATGTTGTTCCTATGTTCATATGTTGAAGCAAGATTGTTAATGTAAATACAACAATTATCCTATATGGACACAATAAAGATATGAAATGAAATGAAATGTGGGAATGAGTAAAATTTAGTAGTCAAATTTTAAATTATTATGGAAAAAGGTTTAAAGTATGAACACAATATTGATCAGCCTTATAATGCTCTTACCTGACTGTATAGTCTTAGCATTCACAGGTTCTGACCAATTACTAGAACCAGCTCCATTCACGGTCAGTACCTATATAATTAAACATGGATATCATTACAAAAATAGTTCTATAAAAAAAATTTCTTAACAATGAACGATATCGTTTCTGATTCTTTTAGAGACTTAATTGTGATTCGCGCTATATAAAAGCTGAATATTATTATTATTATTTACTAAAAGCATACCTACAGCTGTCCTTTTAGAAGCCAAGTGAGTTCAATTCTCAGACCCCTTCCTCTCCCCCCCCCCCAAACAAAACAAAATAGCTGTCATCGTTTGGTTTAGGCATCGCATCTCAAGTGCGGATTCTCAAAAAGGATATTTGACAAAACATGCTCATCAATGTGTGTCAAATTTATAGGGCAATTTACCAGTCTGAATTTAGTGCTCGTGTCCTCTGAGTGCATCCATTGTTAAGTACATTCAAGTCAATTGCATCTAAATACAGCTACCCCAGTCAATAGTGAATGGTATACTTGCATAGTTGACCACTATAAAGCAGGGCTCCTACTTAGCCGAGTTGGAACCTCGAGTTGTGGCGAGCTGGCGCGATCTTATGGCAAGCCGTTTTATTATTAATTGTTATTAAGAAATAAATTCTTGATATCAAGAAATAATTTTACGTTGTAAAGCAATGGTAATTCTTGATATCAAGAATTCGATTTCGTGATATCAAGAAATATGTTTTAATGATAAAACTGCTTGCCATAAGATCGCGCCAGCTCGCCACAACTCGAGGCTCCAACTCGGCTAAATGGGAGCCCTGCTTTAAGTATATGCATTATTACAGCATTGATTAAAGTCAGCATTTTTCCCTCTTACGAGGGATTACTGACTATCACGCCCTTCCTTCACTTCTTCTTGTCTCAAGCATCCTCCTCATTTAGACCAACCCCACTCGGTTTTCTTTATATCTTTCTGTCAAATATTGATCTTCCTTTCCCTCTTATGCCATCCACTTCCAGAACCCACGCTCTTTTCACATGTTCATCATCTTTACTTCTCAAGCAAGACCCGTCCATGCTAATCCTCTCCTATTCACCACTTCCCAACAGTTTTTTTACAGGCCCAACCTTTCCATGCCGTATATAAATGCATACAAGTACATGACATGTATTACCTGAACTGAGTAGATGGTCTTTGCTATCAGGTCTATAACAGTATGCTCTCCTTCAAACGCACCATTCGATACTTCCTCCATCTTATAGCCACCATCAGTAACGAGATCAGTTCGCTTGTAGCGGATAATATACTTCTGGATGTTACCATTCAAGTTAGATGGTAGAGGGGTAGACCAGGATACAGTGAAGGAGCTTGTAGTACTCTGTGGTATAGCCACATTGATAGGACTAGGTGCAACTGTTAATGGAAAGCAGATAATAAGAGTCTTTATTAACAAACTTGTATGAACTTTGTATTAGATCATTTACATGATTGTACATATTAATCGTATGGGACAGGTCTCAAGATATCCCAGGATAGGGTCTAAAAATGTATATTCAATTCAGACTGTATACAACTGAATAATATTGATTGTATCTCATTTGCAAACATAACAATAATTGCGGATAGTCTTACTGCTCCTATCATTCCCCTCATGGGAAATGTGTTTAACTCTAACAATATCAAAATAAATAACAGCGCTTTGCACATCTTTTCTATATATATCAGAATAAGAAATTTTTCGTTACAACAATCCAAGAAAACTAGCTGATGAAGTCTCACTTTCTTCAACTGTTTTGCCGATAGTCTCACTGCTCCTATCACTCTCCTCGTCTTTATTTGATGCAGTTATTTGAATGGTATAGTCCAGATAGGTATCCAACCCTCTTATCGTGTAGGAGCTAGTGTCATTAGGAACCATGAGAGAGTTTGAAGAAGTTGATCCACTAGAAGCATAGTAGATCATATAATGAGTCACTCCACTCCTGCATTCTGCTGATTCTGAGGGGAGGTGCTGAAACATAAAGGTGCAAATACATGTTACATGCATCACAACTAAGATACTTTCACACTAGTAAACAATACTAAAAGATGTTATCATATTTTAACAACAGTTTCTCGCATTAATAAGGATGCTGCAATAAAGGTGATGGAGCATTCTGCTCAACCAAAACCCTTGATCACAGAACATCTTTATATAAGCTTCCTACTTTGAAATTACATCAAAATTGTATTTTATAAACCCCAAAACACACACTCCCATCTTGCGAACTGAAAATGAATACACCTGTATTCAATTACGAAACATTTCATTTAATCACATGTTGAAGTACGTAAATAATGTCAAAGGCGTAATAGTGAAGTAAGTAAATTAAACGTTCATATTTGACATATCTCGATTAAATTGTAGGTAAACTTAGATTTAATCTGGGTAGTACATTATATTTACCAGCTCTATGGCCTAACGGTGTGGTTTTACCTCAATACAATCTATTGTGACTATCAACAGTTATGCATTTTGCATTTCACTAAGTGACCAAACAGCCATTCTTAAACAGTTCATACCTCCCATGTCACCTCTAGCTCTTTCGGGTTGATGGTTGAAACTTGAAGTCCAGTTGGAGAAGCACTGGGTTCTGAAGTTTAAAATTATATATAAGATACTAAATGGCTTTGATCTATAGTAGATGATGTCATTAGAAGTATATGCAGGTCATGGCAAAATCATGCAATGCTCTGACATGTACTATTTGTGTGGCTCTAAATTAAAAGTTTAAACAAAATATGAAACTGCCATCGGGCAAAACACAATGAGGGTCACTATAAATATTATTTTGGGAAATGCATGTTTTGTAGAAGGAATTGTTTTTATCACATTTTTTCTAAAGACAGAAAAATCAGATAATGAAATGTATGGAATGAAAAATATAAACATTTTTATGTGACCGATGATAATCTTAAGACCCTTCAATCCAATGTAAAGCGCATAAATATTCTAATTGTATGTATACATCATTTACTTATAATGTTATACGTGTACTTTGACAAATAACCATTTTCAAATGTTTTATTCTGTACTCTGAAATCATGACAAATCCTTGGCTAATTTGATAATTTATCTTCTGAGTAAACTTACTTCTACAGCGAGTTATTGCTTCGCTACTAGGAGACACAGGTCCTGTTCCACCGGTTCCTTCCCTCACTGCTGCTACACGAAACATGTAATCTGTGTCTGGTGTCAGGTTACTAACGATGGCTGATGTTGTGGGTTGATCTACTCTCTGATCCGTTACCACTTCACCATCCTCCTCTACAAAGACATCATATCCTACCAGAGGAGGATCACCTATGTCATCTTCTCCAGACCATGCATGCCATCGAAGACCTACTGTAGTTGAGGTGGTGCTCACTATCACTGGTGCTTTCTCAATGACTGGCAGAACTGACAAAAATAACCGTTTAAATCAATGACACACCTATAATTGAAGTTCTTCTATCTAGTCAATATGTCTAGCATTTACCAAAGTACACAAGAAAACTAACAACATAACTGATGCAATCCCTTGTAACCCGGCCTCTATGCAGACAGCGTGACTGGAAACGATAATACATTTAAGATATTTAATTATTATAGATATGTCGACTGCTACGAAAGGCCTGGCTGTTGTATACGCCTAAGGGGACGTTGCCTCCTCCCATGACCCCGAGGCGCGCCTGGATGGGTGGCGCGCCGAGGGTACATGGAACGATGCAACGTTCCCGAGAGCCAACAGCCAGGCCTCGAATATTAAAGCAGTTGATATTTTAAACTTGATATGTCTTTCTTTTACCGAATTGACACAAAAATCGACCAAGAATGCTGACTTTATACTTTTCTTAAGTAATGATTGGTTAAAACATCACGGAATGTCTGTTAATCTTCAACGGAAATATGTATGAATATTAGAATAATTTGACAATCACAAACAAAAAGCATTTTATAATATCCGCGCTCGCACAAACTAAGTCTAACACGTAAAGCAATGGGGATCCCAGCAAAATTTTGATATTTCCCCGGTATCCGAATCTTGCGGGAATCTCACTCATGGACTAACCGGTACTCTGGCATTGTTCGATTCTTTACGGGAATTGCTAAAATTACGACTCCAATTTCGACCAATCAGATGGCTAGATTTCTAAACATAGGTATATAATGCTTCATATTTCACACATATCTCACAGATGCAGTAGAGTAAAGCGATGTTTCGCAGTTTGCTTACCATAGGTTGCGTTGGTAATGGGCGTACTGGGATAGCCTACATTTTCAACGGTAAGAATGCAAACGTATTCCCCATATTCATGTGTATACACACTAACAACATCAAAGACAACAGCTCGTTCTGACCCTGAGACAGTGCTAGATCTCCTGGTGATTCCTGTCGTGTTATAGCTGTTTCCAGTCTGTCTGTAAAGATCAACTGAGGATGCATTGGGAAGTGGGATGCCCTCAACATAACATGTGAAGCTAGATGGTTGGTATGGGTTCACTCTCACTGGAACCAATCTTGATATTCCTATCAAGAATTAAACCATATATCAAATATCAAACTATGCACATTAACACAGAGCAAACTTTAACCCAAACCTAAAGGGGGCGCTATAGCGATAGAGGAGTTAGATTAACTTGTAACCTTAGGATGGTTATTAGTGTGACATTGTAGAATAGAATAAGTCTCGACTTTTGAGGTACTGGTTTGTTAATATAATCGCCTATGTTACCGATTGTATGCCAGGGAAGGGTACACAAGGCCTGGCCTTAAATTTCTGCATTATATATATACACAGGTGTTTATTTTCGATAAAATGTCCCATTTATGTTAGACAATAAACTGTTTTTTTCAGGGGATTTAGCGTTCTTGTGGGGCTGTAGGCACCTCCTACTTTCTCCGGTTCACAGTCAGTACCACTCTAGTCATTGGTTATATCTAATTTAATTTATAACTCCTCTCTCGAGGTCGGTGGCATATCTACATACCCTTTTTTGTAATTGGTTGTGTTCCGATTGGCTATAGTACTATCATGTGTTATCCAAGAGTTGCCTGGCGCATGAATAGTTAAGGGCCATGTGCATGAGTTTATTTGGGCCAGTTAAGTTTGATCCATTTTAGAATTAAAGTGTGCTGCTAAATTATCATGATCTATAGGGCCGCCCAGCCTCTGAGAGAATATTTATTATTCAATTTGAAAAAATGAATAATGTTCGTTTTAATTACTGGAACTTCGGCCAAGTTTGTAGCGATAAGTAAGTAAAATAATTATTAATTAATAAAATTGGACTTCAACTGTATTTTCGAGCCTGTTTCGTCTTTATTTTGACTCTGAAGATTAAACCGCTGACCCATTACAATATCAATGCAATACTCCTGGCAAGCAAATCATTTATGTACTTTAAAACCAATCACTATTATTAATCACGATGTCTATCCACTTGAAAAAAAACTATTTTGTACAACAAAGATTATCCGATAACAGATAAACACTTGGGATTAAAAAAGATTTTGTGTTGAATGTTTTACTACGCACCTGCACTCACTGCATGTGTAGTATGGGAAATTTCTTAAAGAAAAAGATTGCACTAAATGTTTGCATAAAGATAAACAATACACATAGGTATACAAACTCGTTTGTATACTTACGTGTACGTGCCTCTCCAAAATAAGAACCGATAATGATGATAATAACAATTAAAAAAACAATAATAACAATTATTTGCAAAGTGCCAGTTGCCGCCAGATAGGGATGTTCATGGTGCTATACAAATAAATTAGCTTAAACTAAGTTAAAAGAAAATTAAATACATGCAGACATAGCTCCATATGCATACTGAGGTTGTTTTTAATCTATATCATTTTAAGCTGAACGAACCAAAACATAATATGCTGGGTATAATTACTTTGACAGTACGGATCAATCCAGCCTTCATGGCATTGTCCCTTGCAAACACCCCTCTCCGTTTCGCAAGCCTCTGGAGCACAATGACATTGCTGAAGACAATCCAAACCAAAGGTACCCCCTTCACACTCTAAAATATAATTAAACAAAAGCGTAAGGTCACATATTAGAAACAAATGGTAAAACAATCGTACTGTATTAACAACAATTTTAAACAGTAGAAAGCAAAGCCCTGAGTAATTTGTCCTGGAGTGTAATGGAAGCGTGTTACACCAAAATCAAACACGTTTCCATCAAATGATGTTAAATAATTATATTCCCATCTTGATTCCTCCTAATTCAAAAAGTGTTTACATAAAGTTTTCACTCCGGACATGATCACTTACGTCAACCATAATACAAAACCTTCTTGTGCTCTCTCGAATTTGCAATCACCATATTTGTCATGTCTTCAATTTGTGTTAAGGCCCCACAAATAAACAGTTTGTCTAAAGCAAATCAAATATGGCTTGTTTTGGACAACTATGTGATCAATATTTGAGACTAAATGATGAACGTAGATATATTTTGCATTTTGTCAACAGCATATCAAGATTCTAGGTACCTGATTGGTCAGAACTGCAGACATAAATTTCACCACTGACTGCTGTGCAGGAAAGCAAATATATATTTATATATAGATACGCATAAAGTTAGCAATGGATACACGCAGTTAGCAAACACCCTTATTTCACAATGGCAAACTTTACCTCCATAAATGCTTTGTCAAGATATCTTTTGGGTGAATCCACGCAATTATTAAGATATATTAAACAAATATTTACTGCGATTTCTTTTAACTCACGATTTAAAAATATACTACATGTAACATGTAGCTCTTCGGTGTTCTCGAGACTGCACTATGCCCTTCAATTTGTCTCGGGGCACAGTACAGTTTCAAGATGACTTTGGGCGTATAGTCACCATAGTAACCATGCCTTTCGAGAAAGTCAATATTTGTCTACTAGAATCCCCCTGCACAGTAATTATTTTAATAATGTATTTACGATCCCATCACTATGAAGATATATGTGTTTGATATAACAACTGCACATACAAGTACTTATTAGTGTTCATACATGTGTACTTACAAACAAAATACCATGTGTGTCAAGCACGCTGTACCATTCATGTATGGACATGTTGTATTTATTCTGGAGATAAATAAATAGGAATTGATATGGAAAATTCAACACCCTTTATTGAAAATGGTATTTTACCTTGACATTTGACCTGGCCACTGCGTACTTTGTATCCTAGAGCACACTTCTGCTCAGGGCACTCTCCAGTCTGTTTATCCCATGGTTCATCATTCAAGCAATAACATTTATCAGTGCATTGAGATCCAAAGTAACCAGCTTGACATTCATCTGGAACTGAGGATGATAAGAAAATATCTTAAAATCACAAGTAGCAAGTACTACAATCAAATAATATTACCTCATCAAAACTAGTTTGTTGCCTAACAAATATGTATCTAAATTATTTGTATTATCGATGTCAATTACTACACATTCTTTAAAAATTTAACAGTGCATTCACTAAATATATGTGTGTATTTTAAGAAGAAAAAATCTTCTCCTCTATTACAAAACATGATATGGACCTTGAGCAGATAGGCCTGGTGCTAAACAAGATATCCTATAATGTCGTCCATTCGTCTGCTACTACTACTACTATTACTACTACTACAACTAATAAAAATAATAATGAAAATGAATTATATGGGATGAGTTGTTAGAAAACACAGAGTAGGTTTGTCTACAAAAAATAGAAAATACAATAACTTCAAATTGACCCATTGTCAACTGAATTATCCTTTTCCACACGGGTATAATACAGGAGCCATCGAGTTATGTAGGCAATGGGGTTAACAAATAAAAAAAAAATATAAACAAAATATATATATTATATAGCTGCAGTGTACATGCATCTTATTTGGGGATAGCATGTATGTAATATTATATTGATATCATTGCTGACCATGACTTACTTTGACAGTTATCCCCAGACCAGCCAGTCTCACATCCACCTGTACAATTTCCACTATAAATATTACATGATGAACCTACTGCACAGTGACATGTCTGGGTACATCCTGGACCATATGTATCATGAGTACATACTGTAATAAAATTCAAAAAAAAAAACAAGGATTAACAATTACAATACATTCATCATAAAGAAATGTTGTGCATTTTATAATAACCCCTATTTTTCCTTTTTGTTCTTTTGTATACTTCTTCTTAATTCCCTCTTTCCTTCTACTTCTTCCACTTCTTCTCTTTCTCTTGTCCTTATTCTCCTCTGAGTTGCGCCTGGCCTCACTCATGAATCCAGCCATTTTGTGGTATATGCTTTTGATATTCTAAGAAAAACTTGAAATTCCGAGATAGTAGATGTTTCATAACTTTGAGGCCTATATATTTTCACTATTAAAACTTGAGCAACATTAAATGCCTTTCTGAGTACTTACGTGTTGTACATGCAAGACCATGAGCACCAACGTCACATGAACATCCATAAGGATCAGGTAGGCAAAAGAGTTTCCCATGGCATTGTGTGGGAGTATCAACGCTATATGAACATTGAAACTCGCAGTTAATTCCAAATCGATTTCCACTATCAGTTCTACAAACTGGAAAAAAATGTTGCATTGTTGAATTAAAACCTTATAGACTTTAATAGGAAATGAGATTTTATGAGATAAATTTTAAATATAGTTGCTTTCCTGTAATCTCCTTTGCAAATTACCGATGGTGTCTAATGATTCATGAACATAATAGTTTTTACTACATTGAAAATAACCCTCAAATACCATGGATAAAAAATAATTGTCGATCATAAGCATTAATCTTATTGAGACATATTTTTGGACATTATTTATATATTTTGTATGGTATAAAGGAATAAAAAGGAGAAGAAAAAAAATATTTTCCCTGCTGTATCTTATTTCACATTTTTTTAATTTAATGATTAACTTGATGTATATACATATGCTGTGGTGTACATGGAGAATAATCCGCAGCTCTGGTAGAGAGGTTTACTTCACAAATACAAAGTCACCTTACGTTATATAACCGACTGATAATAGTACATGAGAAATGTTACATTATAACAAATCACAAAAAAAAGGTGGTAAATCACATTAATCTGTGACGATTCCTTGTCAAATGAATAAGTACTAGTACATATATACAAATGGTAAAAGACATGATGTATAACACTATTTTGATTTCTCTATCTTCTCGTCAGGTAGAAGAAAGACATACTTGAAATGAATATGTTGAACAGATCCACATTACTCTGTTCAATTTCAATTGAATAAGACTATAAATATTTTCCTCAATTAATCTATTAAGAGATAAAACAAAATAAACATCGTTCCACATGGAGTTCTACAGACCTACTTACCTTCTAAACAGTTCGGGCCCTTGAAGATGTTAGGACAGATACATAGACCAGACTTGGCATTACAGACTCCACCATTGTAGCATTTATCACAGATACCATAACACTCAGGGGGACCCCACTTACCAGCATGGCATTCTAATATGAGATAGAAAGAGAGAAAAGAATCACGTAAATACATGTCACTTTAAGATAACATCATAACAAATATGATAATGAATAGAAAATAAGCAGGGTAAATAAAATGGAAGTAGACAGTTGAAAAGTTGTTTACACAATAATGTTCTCGAACGTAGACCTATATCATTGGCTATGTCACGTATTTTCAAATCACATAACAGATCATGACTAGCTATACACTGGAATATTATCATTTGAAGCTTCATGAATTTTTTGAACATTTTTTTGCAAAGTGAAAAAGCTGTCTATCATACAGTAATATGCCGTTCCAAAAGATCACACTTCAACATTATCTACAAGAATACTTTAGGCTATCATTGTTCAGAAATGTTCACATTATTTGTTCATAAATAATGAAATATAAAAGAAAACGTAAAGATCTTCATCCACATGTGAATTGCACAATCCAATGAATCTTTTGGCAAAATATGAAGCAATAACTTATACATATTCGTAACAATCAATATTATATTGGATAAGAAATAACCCCTCTCAGAAAACCGAATGTGATATAAACAGGAATACACTTAAAATGTACCTCTGACGATGAGTCTGTATAGTCCTCCTCTACTTTGATGCCTCTCGTTATTATAGTAGATCTCATAGAATCCTTGGTCTGATGTCTGGATTGGGTTTGGGAAGCTGATCTGAGTCTGCCCACCAAATGACGTAAGAACCTCACTTCCATCTTTCATCCAAGTAATCGCGTTGTCACTCGCATCGGGATCATAACGTCTAGTCATGTTGATCATCACTCCGGTGTCATTCACATTGACTGTCTTTGTAAAAAATCCATCGCTTGATATGAATTTAGCTGTCGAGAGAGATAATAATAATTTAACCAACCAAGAAATCGTAAACTTGCATACATTACACGTAGCACCTACGGGATACGCGCACTGTATCCATTAACTCACTATAGGAAACCAAATGCTTTTATAAGACTTTGCTTTTATTCGTTTTACTGTTGATATTCATCAATTACAAGTTTAGATAATTTCCAAGATTTCCAAGACACGGCAAAAAGTCTGGCGCATGTCCTAATTGAAATATATGGACTTTCCTTTTACCATTTGAATGTATATAAACATCATGAACATAATAGGGGTAATTTCAGGCTCTACTCGAAACCGCGCACGCTTTGCATAAAATAATAATTTCGTGCTATTTCAGTTTTTTTTTTTTACAGTTTCCTACCCTACAATGTCTAGATTCATTCACATTGTACATGTGAATTATCGAGTTTTTTTTGTGGATAGATCGATCCATTTTAATAAGCATTAATCGCCAACGAGTGTGAAAGTGTCATAAGCGGAGCCATTTTATTGAATCACTCTCGCTCCTGATCCTCAGTTGACCGTCTTGTGGTTTAAACTATCTGCTGTACGCAAAATATTTCCACAGCAGCACATCATTTTCAATCCGGATTAGAAATAAACTATATCAAAAGAAACTACACATAAAATGTCATCACCGAAGATTACATTATTATTATTAATATTTCCTAATTATTTCCTATTATTATTATTTCCTAATCTTATAGAGAGTTCTATAATGATATTACCATCATATCGTTGGAAAAACGTAGTGACTCGTGTAACATCTCGTTCTAGTTTAGAAGCCTCACAGTAGAAAGGACCGAAACCATCTCTATCCCATCCATCTCCTGTAAGGAAATCTACCCTTCTGATGAATTGATTTTCATGCCAGTTGTATGGTTCATCTTCTGGTGGTGGTCTGTCTGTTGTTATAGGTGCGGATCGACCAAATGATAGTGAAGCATTTATATCTGGTTCGCTGCGGTAGCATTGATACTCTAAACGGTTAGCTGTCTCTACTTTAGTGTATCCTATGGTCAGCACTGTGATATGAACAACCTCACCTGGAATACCGAGAGAGAATTTAATTTGTTGACAGTATAAATCTGTATTCATTTTCTTTTCCCATATGCATTTTGGACTTAAAACCATCTAGTAAGTTGTATGTACTATATGACAACATGACACTCAAACAGTCACACAACTGTATTATAATCTAAATCTAAATAAATTGAAAGGCATATATAGAAACAGGAATGGTGAGAGTAAGCCCCTTTTGGAAAACTAACGTTTCAATTAAGAACGGAGAATTAAATATCAACATTATGTTATATTTTATAACGCTTGCACAGATCCACCAGGCAATGTGCTCTATGCGCTCCTGTATAACCCACTTTGGCTATCGATTTCGGTGCTCACAGCATTCAAGGAATTATATTTTACCGGTACAACACCAAGGTGGAGAGTGGCTAATGTAATTAAATTTTTAGCCAACGGGGCTCGATCCCACGACATTCGACTATCCAGTCATGTGTTTGACCCACTCGACTACGACTTCATACGCTTTTCATAGAAAAGGATCACTCATGTGTATAACAGTGATGAATCCAATATGAACATTTAGTTTAATTCCATTTTTATCAAACCAGTTAATGATCATGTTTGAGTTACATTAATAGATAATTCCTTCTTTATTCATTCGCTTTATTACAGTAAGGTGCGGATTCAGGCCGGGGGGTGGGGGGGGGGGGCAAAGTCGGCCCGTCCCCCTCTCTTTTTGGCGGCTAAAAACAAATATTAAAAAACAAAAAGCATACAATTAGGCGCTGCCGTCGGGAAAAGGAGGGAGGAAAAATGAGAGGAAAAGAAAAGAAAATAAAAGAGGGAAATGAAATGGAAGAAAAGAAAGGAAAAGGAGGAAAGTGAAGAGAAAGAGAAGAAGAAAAAAGAAAAAGAGAAAGGAGAGGAAATACAGAAAAAGAAAAGAAAAAAAAAAGGTAAAGGAGAAAAGGCCAAAAAAAAAAGAAGAAGAAAGAAACGGGGGAAGAATGAGAGCAGAGAGAGCGGTGTAAAAGCATGATAGAGGAGGGGTGGGGTAGAATAGAGAGAGGGAGAGAGAGAGAGAGAGAGGGGGGATGGGGTCGTTGGGTGGAGCCATCTCGTCGAGGAAGCAAGAAAGATACGCATATGTATGTTGCTGTGTCGGTCAACCTGTGTCGGTATTCTCGCTCGAACCTCGTGTACTAAATCAATGCAGAAATTTTAACTCGGTGAGAAGTATAATGTCTTCGGCCGCGAAATATTTTTTTCCCCACGAACTGTGACTTTTTATCCGCTGTGATGACTTCGAGAGAAACTTTAACTATAATACTTGTATTTTCTCGAAGTTTCACTAGTAGCTATTAAAAGTCAGTGTCGATTAGCATTGTCATTTCAACCTTACTATAACATCAGCTACAAAAAAAAGGGGTTAAAAAATCGCGTCATCAAGTTTCGAACCCGAGATATTTGTGTACAAGCTCTTCGCTCTTTGCTATCACGCCACCCCGAAAGGTTGCACAAATCGGTTGCCCATTTTTAATATAGCTACGATGCTGTCTAGTCTTTACGAAATAAACCGTATATTTATTAGGTCAAGGACAATGACCATGTGCGCATGCGCAAGTATAGATAGTTCGTAGGAAAATTAGCCCCCGGCCCCGGGTTTATAGGGCTAAATTTGTAATCATTGGCACAATGGCAGTAAGGTAATTTGTCAGTAAGGTTTCTATTTTGTCAGTAATGTGTGGACTCTATACCCGCCACCCCCTCCCCCACTGTAATCTAGTGACGCCCCTGGACGGACGACATCGTTGTCCCGGAGGCCATTATTTATCCCCGGACATGAGTTCCGCAGTAGTTCAGCACAATTTGTGTAAAAAGCATTTCAATCTAGTGATTTTCATTAAGTGTTTCATTCATCACGAACCATTAATAGTTTTCAAATTTGTCTAAACTCATTTACAGCTGTTTCATGCGCAGATCTTAAATACACGAGTCTTGGTGTTTATCTCTTCCGCTGCTCCTTTTTGTGCATACATTATGAAGTAACATCAAAAATATTGCGTCACTTTAAAGGGATCGTTTAACGATGTTAAATCTAAGATACACGGTCCTACATGTTATCAGTGTCTGTGATATGGTGTAATATTAACCCCTAAAAAAAAATCGCGCTTCAAAATGATCAAGAAGTGCCTCAAAAAAGTAAAAATCTTTGAGTGACCGGTTTTACCATACTCGTTTTCCCCAATAGACTGTAGGGTTATGAAAAACCGTTCGGCGAACGGTTTTCAAAATGTGTTATTCAAATCATTAATATCTTGATAATCAGACAGGCGATCGGCTTGTAAAATTCATGGAGTTCCTGACTGACCTAAAGGTTTATAATTATCATTGCAGCATGAGCTAAATCAAGGATTTGAGACAAAGTTACCGGATCCCTTTAATTCGTGTTGCGTAGAGCTGGATTTATACTCGGAACGCAAGCGTTTTGAAACATAGATCGTGTTACCACTGACCACCAGCCGCAGTTTAATTTACACTCACTAGCTCAAACTGTAGACGGCCATAGAAACGCAAGGTAACGCTCTCAAAGTCGATCTATTCCAAGTAATCTTGAGGAGGTAAGCGTTTGTAAGCGTTTTTATATCGATCGATCGATCGGCAAGCACAAGAAAATACCGTTGCGTTTCAACTAACGCTTGCGTTTCGAGCAAAATTCAGTCTAGTCTAATGGACGGTTAAAATGAATTAAATGATTAATATTGTGAAACTCCAAATCCTTCATTGTAAGTATTCGCAAATTTCATGCATGTTGGAGCTTATAATCATAAACTGTGTTTCTTTTCTTGAGTCACCTGCACAAGCCGCAATATGTTCGGCGTAAAAACTGGAAAAATATACTTTGTTGACAGTTCTTAGGTAAACCGCACCTTAAACAAAGAAGTCACATGTATATATGCTTGCATGACCATCATGACATTTTCATAAAACCATCGTCTCGGTGGAGATCACCATACTACGAACAACACCACACACCAAGATAGACTTGAATGGATGATAGCTACCAGTGGCGTAATGAGCAAAAACGTTTGGGGGGGCTGACAAAAAAAAATCCGAATCACCCCCCCCCACTCTAACATGCAGGCCCCGCTGAACGTTTCTCAAAGTGGGGTCTAGGGGCAAAGCCCAGGTGGGGTTCAAGAGGCAAAGCCCCCGAAGGTCAAGGGGTATGGGCATCAGTGGCGGATCCAGGAATTTCTTACCGGGGGGGGGGCACAAAATGGCATGGGGGTGAAATATATGTAAAACGATGAAGCGACAGAACGAGGCTTTAACGGCGAGGGAGCGGAGCGACCAAGGAGGGGGGGGGGGGGGTCTCGGAGGGGGTTCTGGCCCCTCCCAGAGTAAGAAGCATTTGCAGTTTTAGAACCAAATTAGACGCATTTTCAAGCACTTCCTGGAGTAATATGGAGTAAAATTGCTTTCTCCTACCCCTTCCAAGAGTAGGGAGCTTTGCAATTTGAGAACTACATTTGGCGCATTAATGTCCACCGGCACTTCATGGGAAAAAAGAGGCCTTCTGATTGGTTAGAAGTTAGAGAAAAGTGATCTGTCACGTCGTGAGACGTTGTATAAATTATGCTTTGATGCTTTAACCCTATAAACCCGGGGCCAGGAACTAAGTTATTTTTCAGTTTTTCCCCTCCCGCGCAGAGCGTGGAAGCTTTAACACTTCATTAAATTATTAGAGAAAGAAGACGATCCGTTGTACTGTTCTCTACTCTTAAAGCTTGTTTCTCCCCTCCCGCGCAAAGCGCGGAAGCTATGACGTTTCATTTAATTATTAGAAAAAAAAGACGATTCATTGTCTCGGTCCCGACTCTTAATCCTTGTCTGAATTCAGTCCCCCCCCCCCCTCCCGCGCTAAGCGCGGAAGCTTTGACGTTTCAAAAAATCATTACTCTTAATCCTTGTCTGAATTCATTTTCGCTCATTCCCCGGGAAGCGCTGAAGCTTTCACGTTTCATTAAATTATTAGGGAGAGAAGACGATTCGTTGTATCGTGTTCTTGTCTGAATTCAGTTTCCCCCCTCCCCCTCCCGCGCGAAGCGCGGAAGCCTTGTCACTTCATTAAGCTATTAGAGAAAGAAAACGATCCGTTGTACCGTTCTCGATTCTTAATTCTTGTTTCGCCCCTTCCGCGCGAAGCGCGGAAGCTATGATGTTTCATTTAATTATTAGAGAAAGAAGACGATTCGTTGTACCATTCTCGACTCTTAATCCTAGTCTGAATTCAGTTGCCCCCCCCCCCCGCGTGAAGCGTGGAAGCCTCGACGTTTCATTCGATTGTTAGAGAAGACGATTCGTTGTCCAGTTCTCGACTCTTAATCCTTGTCTGAATTCAGTCCTCCTCCCCCGCCCGCTCGAAATCAGGAAGCTTTGACGTTTCAAAAAATTATTACTCTTAACCCTTGTCTGAATTCATTTTCGCCCACCCTGCGCGAAGCGCGGAAGCTTTCACGTTAAATTTATAGAGAAAGAAGGCGATTCATTGTACCGTTCAACCGTTCTCGACTCTTAATCCTTGTCTGAATTCCGTTCCCCCTTCAAGTTTCATTAAATTATTAGAGAAAGAAGACGAATCGTTTTATTGTGTCTTTGTCTGAATTCAGTTCCCCCCTCCCACGCGAAGCGCAGAAGCTTTGTCGTTTCATTGAATTATTATTCTTAATCCTAGTCTGAAATTATTTTCGCTTTTCATTAAGTATTAGAGAAAGATTAAGACGATTCGTTGTACCGTTCTCGAAGCATTTTGTTGAAAATCATGTGATATCACGAACATTTATACATTACATGTGAAAATAAGTCATGGTTCAATTTTATTTGGGGGGGCTGGCGCACCCCCAAGCTCCCCCACCAGTACGCCAGTGATAGCTACCTACCTTGTATCAATATCAGAAAACAGACGAAAAGTGACAGAGTTGATAAAAACAGTTTTAGCACTTTTAACGTCGCCATTTTCTTCAGTATTTTTGGCAACATCCACAACCCACACTCCAATTTTCCACACGTATACTGTCGACCCTCGCCCAACATTCAGCTTAAATATCCACAAACAACTTCCCGGTCAGATACCGTCTGTATACCTCTTGTACCCGGAACTGAAACCATGATGTTAGTCTGTCATGATGTAAGTCTGTCCAGGCGCGGATCCAGGAGTTCTTAGGGGTGGGGGCCCAATTTTTTTTTAAATTTGAAAATCGCGCCGGCCGAAAATGCGCACAAAGGAGGGGGGGGGGGGGTAGTGAGCACTAATTTGTTGTGTTTTTTTTGCTCCCGAAATGTTGAAAATTGCCCCGGTCGCAAATTCACATTTCTTGAGCACATTTCTTTGTTTTAGCCCTCGAACATTTGAAAATTTGCACCCCCCCCCCCACTTGAGCGCCAGGGGGGGGGGGCATCTCCCAAAAAAGATAAAATTTACCTGTTTTTACCTGTTTTTTCTCAGGGGGCGGCCGGACTCCCCCCCCCCCCCTGGATCCGCCCCTGAGTCTGTCATTACGTCTCTCTCGATAAAGTTGATATGAGAGCAAAGAAATCATTCAAGTTTAAAGTATTAACCCTTAGGCTGCCAAAATCTTGCTCATTCATTCACAATACCAAGTACTTTTAAACTTGTTTATACTACGTTTACACTATGTTCCCGGCGGCCATGGCAATCACGTATCAAGCCATCGTGGACAAAAGGGGATGGACGTGAGGCAACAGGGGGGACGGAATTGGCAAATGTGAGAGGCCTCATTGCCGTGGATGCCGGGCCAGATTGTTAAACTGTCAAAAAAAATTGGCACTGCAGTCACGGTTCGGATAAGAACTTAGTAGACCGAAGTTAAACTGGGTGAACGCAACAAAACGTGACAGTACGTAATAGGCCGTAACAAAACTTGGAGGCGGTTCGCTTTGGGACGGTTTACGGGCCCGGCGCGCTAAACCGCGTTGCGTTCCACTACGGTCTGACACGACGCGCTGGTCTCAGGACACAATGATTACTGTTGCTTGGGATCCCTTTTTATACCGTGGGCACAAACGTGCCGCCCGGCGTCCACGGTTTAATCGTATAAAGCCTTGACAGAACGTAAAAACAAGTCAGACCTAGATCAAAACGTGACAAACCTGAGGGACCCCATCAGAACGTGACGGACCAGTCGGAAACGTACTGGCATCAGTGGGAGAATGCAGGCCGAACCGTAGTGTGCCTTTGAGTCTCCGGCACAGCTTTCCCCTTCCCTCCCACGGCTCGTCACGGATAGCGTGTTAGACCGTAAGAAAACTTGGCAAGACCTAACCAACTTTAATACAGAGATAAAATTGGCCAAAATCCTACTGCGCACTACGTTTTGGGCAAACGGGGCTGACGTCGCCGCCGGGAACATACTGTAAACGTAGCATAGGTGACAAATGACAGTTTTGTTACGAGCTAGTGAAATCCCTGCTTTTAATTGGTTATCAGCAGATTTTTCACTGACTTTTGTCATTTTTCATTGAAAAAAGACTTTGTGAAATGGTTCTCTGATACAGATACATTTTTCGTTATTTGATAGACTCATTCATACTTTTCCGGGGGGTTATTGTGTTGGGGGCAATAGTCCCGCTGGCAATTTGCCTGCGGATGATTGTCCAGGGGTCATTGTCCTACAACTGATGAACAGAATGTGAGGGAGGAAAAGGTATACAGAAAGGTTCATGTGAAGTGATAGAGCAATATTTGTCATTCTTATCAAATAACATGTTATTAGTTATAAAAAGACTAGGTGGAAAACCCCAAGGAAATGTGCGAAATAAAACGTTATAGGTTTGGCCGAGATGTCGTGTTTTCTCGTAGCTTGAATATGAGCAACTTGCAATAGACATCAATCAAACATAGGGATGAAGATTTTTTTTTTACTTAGTACTTAAATTAGTCTAAGTTTTTACCTAAGCTTCGGATGTTTAGATGAAAGCAGGAGAGTGCTTCTTGTGGATTTGGAATAATATTTTCAGTAAATTGATTTATTGTGTAATATTTGCTAGTTTGTGGTACCGTAGTAACATCCTTGGGATCAATATGGCATAAATATTCAGGAGTTTGTTCGCATAAACGAATTACAGCATTTAGTTCGCATTGGTCCGCACCAGTGTGCTCTATTGTAGTAGGGTTATCGCCGCGCTGTGGATGTATAGTAGATAGGGAGGAGATAAAAAAAAAATCGCCATCGCGTAAGGAATGAAATGGAAAGATATTTGATGAGGCCATGTTTCAAATAAAAAATATATATAATATAGTTAAAACAGTTCTGTTCAGAACTCCGACTTCCCTCACCGAAAAAAGAACATTTAAGATGAAAATGGAAATATGAGGTTGAGAAAGAGATGGAATGAGGGTGGAAGGTGAATGGAATATACATACAACATAACGAACAACATATGACAATTGTATGTCTATTATAATTACTAAAGATGAGTTTACGGGTGAACTTTTTATGTAGCTATCTGATAATAAATGTGTGCACACAGGCTAGTAAAGTTGGCTCTGAATCATTATTCTTGAAAAAGAACACGTTGCAACTCGTGGCATAAAAAGAACAATGCGTATGCCAGCTTCGAAACATCGCAGGTACATACTTCTTTTTTGATAAAGAAGGAAAAAGATGACAAAGAAACTTCGAAGGTGCTTCACCTTATCAACATTTTTTTTCCTCATAAGATGGGAAGCTGCTTCATTAAAATAAGTGTCTAAAAAGTCGACCAATCAAGGAGTTTCGATCGAGAAAAAACCCTGGTAGGAAAGGTCCTTCCTGCATCTGTGCATAATAAACAATATACTGAGGAGAAGATGGTTCAAGAGACAATATCTGCAGAACGTGAATCAGAGTCACGTAGTACTTTATGCCATGCGTTATACATAATGCAATTGGCGAAAATGTAAAAAATTGGATGTTTACCAAAATGTCAGGATTAGTTGTTAGTACATAGATTAGTATATTATGTTCATGTTGTGTTTACATTAAGAGAAAACAACAACATGGATCAGATCATCAGATCGAATTTTGGCAAAGCATTACATTATGGGTGCAGTCAAAATTTGAGCTGATTTAGTAAGTATTGGCGAAAATACTGCCAAGGGTATGGCAGAAAGAAAATCAAAGCAAAAAAAGGAGCTAAGGTATGCTTCATTTGACATGTGTTGCAAATATTAATTGTAATAGAAGCAGGCCACGGCATTGTTTGCGTAATTCATCAAAAATACATTTATTACATTTGTAATCAGATGAAGAGTAAAAATCCGAAATCAGCGAAAGTTAAACACATTAACATTGGGCCTAATAGACCAGTCAACTCAATCGTGGCCTCTCCTGAATTCATGGGAAGCAATTACTTCCATTAAATTCATCGTAAAAGGTATGTAATTTTTAATAGAGAGAGAGTGTGTGTTTTGTCGTGGACAGGTGCATGATAATGAATTTGATGTTTATCATTAGCCCGCTCGATGCAATGATGCAAACAGATAAAGGATTACGAACCTGCATTTGGTACGGCGATAATTATTGTTCCATGCAGGTTTCATTTCGTCAACCTGAGGTATAGGGATAGGGATAGTTCAATATGTAATGTAGGTTTAGGTTAAGAGTTAAGTATAGTATTGGATCCAAAGTTGAAGATAGGAATTAAGTTAGGTTTGGGGTACAACTATTGTTGTAGGAGCATTTTTGTACAAACCTCGCAATTCATCTTATGAGATCCGCCATATATACAGTGCGATCCGGAAAAAAAACGAAACCTAGAATTATCGATGTTTTTATCATAACTTAGTCACATTTATAATTAATAAATGGCACATATTTAGAAAGCTTAGATCCTCCTCTCTCATTTGATGCAACTCATATGATGCATATTTCATACATGAGTGATTAAAATGAATTTGAAGAGAAGAAACCAAAAGAATCATTTTGCGGACGGTATCTGGATTCCAAAAAGATAAAACAAATTTCTAGAAAGTTGAGTATCCGCCCTTTCATATGACACCTCAATTAAGAAAAATAAGCTAGGAATAATAAAGTTCTGTTTGTTTAAAGTAGTGCTTGCATTTCCATTTTTTTATCAAACGAATTTGTTTTCACTGGCTGCCTACCGTAGCAACAAGCAGAATTGACCAAAATATTAACTCCGTTTCGTTGACAATCAGCCATGCATTTTTATTTCTGGGACGCACTGTATAATAGTACCCCTCAATGGCGGAGCATATACGCTCCGGTACACACTCCATTACTAGTCAGAGGGTAAACATAATCATAGTCAGGACTTCTAGCTATCTTCAGGATGGAGGAAGCATTAATGATCGGTCTGATACGATCCAGTCATTCTGCAATAATTCATTATTGAGAGAAGGGGAAAATGCCGTAGCTCTCTCTCTCTCTCTCTCTATCTCTCTCTCTCTCTCTTTCCCTGCCCCTGCAAACAATCATGCTGTCTGTAGACTGTAATATGATTTAGCAAGACTTTTCAATTATTGTAGACTTCTTAAATGTTTCGTTTGCATTTAATTTGTTCTCTCGGAATGACAAATTGGGCTTTGCCAAGGGAATGCGTTTCTATAGTGATAGTGGGCCACGTCTGTTAAGCAAACTTAAATACAAATACACCTGATTTATGTGAATATACCAGTTATTGAGTTTGTGTATTAACTCTGGCAATCTCTGTTAATGGGAATTTGTGTCAAAATCTCTTTTAATGAGAATTCTGGTGAAAATCCCAAGTAAACGATTGAGAAAGCAGGCGCATGATAACTAGTGCATGGTGTTTGCTATACCGATCAACTTCATGCAGGTTTTCATCACTTCAATCAATCATCGAATAATCATCCGATCGTGGTGACGTTCACCTTTTCTTTGATCGCATGTCCCATCATCATTAAGCATGACCATGGATATTGGTATCAACACCACGACGTCATTGACGTCGATCGATGTCGGCGATGAATCGAGCCCATTGTGCTTCTATATAATGTTTGTTATCAAACACGCCACGTTGGGGGTTGCTATTTTGATGATGACTACGACGCTCATCGTTATCCCTGGTCATCGGCGACTTCGTAAGCAACATCACATCTTTCCCTACAACCTCACGCTCTCTGACTTATGTGGTGCGATCGTTATTGCAATTAAAGAAACGGCCGAAGTATCTCGTCAAGAGGTAGGCCTGATTAACCGTTATTTAAAAAAAAAATAACTGCATTTAAATATAGTTAATTAAACAAAAATCAAAAAAGAAATATTGATATGTATATATATGTATATATATATATATATATATATATATATATATATATATATATATATATATATATATATATATATATATAAATATATATATATATATATATATACATATATATATACATCTCCCTCCCCCACCCTTTCTCTCTCCCTCTTCCACCGCCCCTTCTCACTATATCTTTCTTTCTCTCTTTATATCTGTCTTTCCCATCTTCTGTAGTCCGTCCATTCCCCCTCTGTTTCTCTCTCTCTCTCTCTCTCTCTCACACAAACACATATATACATAATATATATTTATATATTCCTACCCTCTCTCTTACCCCCTAACCCCCTGGCCCCTCCCTTTCTCCCTCCCCCTCTTTTCCTCTCCTCATTCTTTGTAACTCTCTTTCTCTCTCTCTCTCTCTCTCTCTCTCTCTCTCACTCCTCTTCTCTCTTTCTCTCTCTCTTTCTCTGTATCTCTCGTTCTCTCTCGCTCCCCCTTACTCTCACAGTTATGCCCAATATAATCCGTTACTCTTTCCTATATTAAAAGATAAGAGTTACCTCGTGGACGCATCCAACCAAGGTGCTTACGATACATCCTACACATCAAGCCCTTACGATGGGTCAATAAATTGGGGTGCAACCCCATCAAAGAACCTGGACTACTCCACACAGGGCCAGGGGATGTTTTTCTAATGGTCCAGCGACTATGCGATCAACAGGAGTGGACATAGACAGTTCGGTATTAAAGTCTAAATTCGTATGTTTGAATCGGAGGGGGGGGGGGGGGGGGGGGGTGGGGATGGGGGGCATTTCAACAGAGGTGGCCTTGGGTTAAAATCCCTTCCACCCCCCCCCCCCCCCCCCCCCTGGTGACAAATCATTTAATGATTGTTAACCAATTTAAGCACATTGAGCTTGCTTTCTTAATGAGAAAGCGAACCTTCATCTTGTGGCGTACAGTGCATCCATTTATATAGGGGGTCCGGGCATGATACGGAAAACAGGCATCATAAATATTACATGGAAGAAAGACCAGGGTGTATTCCATATCGTGGGGGTGTCCGAAGGTGTCATTCATAGATCACCCCCCCCCCCCACCCTCTCTCCCCCTCTCTCTCTCTCTCTCTGGCTCTCTCTCTCTATCTGGCTCTCTCTCTATTCCCCCTCTCTCTCTCTCTTTCACCCTCTGATACTCTCTATCTGGCTCTCTCTCCCTATCTGGCTCTCTCTCTCTCTTCCCCCTCTCTCTCTTTCACCCTCTGATACTCTCTATCTGGCTCTCTCTCCCTATCTGGCTCTCTCTCTCTCTTCCCCCCTCTCTCTCTTTCACCCTCTGATACTCTCTATCTGGCTCTCTCTCCCTATCTGGCTCTCTCTCTCTCTCTCTCTTTCACCCTCTGATACTCTCTATCTGGCTCTCTCTCTCCCTATCTGGCTCTCTCTCTCTCTCTCTTTCACCCTCTGATACTCTCCCTTAAATTAAAAAAAAAAATCTAAATTTCAAGGGGGGAATGTTATCGATTTTCCTTTTATTTGCAATAGTTTTTCAATTTACTCTTCCTTAATATCATTTATACTTTACCAATTAACTGAAACTTCTTTGAGGGTGTACGAACGGGTCATAGATCACCCCCTTCTCCTCCTCTCTCTCTCTCTCTCTCTCTCTCTCTCTTTCTCTTTCACCATCTGATACTCTCCCTTAAATCTTTTTTACAATTCTCAAAATCAAGGGGGAATGTTATCGATTTTTCTTTTATTTGCGATAGTTTTTTCCATTTTCTCTTCCTTAATATCATTTATACTGTACCATTTTACTGAAACTTCTTTCGGCATGCAAAATTCGTTTAGATAACCGTTATGGAGTCATGATGTGTGTAAAACCTTTCTTGTTTTAAAATGTCTTTTACTTCTTCTTCTTTCATCTTGTTGAACAAAACGGAAGAATGGTCATTTATTTAGCTATTCTAGTTAGTTATTTATTGAACCAAATAGAACCAGATTGAACAGAATTAAATTGAATTGAATAGAATTGAATTGAATTGAATTGAATTAAATGAAATTGAATGGAATTGACTTAAATTGACTGGAATTGAATTAAATTGAACCGAATGAAATGAAATGGAATTAAATTAAATTGTATTTATTTAAATTTCATTGAATTCATTTGAATGAAATTGGATTGAATGTAATGGAATGGAATATTTAACAATAACACAACACAATTAAGAGAGTATATGAGCGATCATACAATGCAAAAGAATAATAATGATAAACAAATACGTAAAGGAAAAGTAATGTTGTTTGAACAGTAATGGCTTTACAAGGAGACATAGATCTGCATCACATTTCATGTACAAGATAATACACATAACCTTGTGTATTACATATAGGTGATGTTGTTAATGGGAACTAGAAGTTAGCACAAATGCTATTCGAACCTATTTCAAAGGCCTTAGGCAAGATCTATAGTTTTGTAATATATGCATGTTAACTTATTTGTTTTGTATTTAAATATATAAAATAACTTATGCAATAATCATGTAGCACTTTAACATTTCTTGAAAATATGAAAAAGAAAGTTGAAGTGCTAAAGCATTAATATGAAAGATAACAAACCTTTAAACAGATAATGATGAGTTTAATCTAGTTTCATCTGGGAGATCACTCAACAGCTTTGTTCCTACAAACAAAATAAAAATTGTTCTCGCGTTCTCTTACATTTTGGTTGATATGGTAGGGCACTTTCTTTTCTCCTTGTTGTATAACTAGAGTGAAGTGCTGTTTCATCCAACAATAACCTACTTAAGAGTGTGGTTATTTAGCTTTTACGAAATCATATATACATCTTGATACAAGAAGTTCATGAAGATGAAATACATTTAATATTTATATGCTTTGAAAAAGAGATTTGAGTCTGTTGTAAGTGGACTGAAAGTATAATTATGCTGTCATTGTAATTTTTAAAATTTAATATACTAATTTAGATTTATTTTTGCAAATGCTCCCCAAACTTTTACTCCGTAAGAGAGACGAGACTGTACAAAAGCCTCATATAGTAACACACACAAATTCTTAATAACAAAATGTCTCAGTTTAAACAGAATCCCTGCTTTCTTCCATATACAGTTGTATACTGTCTTAAATATTCATTTATCGATTGATTGATTAATAATAGTGATAACGATGATAATAGTGGTTTCTTTCTATTGAGCTCTTTATACGGAGAACTGTTTAACATGATATTATACAAATAATGCATTGTTGCGAGTGTGTTAGGGCAGGGCCAGTGCACGAAGTTTAGTCAGATAATGCATGCGCCCGCAGGCCAAGTGCATTATCGATATCGCACTGCCTGAGTGCCGCTGAGTGCACTGGAACTGCCCAAACACACGAGCAAAACAGTGCATATTTCGTGTTATATTACGGGTCGGCAATACATTCTTACAATACAGTAAAATTCTAGAGTATAGATATATATTATATCTAGATTTAGGCCTATAATATTATAACGTAAGATTCCAAGAAAAGATTTATGCACAAATTAAATTTGGCTGAATTACGCGAAAGCGATATCGGCAGATATCGAGCATTGGTTATTCTTTTTTGACGGTGGGAAAATTAAATGCACGGCCACGTGATGTCAAATGACCAATCGGATTGCTTATATTCTACAAACCGTCATGATTATGTAATGTTTATACATTCAAATTGTAACTAGTCAAGATCATATTGTCGAAGATAAAGAAATTTTGATATTGAGAAACTTTCTTTAAAACAACTATACACAGAGTGTAGTTTATTATAATATTGTGTGTCATTTGGCAGCAAATATATCTTGCTTTTAGTTCTATCACGCAGTGCAGTTATCGGGATCCATTGTTTATCTGAAGGTCATGTAGCGTTTAAAGAGGACTCGATGCGAGCAGAGAAGAATTAGGGAGGTAGATCAGAGAACATGTATCTGGTAGCATTCCAGATAAATCTTCTCCAAATGAAAGCCCAATTGATCAAATACAAGAATCACGATCGCAACTTTTTTCGAGAAAACAAACTAATGTGATTTAAGTACACTTTGTTGCACACTTCGAAATCATGTTCGGATTGAGTAACGTTCGCATAAGGATTCCGAAAATGTCTTCAGTTGAGTTTCTTAAAAATAGTTGAATCGTGTTAGAAATGAATCATTAACAGCGTTGAACTTGAACAGCAGCGAGACAAGTTTAAAGTTCAGACTGACAAACTCTTTGTTACTATAGCAACGATAGTCATGTGCTCTGCAAACACTTATTGATGATGATTGTAATCGTCTAGTTTTATTTCAGGCTGTTTAGACCTTTTAAAGATACCATTCACAACTAAGACATTTTAATAATCTCTCTCTATCACACACACACACACACACACACGCATGATTTTTTTTCTTCCCGAAATACTTAGTTCAATGTTCTAGGAAGTCTACATAATCCAGGAACTACCACATCCAATAATAATTTGATCATGCAAAACTGCCATTATCGTAACGGGATAAAGAAATATATATACTCTCCAGTTTTCAGAATATGCATTAGTTGTCTAAAGATAAAGGAGGCGCAATAGCTCAGTCGGTAGAGCAGTGGTCCTGTAATCCGGTGACCTGTGTTCGAAACCAAGGCGATGCGCTCGTGCCCTTTGGTAAGTCATTAATCCTTATTACCAGGTCCCTCGGAGAGGATCTAAAGCCATCGGTCGTCTGGTTGCTTACTAACACGCATCTATGCTTTCTTAGTAGTCAGGTAAAATAAACACCACTATTACCACAAGATAAATAGCAAACACCGTATACTTTTTTAATTTAAAGATTTTTAATGATAGGAAAACAAATAATATTAGTACAGGGAATATTATTTATGCCTACACTATTGCATTTATAGAAAACTACAACTACCTCTTATTTAATAGTTATATAATTCAGTGCATATATTTCTTTCCGGCCTACACTATTGCATTTATACGAAACTTCAACTAAGTGCCTTCTCCCTTGGGGCACTGATTGAATACATATTGTGGATAGCAATATGTCCTCTAAAGAGAACAGACCCTCCTGCGGCATAGTTTTTTGAAAAATTTGAATTTTAGTCATTTTGTGTTTTGGAACAAAGAGAAAAGGTGTCCGCCACTACACAATACTGACATTACCGATTCAGTCAATCTGAAGAGTCTATACCTGTAGTGATATAGCAAAAGATGCATCAGTATGTTACTACATTTTCGAGGACACATATCTTATTATAATATATCATGCCGAGTACGACCTGGAAATTACTGTATTACCAAGGACCTACTGTCCAGTTTATAAACATTAATCTGTACCCGTGTTAGAAGGGTTGTCATGGAGGCTTGATGACCAACATTATATAATTTTTCAAAGTCACTGCGTTGCACAAAGCAATCCCTCCGTCAAATGATGCCTATTGTTTTGCGCACAATCGCACGAGTGGCAAACGTGTAAAGAAATAAAACTGATTTTGTTTCGACAACTGTGGGTAAAAGACCTAAATACTGAATAATATAATAGTCTTTACATAATCTTACAACAAAATAGTTTTTATTATCTACACGTATATACACATATCTTCGTAAGTGTCTTCCAGATCTGATTTTGTGCTATCTGGATAGGGTATGTTGATGGTGGGTTTCTTTAGACATTGATAGGTATGGGGGTCGGTATCAGTATTAAGGTCTTCGTAAATATTGGGGTCTTGGTTGGAGTTGTCAAATGCATGATTCTCATGCTTAGATGAGATCTCACGTGCATTGTCTGGTGGCGACGGTTCGGCCGTTAAACGCCTTTGTTTTTTCCTGGAAGTGAAATAGAAACAAATATTTATTTCCTTCTTCTCTGTAACGACATTGTGAGTACATGTACACACACAAACGCACGCACACACACCCACACACTCAAAGTTCAAATACAAGTGAAGTAGAAAAGGACTCTTATTATCATAATAGCTGCATGTGTGTGATTGTGGATGTACATTATAATACAATACCTTTAAACACATTATAAACAATTCATTGTATATATTGATGGCCTTAAGAAAAATAATAATAACTAATAATATTCCGTTTTTATACAACGCTTAATACCAATGTATCTAAGCGCTTTACAAATATACTATTACACCGGTCATTGGATTCAATACTTGCCCGCATACGGAAAATCTTGCAATCACTTTGTCCATTAGCGTTTTGTCTCACTTCAGATTGTCAAGTATTTGACCCTTTTTAACGTCTAATTTTGTGTTCAAAGAGTTCATTACTGACCAAAGGTAGTGTACTGTAATTTATGATAACCTAAACACGCATCAGTTTAAAGGAAAACCACTGAGGGTGATATCAAATCTATAATTTAATTTATGTTAAAAATATATTGAGTCATACTATAGTTTTGTTTTCGTTATCATCTGTCTGTTTACAGTGTATTTTAACTATTTTAATGACCTTACTAGATAACGGTCTCCCTGTCACTTACCTTCTAAAGATGACGAGAATGAGAATAATGACCAGGATGATATTAATGAGGGAAGCCATGGAACCCCATATTATCAGTCCAACTGATGCACTGGGAGAGCCACCTATCGTGTTGTAATCATAAATGAAACATGACTCATACAATGTACCAATCAAATATAGGAATGCGGTGGCTCCTGTATTAAAGTCTAGGGAGAATGGGGAAATTCATCTTCATTATTTTATATATTCATTTTGTGTGTGTATATTCATGTATTGTGCAATCAGGTACATTAGCCACGTAAAGTATCAGCAGATGTTGGCAATATTGACAGCTGGTCACATCATCGGTTCCTATGAGTAAAGATTGGATCGCTCCTGTTAAGGAATTCAAAAGCATGTCTTGGAGGAATAATGTGCTCTAAACGTATGTGTTTAGAACTTACGACTTACAAATGATAAACCCTTGCCATGGGTTGTTTGCTGTCCATAGATCCCCCCTTTTCCATAATTTGTGGGATCTCAGGGACTACAAATCAATTACAAGTGACATTCTGTGTTAAAACTATTGATCTTAGTTTGTTCGTGGATGGAAGGTTAAAAAGAAGTGCATGTAGCGTTGCTGTAAAAGGGTATTTATAGTATTGTGTATATTAGCGATTTAATATAAAGTAAACGGTAAAAGGCTATGTCTGTTAGACCATTTGTGCAACAGCGTTACGAATTAAGGGATAGGTTTACGCAGATTTGGTTAAAGTAATATAAATAGTTAACTGATTTTCAATTCTTCAGTTTGATTCAAAACGCTTGTTTTGTTGCTTATTTGAGCTCCAAATATATGGGAATAAAGTACCTTACGCAGATAAATGTTTGTTTCTGTGTCAGGAAGTAAAACATAACAATTCTTAGTTCGAAAAAGTGTTTGCAGACATTCTTGGGCAAAATGTGCCATCCATGGAACAGAAGGAACTAAAGAATGACAAGTTATGTCCACCTTATATCATTCAAGTTGAGATAGAACTTTGTGATACACTTCTTAACACATTGCTTTTATTTTTTTATATTTTATTTGCTTTTTGTTTTGTTTTGCTTAACACATTGCTTTTAGTTATGCGAAACATATGGTTCCAGTATACTAAAACAGGGCCCTATGATTGTCAATTATACATGTATGTTGTTCCTATGTTCATATGTTGAAGCAAGATTGTTAATGTAAATACAAACAATTATCCTATATGGACACAATAAAGATATGAAATGAAATGAAATGTGGGAATGAGTAAAATTTAGTAGTCAAATTTTAAATTATTATGGAAAAAGGTTTAAAGTACGAACACAATATTGATCAGCCTTATAATGCTCTTACCTGACTGTATAGTCTTAGCATTCACAGGTTCTGACCAATTACTAGAACCAGCTCCATTCACGGTCAGTACCTATATAATTAAACATGGATATCATTACTAAAATAGTTCTATAAAAAAAAATTCTTAACAATGAACGATATCGTTTCTGATTCTTTTAGAGACTTAATTGTGATTCGCGCTATATAAAAGCTGAATATTATTATTATTATTTACTAAAAGCATACCTACAGCTGTCCTTTTAGAAGCCAAGTGAGTTCAATTCTCAGACCCCTTCCTCTCCCCCCCCCCCAAACAAAACAAAATAGCTGTCATCGTTTGGTTTAGGCATCGCATCTCATGTGCGGATTCTCAAAAAGGATATTTGACAAAACATGCTCATCAATGTGTGTCAAATTTATAGGGCAATTTACCAGTCTGAATTTAGTGCTCGTGTCCTCTGAGTGCATCCATTGTTAAGTACATTCAAGTCAATTGCATCTAAATACAGCTACCCCAGTCAATAGTGAATGGTATACTTGCATAGTTGACCACTATAAAGCAGGGCTCCTACTTAGCCGAGTTGGAACCTCGAGTTGTGGCGAGCTGGCGCGATCTTATGGCAAGCCGTTTTATTATTAATTGTTATTAAGAAATAAATTCTTGATATCAAGAAATAATTTTACGTTGTAAAGCAATGGTAATTCTTGATATCAGGAATTCGATTTCGTGATATCAAGAAATATGTTTTAATGATAAAACTGCTTGCCATAAGATCGCGCCAGCTCGCCACAACTCGAGGCTCCAACTCGGCTAAATGGGAGCCCTGCTTTAAGTATATGCATTATTACAGCATTGATTAAAGTCAGCATTTTTCCCTCTTACGAGGGATTACTGACTATCACGCCCTTCCTTCACTTCTTCTTGTCTCAAGCATCCTCCTCATTTAGACCAACCCCACTCGGTTTTCTTTATATCTTTCTGTCAAATATTGATCTTCCTTTCCCTCTTATGCCATCCACTTCCAGAACCCACGCTCTTTTCACATGTTCATCATCTTTACTTCTCAAGCAAGACCCGTCCATGCTAATCCTCTCCTATTCACCACTTCCCAACAGTTTTTTTACAGGCCCAACCTTTCCATGCCGTATATAAATGCATACAAGTACATGACATGTATTACCTGAACTGAGTAGATGGTCTTTGCTATCAGGTCTATAACAGTATGCTCTCCTTCAAACGCACCATTCGATACTTCCTCCATCTTATAGCCACCATCAGTAACGAGATCAGTTCGCTTGTAGCGGATAATATACTTCTGGATGTTACCATTCAAGTTAGATGGTAGAGGGGTAGACCAGGATACAGTGAAGGAGCTTGTAGTACTCTGTGGTATAGCCACATTGATAGGACTAGGTGCAACTGTTAATGGAAAGCAGATAATAAGAGTCTTTATTAACAAACTTGTATGAACTTTGTATTAGATCATTTACATGATTGTACATATTAATCGTATGGGACAGGTCTCAAGATATCCCAGGATAGGGTCTAAAAATGTATATTCAATTCAGACTGTATACAACTGAATAATATTGATTGTATCTCATTTGCAAACATAACAATAATTGCGGATAGTCTTACTGCTCCTATCATTCCCCTCATGGGAAATGTGTTTAACTCTAACAATATCAAAATAAATAACAGCGCTTTGCACATCTTTTCTATATATATCAGAATAAGAATTTTTTCGTTACAACAATCCAAGAAAACTAGCTGATGAAGTCTCACTTTCTTCAACTGTTTTGCCGATAGTCTCACTGCTCCTATCACTCTCCTCGTCTTTATTTGATGCAGTTATTTGAATGGTATAGTCCAGATAGGTATCCAAACCTCTTATCGTGTAGGAGCTAGTGTCATTAGGAACCATGAGAGAGTTTGAAGAAGTTGATCCACTAGAAGCATAGTAGATCATATAATGAGTCACTCCACTCCTGCATTCTGCTGATTCTGAGGGGAGGTGCTGAAACATAAAGGTGCAAATACATGTTACATGCATCACAACTAAGATACTTTCACACTAGTAAACAATACTAAAAGATGTTATCATATTTTAACAACAGTTTCTCGCATTAATAAGGATGCTGCAATAAAGGTGATGGAGCATTCTGCTCAACCAAAACCCCTTGATCACAGAACATCTTTATATAAGCTTCCTACTTTGAAATTACATCAAAATTGTATTTTATAAACCCCAAAACACACACTCCCATCTTGCGAACTGAAAATGAATACACCTGTATTCAATTACGAAACATTTCATTTAATCACATGTTGAAGTACGTAAATAATGTCAAAGGCGTAATAGTGAAGTAAGTAAATTAAACGTTCATATTTGACATATCTCGATTAAATTGTAGGTAAACTTAGATTTAATCTGGGTAGTACATTATATTTACCAGCTCTATGGCCTAACAGTGTGGTTTTACCTCAATACAATCTATTGTGACTATCAACAGTTATGCATTTTGCATTTCACTAAGTGACCAAACAGCCATTCTTAAACAGTTCATACCTCCCATGTCACCTCTAGCTCTTTCGGGTTGATGGTTGAAACTTGAAGTCCAGTTGGAGAAGCACTGGGTTCTGAAGTTTAAAATTATATATAAGATACTAAATGGCTTTGATCTATAGTAGATGATGTCATTAGAAGTATATGCAGGTCATGGCAAAATCATGCAATGCTCTGACATGTACTATTTGTGTGGCTCTAAATTAAAAGTTTAAACAAAATATGAAACTGCCATCGGGCAAAACACAATGAGGGTCACTATAAATATTATTTTGGGAAATGCATGTTTTGTAGAAGGAATTGTTTTTATCACATTTTTTCTAAAGACAGAAAAATCAGATAATGAAATGTATGGAATGAAAAATATAAACATTTTTATGTGACCGATGATAATCTTAAGACCCTTCAATCCAATGTAAAGCGCATAAATATTCTAATTGTATGTATACATCATTTACTTATAATGTTATACGTGTACTTTGACAAATAACCATTTTCAAATGTTTTATTCTGTACTCTGAAATCATGACAAATCCTTGGCTGATTTGATAATTTATCTTCTGAGTAAACTTACTTCTACAGCGAGTTATTGCTTCGCTACTAGGAGACACAGGTCCTGTTCCACCGGTTCCTTCCCTCACTGCTGCTACACGAAACATGTAATCTGTGTCTGGTGTCAGGTTACTAACGATGGCTGATGTTGTGGGTTGATCTACTCTCTGATCCGTTACCACTTCACCATCCTCCTCTACAAAGACATCATATCCTACCAGAGGAGGATCACCTATGTCATCTTCTCCAGACCATGCATGCCATCGAAGACCTACTGTAGTTGAGGTGGTGCTCACTATCACTGGTGCTTTCTCAATGACTGGCAGAACTGACAAAAATAACCGTTTAAATCAATGACACACCTATAATTGAAGTTCTTCTATCTAGTCAATATGTCTAGCATTTACCAAAGTACACAAGAAAACTAACAACATAACTGATGCAATCCCTTGTAACCCGGCCTCTATGCAGACAGCGTGACTGGAAACGATAATACATTTAAGATATTTAATTATTATAGATATGTTGACTGCTACGAAAGGCCTGGCTGTTGTATACGCCTAAGGGGACGTTGCCTCCTCCCATGACCCCGAGGCGCGCCTGGATGGGTGGCGCGCCGAGGGTACATGGAACGATGCAACGTTCCCGAGAGGGGGGGGGGGGGGGGGGGGGGGGGGGGGGGGGGGGGGGGGGGGGGGGGGGGAAGCGGACACTTTTTTTTTTTTTTTGGTCTCAACATTTCAAAATTTGACATTTTTTTACGTATGGGGGGGGGGGGGGTAGGGTCACCTTATTTAGGTTAGCTGTGGGTATAATTTTTTTTTATTTTTTTTTTTTATTTAAATAAGAAAAAAAAAAAAAAAGCCAAAGGGGGGGGGGGGGGGGGGGGCTTTTTTAGGGGGGTTTACATACATGAAAATACCAAAGGGGGGGGGGGGTTTGAACCCCCAAAACACCCCCCCCCCCCTGCGTACGCCCCTGGGTTCACTCTCACTGGAACCAATCTTGATATTCCTATCAAGAATTAAACCATATATCAAATATCAAACTATGCACATTAACACAGAGCAAACTTTAACCCAAACCTAAAGGGGGCGCTATAGCGATAGAGGAGTTAGATTAACTTGTAACCTTAGGATGGTTATTAGTGTGACATTGTAGAATAGAATAAGTCTCGACTTTTGAGGTACTGGTTTGTTAATATAATCGCCTATGTTACCGATGGTATGCCAGGGAAGGGTACACAAGGCCTGGCCTTAAATTTCTGCATTATATATATACACAGGTGTTTATTTTCGATAAAATGTCCCATTTATGTTAGACAATAAACTGTTTTTTCAGGGGATTTAGCGTTCTTGTGGGGCTGTAGGCACCTCCTACTTTCTCCGGTTCACAGTCAGTGCCACTCTAGTCATTGGTTATATCTAATTTAATTTATAACTCCTCTCTTAATTGTAAGGTTGAAACAATCTCGAGGTCGGTGGCATATCTACATATCCTATTTTGTAATTGGTTGTGTTCCGATTGGCTATAGTACTATCATGTGTTATCCAAGAGTTGCCTTGCGCATGAATAGTTAAGGGCCATGTGCATGAGTTTATTTGGGCCAGTTAAGTTTGATCCATTTTAGAATTAAGGTGTGCTGCTAAATTATCATGATCTATAGGGCCGCCCAGCCTCTGAGAGAATATTTATTATTCAATTTGAAAAAATGAATAATGTTCGTTTTAATTACTGGAACTTCGGCCAAGTTTGTAGCGATAAGTAAGTAAAATAATTATTAATTAATAAAATTGGACTTCAACTGTATTTTCGAGCCTGTTTCGTCTTTATTTTGACTCTGAAGATTAAACCGCTGACCCATTACAATATCAATGCAATACTCCTGGCAAGCAAATCATTTATGTACTTTAAAACCAATCACTATTATTAATCACGATGTCTATCCACTTGAAAAAAAACTATTTTGTACAACAAAGATTATCCGATAACAGATAAACACTTGGGATTAAAAAAGATTTTGTGTTGAATGTTTTACTACACACCTGCACTCACTGCATGTGTAGTATGGGAAATTTCTTAAATAAAAAGATTGCACTAAATGTTTGCATAAAGATAAACAATACACATAGGTATACAAACTCGTTTGTATACTTACGTGTACGTGCCTCTCCAAAATAAGAACCGATAATGATGATAATAACAATTAAAAAAACAATAATAACAATTATTTGCAAAGTGCCAGTTGCCGCCAGATAGGGATGTTCATGGTGCTATACAAATAAATTAGCTTAAACTAAGTTAAAAGAAAATTAAATACATGCAGACATAGCTCCATATGCATACTGAGGTTGTTTTTAATCTTTATCATTTTAAGCTGAACGAACCAAAACATAATATGCTGGGTATAATTACTTTGACAGTACGGATCAATCCAGCCTTCATGGCATTGTCCCTTGCAAACACCCCTCTCCGTTTCGCAAGTCTCTGGAGCACAATGACATTGCTGAAGACAATCCAAACCAAAGGTACCCCCTTCACACTCTAAAATATAAAAAACAAAATAGTAAGGTCACATATTAGAAACAAATGGTAAAACAATCGTACTGTAACAACAATTTTAAACAGTAGAAAGCAAAGCCCTGAGTAATTTGTCCTGGAGTGTAATGGAAGCGTGTTACACCAAAATCAAACACGTTTCCATCAAATGATGTTAAATAATTATATTCCCATCTTGATTCCTCCTAATTCAAAAAGTGTTTACATAAAGTTTTCACTCCGGACATGATCACTTACGTCAACCATAATACAAAACTTTTTTGTGCTCTCTCGAATTTGCAATCACCATATTTGTCATGTCTTCAATTTGTGTTAAGGCCCCACAAATAAACAGTTTGTCTAAAGCAAATCAAATATGGCTTGTTTTGGACAACTATGTGATCAATATTTGAGACTAAATGATGAACGTAGATATATTTTGCATTTTGTCAACAGCATATCAAGATTCTAGGTACCTGATTGGTCAGAACTGCAGACATAAATTTCACCACTGACTGCTGTGCAGGAAAGCAAATATATATTTATATATAGATACGCATAAAGTTATCAATGGATACACGCAGTTAGCAAACACCCTTATTTCAGAATGTCAAACTTTACCTCCATAAATGCTTTGTCAAGATATCTTTTGGGTGAATCCACGCAATGATTAAGATATATTAAACAAATATTTACTGCGATTTCTTTTAACTCACGATTTAAAACTATACTACATGTAACATGTAGCTCTTCGGTGTTCTCGAGACTGCACTATGCCCTTCAATTTGTCTCGGGGCACAGTACAGTTTCAAGATGACTTTGGGCGTATAGTCACCATAGTAACCATGCCTTTCGAGAAAGTCAATATTTGTCTAATAGAAACCCCCTGCACAGTAATTATTTTAATAATGTGTTTACGATCCCATCACTATGAAGATATATGTGTTTGATATAACAACTGCACATACAAGTACTTATTAGTGTTCATACAGGTGTACTTACAAACAAAATACCATGTGTGTCAAGCACGCTGTACCATTCATGTATGGACATGTTGTATTTATTCTGGAGATAAATAAATAGGAATTGATATGGAAAATTCAACACCCTTTATTGAAAATGGTATTTTACCTTGACATTTGACCTGGCCACTGCGTACTTTGTATCCTAGAGCACACTTCTGCTCAGGGCACTCTCCAGTCTGTTTATCACATGGTTCATCATTCAAGCAATAACATTTATCAGTGCATTGAGATCCAAAGTAACCAGCTTCACATTCATCTGGAACTGAGGTTGATAAGAAAATATCTTAAAATCACAAGTAGCAAGTACTACAATCAAATAATATTACCTCATCAAAACTAGTTTGTTGCCTTACAAATATGTATCTAAATTATTTGTATTATCGATGTCAATTACTACACATTCTCTAAAAATTTAACAGTGCATTCATTAAATATATGTGTGTATTTTAAGAAGAAAAAATCATCTCCTCTATTACAAAACATGATATGGACCTTGAGCAGATAGGCCTGGTGCTAAACAAGATATCCTATAATGTCGTCCATTCGTCTGCTACTACTAGTACTATTACTACTACTACAACTAATAAAAATAATAATGAAAATGAATTATATGGGATGAGTTGTTAGAAAACACAGAGTAGGTTTGTCTACAAAAAATAGAAAATACAATAACTTCAAATTGACCCATTCGTCGCTGTTTTCACGAAGTGACGGTAGTGAACAAAAATTGCATTCACTTTGCGTTACGATTTTCCTCACTACCGTCACTTCGTGAAAACAAGGACGCATTGTCAACTGAATTATCCTTTTCCACACGGGTATAATACAGGAGCCATCGAGTTATGTAGGCAATGGGGTTAACAAATAAAAAAATAAATAAAAAAAATATATATATTATATAGCTGCAGTGTACATGCACAATTCTGATCTATCTTATTTGGGGATAGCATGTATGTAATATTATATTGATATCATTGCTGACCATGACTTACTTTGACAGTTATCCCCAGACCAGCCAGTCTCACATCCACCTGTACAATTTCCACTATAAATATTACATGATGAACCTACTGCACAGTGACATGTCTGGGTACATCCTGGACCATATGTATCATGAGTACATACTGTAATATAATTCAAAATACAAAACAAGGATTAAAAGATACAATACATTCATCATAAAGAAATGTTGTGCATTTTATAATAACCCCTATTTTTCCTTTTTGTTCTTTTGTATACTTCTTCTTAATTCCCTCTTTCCTTCTACTTCTTCTACTTCTTCTCTTTGTCTTGTCCTTATTCTCCTCTGAGTTGCGCCTGGCCTCACTCATGAATCCAGCCATTTTGTGGTATATGCTTTTGATATTCTAAGAAAAACTTGAAATTCCGAGATAGTAGATGTTTCATAACTTTGAGGCCTATATATTTTCACTATTAAAACTTGAGCAACATTAAATGCCTTTCTGAGTACTTACGTGTGGTACATGCAAGACCATGAGCACCAACGTCACATGAACATCCATAAGGATCAGGTAGGCAAAAGAGTTTCCCATGGCATTGTGTGGGAGTATCAACGCTATATGAACATTGAAACTCGCAGTTAATTCCAAATCGATTTCCACTATCAGTTCTACAAACTGGAAAAAAATGTTGCATTGTTGAATTAAAACCTTATAGACTTTAATAGGAAATGAGATTTTATGAGATAAATTTTAAATATGGTGTCTAATGATTCATGAACATAATAGTTTTTACTACATTGAAAAGAACCCTCAAATACCATGGATAAAAAATAATTGTCGATCATAAGCATTAATCTTATTGAGACATATTTTTGGACATTATTTATATATTTTGTATGGTATAAAGGAATAAAAAGGAGAATTTTTTTTATTTTCCCTGCTGTATCTTATTTCACATTTTTTTTATTTAATGATTAACTTGATGTATATACATATGCTGTGGTGTACATGGAGAATAATCCGCAGCTCTGGTAGAGAGGTTTACTTCACAAATACAAAGTCACCTTACGTTATATAACCGACTGATAATAGTACATGAGAAATGTTACATTATAACAAATCACACAAAAAAGGTGGTAAATCACATTAATCTGTGACGATTCCTTGTCAAATAAATAAGTACTAGTACATATATACAAATGGTAAAAGACATGATGTATAACACTATTTTGATTTCTCTATCTTCTCGTCAGGTAGAAGAAAGACATACTTGAAATGAATATGTTGAACAGATCCACATTACTCTGTTCAATTTCAATTGAATAAGACAATAAATATTTTCCTCAATTAATCTATTAAGAGATAAAACAAAATAAACATCGTTCCACATGGAGTTCTACAGGCCTACTTACCTTCTAAACAATTCGGTCCCTTGAAGTTGTTCGGACAGATACATAGACCAGACTTGGCATTACAGATTCCACCATTGTAGCATTTATCACAGATACCATAACACTCAGGGGGACCCCACTTACCAGCATGGCATTCTAATATGAGAAAGGAAGAGAGAAAAGAATCACGTAAATACATGTCACTTTAAGATAACATCATAACAAATATGATAATGAATAGAAAATAAGCAGGGTAAATAAAATGGAAGTAGACAGTTGAAAAGTTGTTTACACAATAATGTTCTCGAACGTAGACCTATATCATTGGCTATGTTACGTATTTTCAAATCACATAACAGATCATGACTAGCTATACACTGGAATATTATCATTTGAAGCTTCATGAATTTTTTGAACATTTTTTTGCAAAGTGAAAAAGCTGTCTATCATACAGTAATATGCCGTTCCAAAAGATCACACTTCAACATTATCTACAAGAATACTTTAGGCTATCATTGTTCCGAAATGTTCACATTATTTGTTCATAAATAATGAAATATAAAAGAAAACGTAAAGATCATCATCCACATGTGAATTGCACAATCCAATGAATCTTTTGGCAAAATATGAAGCAATAACTTATACATATTCGTAACAATCAATATTATATTGGATAAGAAATAACCCCTCTCAGAAAACCGAATGTGATATAAACAGGAATACACTTAAAATGTACCTCTGACGATGAGTCTGTATAGTCCTCCTCTACTTTGATGCCTCTCGTTATTATAGTAGATCTCATAGAATCCTTGGTCTGATGTCTGGATTTGGTTTGGGAAGCTGATTCGAGTCTGCCCATCAAATGATGTAAGAACCTCACTTCCATCTTTCATCCAAGTAATCGCGTTGTCACTCGCATCGGGATCATAACGTCTAGTCATGTTGATCATCACTCCGGTGTCATTCACATTGACTGTCTTTGTAAAAAATCCATCGCTTGATATGAATTTAGCTGTCGAGAGAGATAATAATAATTTAACCAACCAAGAAATCGTAAACTTGCATACATTACACGTAGCACCTACGGGATACGCGCACTGTATCCATTAACTCACTATAGGAAACCAAATGCTTTTATAAGACTTTGCTTTTATTCGTTTTACTGTTGATATTCATCAATTACAAGTTTAGATCATTTCCAAGATTTCCAAGACACGGCAAAAAGTCTGGCGCATGTCCTAATTGAAATATATGGACTTTCCTTTTACCATTTGAATGTATATAAACATCATGAACATAATTGGGGTAATTTCAGGCTCTACTCGATACCGCGCACGCTTTGCATAAAATAATAATTTCGTGCTATTTCAGTTTTTTTTTTTTACAGTTTCCTACCCTACAATGTCTAGATTCATTCACATTGTACATGTGAATTATCGAGTTTTTTTGGTGGATAGATCGATCCATTTTAATAAGCATTAATCGCCAACGAGTGTGAAAGCGTCATAAGCGGAGCCATTTTATTGAATCACTCTCGCTCCTGATCCTCAGTTGACCGTCTTGTGGTTTAAACTATCTGCTGTACGCAAAATATTTCCACAGCAGCACATCATTTTCAATCCGGATTAGAAATAAACTATATCAAAAGAAACTACACATAAAATGTCATCACCGAAGATTACATTATTATTATTATTATTTCCTAATTATTTCCTATTATTATTATTTCCTAATCATATAGAGAGTTATATAATGATATTACCATCATATCGTTGGAAAAACGTAGTGACTCGTGTAACATCTCGTTCTAGTTTAGAAGCCTCACAGTAGAAAGGACCGAAACCATCTCTATCCCATCCATCTCCTGTAAGGAAATCTACCCTTCTGATGAATTGATTTTCATGCCAGTTGTATGGTTCATCTTCTGGTGGTGGTCTGTCTGTTGTTATAGGTGCGGATCGACCAAATGATAGTGAAGCATTTATATCTGGTTCGCTGCGGTAGCATTGATACTCTAAACGGTTAGCTGTCTCTACTTTAGTGTATCCTATGGTCAGCACTGTGATATGAACAACCTCACCTGGAATACCGAGAGAGAATTTAATTTGTTGACAGGATAAATCTGTATTCATTTTCTTTTCCCATATGCATTTTGGACTTAAAACCATCTAGTAAGTTGTATGTACTATATGACAACATGACACTCAAACAGTCACACAACTGTATTATAATCTAAATCTAAATAAATTGAAAGGCATATATAGAAACAGGAATGGTGAGAGTAAGCCCCCTTTGGAAAACTAACGTTTCAATTAAGAACGGAGAATTAAATATCAACATTATGTTATATTTTATAACGCTTGCACAGATCCACCAGGCAATGTGCTCTATGCGCTCCTGTATAACCCACTTTGGCTATCGATTTCGGTGCTCACAGCATTCAAGGAATTATATTTTACCGGTACAACACCAAGGTGGAGAGTGGCTAATGTGATTAAATTTCTAGCCAACGGGGCTCGATCCCACGACATTCGACTATCCAGTCATGTGTTTGACCCACTCGACTACGACTTCATACGCTTTTCATAGAAAAGGATCACTCATGTGTATAACAGTGATGAATCCAATATGAACATTTAGTTTAATTCCATTTTTATCAAACCAGTTAATGATCATGTTTGAGTTACATTAATAGATAATTCCTTCTTTATTCATTCGCTTTATTACAGTAAGGTGCGGATTCAGGCCGGGGGTGGGGGGGGGGGGGGGCAAAGTCGGCCCGTCCCCCTCTCTTTTTGGCGGCTAAAAACAAATATTAAAAAACAAAAAGCATACAATTAGGCGCTGCCGTCGGGAAAAGGAGGGAGGAAAAATGAGAGGAAAAGAAAAGAAAAGAAAAGAGGGAAATGAAATGGAAGAAAAGAAAGGAAAAGGAGGAAAGTGAAGAGAAAGAGAAAAAGAAAAAGAGAAAGGAGAGGAAATACAGAAAAAGAAAAAGAAAAAAAAAGGTAAAGGAGAAAAGGCCAAAAAAAAAAGAAGAAGAAAGAAACGGGGGAAGAATGAGAGCAGAGAGAGCGGTGTAAAAGCATGATAGAGGAGGGGTGGGGTAGAATAGAGAGAGGGAGAGAGAGAGAGAGAGAGGGGGGATGGGGTCGTTGGGTGGAGCCATCTCGTCGAGGAAGCAAGAAAGATACGCATATGTATGTTGCTGTGTCGGTCAACCTGTGTCGGTATTCTCGCTCGAACCTCGTGTACTAAATCAATGCAGAAGTTTTAACTCGGTGAGAAGTATAATGTCTTCGGCCGCGAAATATTTTTTCCCCACGAACTGTGACTTTTTATCCGCTGTGATGACTTCGAGAGAAACTTCAACTATAATACTTGTATTTTCTCGAAGTTTCACTAGTAGCTATTAAAAGTCAGTGTCGATTAGCATTGTCATTTCAACCTTACTATAACATCAGCTACAAAAAAAGGGGTTAAACAATCGCGTCATCAAGTTTCGAACCCGAGATATTTGTGTACAAGCTCTTCGCTCTTTGCTATCACGCCACCCCGAAAGGTTGCACAAATCGGTTGCCCATTTTTAATATAGCTACGATGCTGTCTAGTCTTTACGAAATAAACCGTATATTTATTAGGTCAAGGACAATGACCATGTGCGCATGCGCAAGTATAGATAGTTCGTAGGAAAATTAGCCCCCGGCCCCGGGTTTATAGGGCTAAATTTGTAATCATTGGCACAATGGCAGTAAGGTAATTTGTCAGTAAGGTTTCTATTTTGTCAGTAATGGGTGGACTCTATACCCGCCACCCCCTCCCCCACTGTAATCTAGTGACGCCCCTGGACGGACGACATCGTTGTCCCGGAGGCCATTATTTATCCCCGGACATGAGTTCCGCAGTAGTTCAGCACAATTTTTGTAAAAAGCATTTCAATCTAGTGATTTTCATTAAGTGTTTTATTCATCACGAACCATTAATAGTTTTCAAATTTGTCTAAACTCATTTACAGCTGTTTCATGCGCAGATCATAAATACACGAGTCTGGGTGTTTATCTCTTCCGCTGCTCCTTTTTGTGCATACATTATGAAGTAACATCAAAAATATTGCGTCACTTTAAAGGGATCGTTTAACAATGTTAAATCTAAGATACACTGTCCTACATGTTATCAGTGTCTGTGATATGGTGTAATATTAACCCATAAAAAAAAATCGCGCTTCAAAATGATCAAGAAGTGCCTCAAAAAAGTAAAAATCTTTGAGTGACCGGTTTTACCATACTCGTTTCTCCCAATAGACTGTGGTGTTATGAAAAACCGTTCGGCGAACGATTTCCAAAATTTGTTATTCAAATCATTAATATCTTGATAATCAGACAGGCGATCGGTTTGTAAAAGTCATGGAGTTCCTGACTGACCTAAAGGTTTATAATTATCATTGCAGCATGAGCTAAATCAAGGATTTGAGACAAAGTTACCTGATCCCTTTAACTCGTGTTGCGTAGAGCTCGATTTATACTCGGAACGCAAGCGTTTTGAAACGCAGATCGTATTACCACTGACCACCAGCCGCAGTTTAATTTACACTCACTAGCTCAAACCGTAACCGGCCATATAAACGCAAGGTATCGCTCTCAAAGTCGATCTTTCCAAGTAATCTTGAGGAGGTAAGCGTTTGTAAGCGTTTTTATATCGATCGATCAATCGGCAAGCAAAAGAAAATACTGTTGCGTTTCAACTAACGCTTGCGTTTCGAGCAAAATTCAGTCTAGTCTAATGGACCGTTAAAATGAATTAAATAATTAATATTGAGAAACTCCAAATCCTTCATTGTAAGTATTCGCAAATTTCATGCATGTTGGAGCTTATAATCATAAACTGTGTTTCTTTTCTTGAATCACCTGTACAAGCCGCAATATGTTCGGCGTAAAAACTGGAAAAATATACTTTGTTGACAGTTCTCAGGTAAACCGCACCTTAAACAAAGAAATCACATGTATATATATATATATGCTTGCATGACCATTATGACATTTTCATAAAACAATCGTCTCGGTGGAGATCACCATAATACGAACAACACCACACACCAAGATAGACTTGAATGGATGATAGCTACCTACCTTGTATCAATATCAGAAAACAGACGAAAAGTGACAGAGTTGATAAAAACAGTTTTAGCACTTTTAACGTCGCCATTTTCTACAGTATTTTTGGCAACATCCACAACCCACACTCCAATTTTCCACAAGTATACTGTCGACCCTCGCCCAACATTCAGCTTAAATATCCACAAACAACTTCCCGGTCAGATACCGTCTGTATACCTCTTGTACCCGGAACTTAAACCATGATGTTAGTCTGTCATGATGTTAGTCTGTCCAGGCGCGGATCCAGGAGTTCTTAGGGGTGGGGGCCCAATTTTTTTTTTTAATTTGAAAATCGCGCCGGCCGAAAATGCGCACAAAGGAGGGGGGGGGGGGGTTGGGTAGTGAGCACTAATTTGTTGTGTTTTTTTTGCTCCCGAAATGTTGAAAATCGCCCCGGTCGCAAATTCACATTTCTTGAGCACATTTCTTTGTTTTAGCCCTCGAACATTTGAAAATTTGCACCCCCCCCCCCCCACTTGAGCGCCAGGGGGGGGGGGGGGCATCTCCCAAAAAAGATAAAATTTACCTGTTTTTACCTGTTTTTTCTCAGGGGGCGGCCGGACTCCCCCCCCCCCCCTGGATCCGCCCCTGAGTCTGTCATTACGTCTCTCTCGATAAAGTTGATATGAGAGCAAAGAAATCATTCAAGTTTAAAGTATTAACCCTTAGGCTGCCAAAATCTTGCTCATTCATTCACAATACCAAGTACTTTTAAACTTGTTTATACTACGTTTACACTATGTTCCCGGCGGCCACGGCAATCACGTATCAAGCCATCGTGGACAAAAGGGGATGGACGTGAGGCAACACGGGGGACGGAATTGGCAAATGTGAGAGGCCTCATTGCCGTGGATGCCGGGCCAGATTGTTAAACTGTCAACAAAAATTGGCACTGCAGTCACGGTTCGGATAAGAACTTAGTAGACCGAAGTTAAACTGGGTAAACGCAACAAAACGTGACAGTACGTAATAGGCCGTAACAAAACTTGGAGGCGGTTCGCTTTGGGACGGTTTACGGGCCCGGCGCGCTAAACCGCGTTGCGTTCTACTACGGTCTGACACGACGCGCTGGTCTCAGGACACAATGATTACTGTTGCTTGGGATCCCTTTTTATACCGGCGTCCACGGTTTAATCGTATAGAAAGCCTTGACAGAACGTAAAAAACAAGTCAGACCTAGATCAAAACGTGACAAACCTGATGGACCCCATCAGAACGTGACGGACCAGCCAGAAACGTACTGGCATCAGTGGGAGAATGCAGGCCGAACCGTAGTGTGCCTTTGAGTCTCCGGAACAGCATTCCCCTTCTCTCCTACGGCTCGTCACGGATACCGTGTTAGACCGTTAGAAAACTCGGCAAGACCTAACCAACTTGAATACAGAGATAAAATTTGCCAAAATCCCACTGCGCACTACGTTTTGGGCAAACGGGGCTGCCGTCGCCGCCGGGAACATAGTGTAAACGTAGCATGTAGGTGACAAATAACAGTTTTGTTACGAGCTAGTGAAATCCCTGCTTTTAATTGGTTATCAGCAGATTTTTCACTGACTTTTGTCATTTTTCATTGAAAAAAAACTTTGTGAAATGGTTCTCTGATACAGATACATTTTTCATTATTTGGTAGACTCATTCATACTTTTCCGGGGGGTTATTGTCCTTGGGGGCAATATTCCCGCTGGCAATTTGCCTGCGGATGATTGTCCAGAGGTCATTGTCCTTCAACTGATGAACAGAATGTGAGGGAGGAAAAGGGATACAGAAATGTTGTGTGAAGTGATAGAGCAATATTTGTCATTCTTATCAAATAACATGTTATTAGTTATAAAAAGACTAGGTGGAAAACCCCAAGGAAATGTGCGAAATAAAACGTTATAGGTTTGGCCGAGATGTCGTGTTTTCTCGTAGCTTGAATATGAGCAACTTGCAATAGACATCAATCATACATAGGGATGAAGATTTTTTTTTTTACTAAGTACTTAAATTAGTCTACGTTTTTACCTAAGCTTCGGATGTTTAGATGAAAGCAGGAGAGTGCTTTTTGTTGATTTGGAATAATATTTTCAGTAAATTGATTTATTGTGTAATATTTGCTAGTTTATGGTGCTGTAGTAATATCCTTGGGATCAATATAGTATTAATATTCAGGAATTTGTTCGCATAAACGACTTTAGCATTTCGTTAATATTGGTCCGCCGCTGTGCTCTATTGTATTAGAGTTATCGCCGCGCTGTGGATGTATAGTAGATAGGGCGGAGATAAAAATCGTCATTCCGTAAAGAATGATATGGAAATGTATTTTGATGAGGCCATGTTTTAAATACAAAATATATAGAATATTAGTTAAAACAGTTCTGTTCAGGACTCCGACTTCCCTTACCGAAAAAAGAAAATAAGATGAAAATGGAAATATGAGGTTGAGAAAGAGATGGAATGAGGGTGGAAGGTGAATGGAAAATACATACAACATAACGAACAACATATGACAATTGCATGTCTATTATAATTACTATAAGATGAGTAAACGGGTGGATTTTTTACGTAGCTATCTGATAATAAATGTGTGCACACAGGCTAGTAAAGTTGGCTCTGAATCATTATTCTTGAAAAAGAACACGTTGCAACTCGTGGCATAAAATGAAACAATGCGTATGCCAGCTTCGAAACTTCGCAGGTACATACTTCTTTTTTGATAAAGAAGGAAAAAGATGACAAAGAAACTTCGAAGGTGCTTCACCTTATCAACATCTTTTTTCCTCATAAGATGGGAAGCTGCTTCATTAAAATAAGTGTCTAAAAAGTCAACCAATCAAGGAGTTTCGATCGAGAAAAAACCCTGGTAGGAAAGGTCCTTCCTGCATCTGTGCATAATAAACAATATACTGAGGAGAAGATGATTCAGGAGACATTTGCATGAACTATGCAGAACATGAATCAGAGTCATGTAGTACTTTATGCCATGCGTTATACATAATGCAATTGGCGAAAATGTAAAAAATTGGATGTTTACCAAAATGTCAGGATTAGTTGTTAGTACATAGATTAGTATATTATGTTCACGTTGTGTTTACATTAAGAGAAAACAACAACATGGATCAGATCATCAGATCGAATTTTGGCAAAGCATTACATTATGGGTGCAGTCAAAATTTGAGCTGATTTAGTAAGTATTGGCGAAAATACTGCCAAGGGTATGGCAGAAAGAAAATCAAAGCAAAATAAGGAGCTAAGGTATGCTTCATTTGACATGTGTTGCAAATATTAATTGTAATAGAAGCAGGCCACGGCATTGTTTGCGTAATTCATCAAAAATACATTTATTACATTTTTAATCAGATGAAGAGTAAAAATCCGAAATCAGCGAAAGTTAAACACATTGGGCCTAATAGACCAGTCAACTCAATCGTGGCCTCTCCTGAATTCATGGGAAGCAATTACTTCCATTAAATTCATCGTAAAAGGTATGTAATTTTTAATAGAAAGAGAGTGTGTGTTTTGTCGTGGACAGGTCTTGGTCTTCCAAGCTCTTGGAAAACTGCATCAGTGTGTCCTGTTCCGAAGACATCACCAGTCACCGAATACAATCAGCTTAGACCAATTTCAATCACACCGATCATAGCACGTGTTTTTGAAGGCTTCCTGGCAGAATGGGTGATGGCTGATATCAAACACCAAATCGATCCAAAGCAATTTGGTAATATGAAAGGCAGCTCTGTGTCGCATTACCTAGTCAGCCTGCTTGATGATCTACAGCGGGGCCTGGATAAGCCAAGTCATCATGCAACGATTTGTACAATCGACTTCATGAAGGCCTTTGACCTCATCGACCATACGAAGGCTCTACAGAAGCTGATTCAACTGGATGTCAACGCGGCCATCATCACAGTGATAGCTAGTTTTCTCACGCAACGTACGCAGACAACTCGATATTGCGGTACATCATCATCTGAGCAAGAGCTATCATGTGGGGTTCCACAGGGAACCAAACTCGGTCCGGTAATCTTCCTAATTATGATCAACGATGCCGCCGAGACTACCTCGAAGAGATGGAAGTATGTTGATGACGTAACTATTGCGGAAGTTATCCATAAAGCAGAGCCAAGTCATCTACAGTCTTATGTGGATGCTCTATCTGCATGGAGTGAGTTGAATTCAATGAAACCAAAACCTGAAAAAATGTAAGGTGATGCATGTAAGTTTCCTGCGTAATGGTCCACCTTCACCGGTGATTACTATTGGAAATCAAGTTTTGGAGTCTGTAACGTCGCTTCGCCTGCTTGGTGTTATCATTCAGACAAATCTAAAGTGGAATCTACAAGTGGAACAGGTCATCAAACGTGCATCCAGACGTTTATATATCCTGTGCAAATTGAAGAGGAATGGAGTTCCAACCAGTGATCTTGTGCTCATATACACAATGTATATCCGACCATTGATGGAATATTGTGCACCAGTGTGGAGCAGTAGTCTGACAACACAGCAGTCAGATAGCATAGAGCGGATACAACGTAGATCACTCAGGATGATATCTTACCCTGATCAACAGCACTATGAGGAACTCCTGAGCAGCTTCGGCATTCCCTCCCTTGCCAGGCGAAGAAGTGACTTACTTACCAACTTTGCCAAATCAATCCTTGTCTCCTCGCGACACCGTGATTTGCTTCCGGCAGAACGACAGCATCTCTCGCGAGGTGGACTTAGGAATTCTAACCACCTACACATTCCTTATGCAAGAACTGAACGATATAGAAAATCAAGTGTCTCCACACTTGTCAAACTGGTCAATGCTCAGTTGTAGATCATCTATAGTAATATATCATATTTGTTTTTCTTCTCTTTTTTAATAATATTGGAGTTATTGTTTTGTTACTTTGTTTAATTCAACTCAAGATCGATCCAAAATTCAAAATTCCGTGCACATTTTATTGAGTGCTCTTCATTTTTCTTATGAAGTTGTTCTTAAACCACCGTGTATAATTCTGCTGCAATAACATGATTGTAACTCAACTCCAATTTAAAATTTAATGTGGAAACTCAACAATTATGAGAATTTGTGTATGCTCATGGGCACTATACATCACTTTATATGAAATGCTTTAATGATATATTCTTAATGTAATAATTATATTCAACATAATTTGACCTTACCTGTCACACAACAGACACACCTGCATGTATAATTTTTTCAGTCTATGGATCTCATGTTAACAATTGCAATATAATAATTTCCTTTCTCTCTCTCTCTCTCTCTCTCCCTCTATATATTATGTATATATATTTTTTTTTTTAAATAACTGTTGAATTTAAAGATTATTTGTACTTGCAATAACTGGTTCAACATTTATTATCATCCATCTATTATCATTTATTTATATATGTACATAACTTTAGGTATGAGCAATAATTTTAACTTTATCTTTTATCATTTTTATTGTACATTTATATGATCATTCCTGTTTTTATGCACATTTTATGTAAACATTGCATTATTGGTCCCTGGACTACTGCATTGTACATTGTATATGTTGATATTAATAAACCGAAATTGAATTGAATTGAATTGAATTGAATAATGAATTTGATGTTTATCATTAGCCCGCTCGATGCAATGATGCAAACAGATAAAGGATTAGGAACCTGCATTTGGTACGGCGATAATTATTGTTCCATGCAGGTTTCATTTCGTCAACCTGAGGTATAGGAATAGGGATAGTTCAATATGTAATGTAGGTTTAGGTTAAGAGTTAAGTATAGTATTGGATCCAAAGTTGAAGATAGGAATTAAGTTAGGTTTGGGGTACAACTATTGTTGTAGGAGCATTTTTGTACAAACCTCGCAATTCATCTTATGAGATCCGCCATATATACAGTGCGATCCGTAAAAAAAAACGAAACCTAGAATTATCGATGTTTTTATCATAACTTAGTCACATTTATAATTAATAAATGGCACATATTTGGAAAGCTTAGATCCTCCTCTCTCATTTGATGCAACTCATATGATGCATATTTCATACATGAGTGATTAAAATGAATTTGAAGAGAAGAAACCAAAAAAAATCATTTTGCGGACGGTATCTGGATTCCAAAAAGATAAAACAAATTTCTAGAAAGTTGAGTATCCGCCCTTTCATATGACACCTCAATTAAGAAAAATAAGCTAGGAATAATAAAGTTCTGTTTGTTTAAAGTAGTGCTTGCATTTCCATTTTTTTATCAAACGAATTTGTTTTCACTGGCTGCCTACCGTAGCAACAAGCAGAATTGACCAAAATATTAACTCCGTTTCGTTGACAATCAGCCATGCATTTTTATTTCTGGGACGCACTGTATAATAGTACCCCTCAATGGCGGAGCATATACGCTCCGGTACACACTCCATTACTAGTCAGAGGGTAAACATAATCATAGTCAGGACTTCTAGCTATCTTCAGGATGGAGGAAGCATTAATGATCGGTCTGATACGATCCAGTCATTCTGCAATAATTCATTATTGAGAGAAGGGGAAAATGCCGTAGCTCTCTCTCTCTCTCTCTCTCTCTATCTCTCTCTCTCTTTCCCTGCCCCTGCAAACAATCATGCTGTCTGTAGACTGTAATATGATTTAGCAAGAATTTTCAATTATTGTAGACTTCTTAAATGTTTCGTTTGCATTTAATTTGTTCTCTCGGAATGACAAATTGGGCTTTGCCAAGGGAAAGCGTTTCTATAGTGATAGTGGGCCACGTCTGTTAAGCAAACTTAAATACAAATACACCTGATTTATGTGAATATACCAGTTATTGAGTTTGTGTATTAACTCTGGCAATCTCTGTTAATGGGAATTTGTGTCAAAATCTCTTTTAATGAGAATTCTGGTGAAAATCCCAAGTAAACGATTGAGAAAGCAGGCGCATGATAACTAGTGCATGGTGTTTGCTATACCGATCAACTTCATGCAGGTTTTCATCACTTCAATCAATCATCGAATAATCATCCGATCGTGGTGACGTTCACCTTTTCTTTGATCGCATGTCCCATCATCATTAAGCATGACCATGGATATTGGTATCAACACCACGACGTCATTGACGTCGATCGATGTCGGCGATGAATCGAGCCCATTGTGCTTCTATATAGTGTCTGTTATCAGACACGCCACGTTGGGGGTTGCTATTTTGATCATGACTACGACGCTCATCGTTATCCCTGGTCATCGGCGACTTCGTAAGCAACATCACATCTTTCCCTACAACCTCACGCTCTCTGACTTATGTGGTGCGATCGTTATTGCAATTAAAGAAACGGCCGAAGTATCTCGTCAAGAGGTAGGCCTGATTAACCGTTATTTAAAAAAAAAATAACTGCATTTAAATATAGTTAATTAAACAAAAATCAAAAAAGAAATATTGATATGTATATATATGTATATATATATATATATACATATATATACATCTCCCTCCCCCACCCTTTCTCTCTCCCTCTTCCACCGCCCCTTCTCACTATCTCTTTCTTTCTGTCTTTATATCTGTCTTTCCCATCTTCTGTAGTCCGTCCATTCCCCCTCTGTTTCTCTCTCTCTCTCTCTCTCTCTCCACACAAACACATATATACATAATATATATTTATATATTCCTACCCTCTCTCTTACCCCCTAACCCCTGGCCCCTCCCTTTCTCCCTCCCCCTCTTTTCCTCTCCTCATTCTTTGTAACTCTCTTTCTCTCTCTTTCTCTGTATCTCTCGTTCTCTCTCGCTCCCCCTTACTCTCACCGTTATGCCCAATATAATCCGTTACTCTTTCCTATATTAAAAGATAAGAGTTACCTCGTGGACGCATCCAACCAAGGTGCTTACGATACATCCTACACATCAAGCCCTTACGATGGGTCAATAAATTGGGGTGCAACCCCATCAAAGAACCTGGACTACTCCACACAGGGCCAGGGGATGTTTTTCTAATGGTCCAGCGACTATGCGATCAACAGGAGTGGACATAGACAGTTCGGTATTAAAGTCTAAATTCGTATGTTTGAATCGGAGGGGGGGGGGTGGGGATGGGGGGCATTTCAACAGAGGTGGCCTTGGGTTAAAATCCCTTCCACCCCCCCCCCCCTGGTGACAAATCATTTAATGATTGTTAACCAATTTAAGCACATTGAGCTTGCTTTCTGAATGAGAAAGCGAACCTTCATCTTGTGGCGTACAGTGCATCCATTTATATAGGGGGTCCGGGCATGATACGGAAAACAGGCATCATAAATATTACATGGAAGAAAGACCAGGGTGTATTCCATATCGTGGGGGTGTCCGAAGGTGTCATTCATAGATCACCCCCCCCCCACCCTCTCTCCCCCTCTCTCTCTCTCTCTCTCTCTGGCTCTCTCTCTCTATCTGGCTCTCTCTCTATTCCCCCCTCTCTCTCTCTTTCACCCTCTGATACTCTCTATCTGGCTCTCTCTCCCTATCTGGCTCTCTCTCTCTTCCCCCTCTCTCTCTCTTTCACCCTCTGATACTCTCTATCTGGCTCTCTCTCCCTATCTGGCTCTCTCTCTCTTCCCCCTCTCTCTCTCTTTCACCCTCTGATACTCTCTATCTGGCTCTCTCTCCCTATCTGGCTCTCTCTCTCTCTTTCACCCTCTGATACTCTCCCTTAAATTAAAAAAAAAAAATTCTAAATTTCAAGGGGGGAATGTTATCGATTTTCCTTTTATTTGCAATAGTTTTTCAATTTACTCTTCCTTAATATCATTTATACTTTACCAATTAACTGAAACTTCTTTGAGGGTGTACGAACGGGTCATAGATCACCCCCTTCTCCTCCTCTCTCTCTCTCTCTCTCTCTCTCTCTTTCTCTTTCACCATCTGATACTCTCCCTTAAATCTTTTTTACAATTCTCAAATTCAAGGGGGAATGTTATCGATTTTCTTTTATTTGCGATAGTTTTTTCCATTTTCTCTTCCTTAATATCATTTATACTGTACCATTTTACTGAAACTTCTTTCGGCATGCAAAATTCGTTTAGATAACCGTTATGGAGTCATGATGTGTGTAAAACCTTTCTTGTTTTAAAATGTCTTTTACTTCTTCTTCTTTCATCTAGTTGAACAAAACGGAAGAATGGTCATTTATTTAGCTATTCTAGTTAGTTATTTATTGAACCAAATAGAACCAGATTGAACAGAATTAAATTGAATTGAATAGAATTGAATTGAATTGAATTGAATTAAATGAAATTGAATGGAATTGACTTAAATTGACTGGAATTGAATTAAATTGAACCGAATGAAATGAAATGGAATTAAATTAAATTGTATTTATTTAAATTTCATTGAATTCATTTGAATGAAATTGGATTGAATGTAATGGAATGGAATATTTAACAATAACACAACACAATTAAGAGAGTATATGAGCGATCATACAATGCAAAAGAATAATAATGATAAACAAATACGTAAAGGAAAAGTAATGTTGTTTGAACAGTAATGGCTTTACAAGGAGACATAGATCTGCATCACATTTCATGTACAAGGTAATACACATAACCTTGTGTATTACATATAGGTGATGTTGTTAATGGGAACTAGAAGTTAGCACAAATGCTATTCGAACCTATTTCAAAGGCCTTAGGCAAGATCTATAGTTTTGTAATATATGCATGTTAACTTATTTGTTTTGTATTTAAATATATAAAATAACTTATGCAATATCATGTAGCACTTTAACATTTCTTGAAAATATGAAAAAGAAAGTTGAAGTGCTAAAGCATTAATATGAAAGATAACAAACCTTTAAACAGATAATGATGAGTTTAATCTAGTTTCATCTGGGAGATCACTCAACAGCTTTGTTCCTACGAACAAAATAAAAATTGTTCTCGCGTTCTCTTACATTTTGGTTGATATGGTAGGGCACTTTCTTTTCTCCTTGTTGTATAACTAGAGTGAAGTGCTGTTTCATCCAACAATAACCTACTTAAGAGTGTGGTTATTTAGCTTTTACGAAATCATATATACATCTTGATACAAGAAGTTCATGAAGATGAAATACATTTAATATTTATATGCTTTGAAAAAGAGATTTGAGTCTGTTGTAAGTGGACTGAAAGTATAATTATGCTGTCATTGTAATTTTTAAAATTTAATATACTAATTTAGATTTATTTTTGCAATTGCTCCCCAAACGTTTACTCCGTAAGAGAGACGAGACTGTACAAAAGCCTCATATAGTAACACACACAAATTCTTAATAACAAAATGTCTCAGTTTAAACAGAATCCCTGCTTTCTTCCATATACAGTTGTATACTGTCTTAAATATTCATTTATCGATTGATTGATTAATAATAGTGATAACGATGATAATAGTGGTTTCTTTCTATTGAGCTCTTTATACGGAGAACTGTTTAACATGATATTATACAAATAATGCATTGTTGCGAGTGTGTTAGGGCAGGGCCAGTGCACGAAGTTTAGTCAGATAATGCATGCGCCCGCAGGCCAAGTGCATTATCGATATCGCACTGCCTGAGTGCCGCTGAGTGCACTGGAACTGCCCAAACACACGAGCAAAACAGTGCATATTTCGTGTTATATTACGGGTCGGCAATACATTCTTACAATACAGTAAAATTCTAGAGTATAGATATATATTATATCTAGATTTAGGCCTATAATATTATAACGTAAGATTCCAAGAAAAGATTTATGCACAAATTAAATTTGGCTGAATTACGCGAAAGCGATATCGGCAGATATCGAGCATTGGTTATTCTTTTTTGACGGTGGGAAAATTAAATGCACGGCCACGTGATGTCAAATGACCAATCGGATTGCTTATATTCTACAAACCGTCATGATTATGTAATGTTTATACATTCAAATTGTAACTAGTCAAGATCATATTGTCGAAGATAAAGAAATTTTGATATTGAGAAACTTTCTTTAAAACAACTATACACAGAGTGTAGTTTATTATAATATTGTGTGTCATTTGGCAGCAAATATATCTTGCTTTTAGTTCTATCACGCAGTGCAGTTATCGGGATCCATTGTTTATCTGAAGGTCATGTAGCGTTTAAAGAGGACTCGATGCGAGCAGAGAAGAATTAGGGAGGTAGATCAGAGAACATGTATCTGGTAGCATTCCAGATAAATCTTCTCCAAATGAAAGCCCAATTGATCAAATACAAGAATCACGATCGAGAAAACAAACGAATGTGATTTAAGTACAGTTAGTCCGGCAGCCACGGAGCTACACCTCGTTTTGTTGAAATAAGTTTTTTTTCTTGATGGATTCTGTTTCCTTAGGCATTGCAGATGACCAAACAGAAAACTGGAGCTTTGTCAGTGTTGAGCAATTTAAGATATGGCCAAAAACAAAATGGCCGCCAAAATAGCCTATTTTCAGTAAAATTTTAATTATTTCATAATACATTACAAAATATTGGCAGAATGGTGTGCTTTATAATTCATGAAGACCATTGTCAACACATTCCTGACGACCATACACGAAAATAGATGACCATAGATGACCTAATTAGCATATTTTCCATTGTAATTGTTGCTAATTTGCATATTCAAAATGGCGGATAAATGCCAGCTGTTAAGTTAAGAATCACAATAAAATAGTATGATACTCATTTCTTTCGATCTTATGTTTCTAATTCTTAGAATACCCAAGTGTACCAATATACTTATGTCATACTCATTTGTCAATAATTACTAATTTAGATAATGGGAAAAAACAAAATGGCCACCAAAATGATAAATTTTAAGCAACATTTGCCATAAGTATTATACATTACGGAAATTGGCAGAGTAGTATACTGGTACTTCATAAATCAAAGATGAATTGATTTGGATATTTGACTTTAGGCTGTTGTATGTTTGCTCATTTACATATTCAAAATGGCGGCAATGTTAGTTTATCACACAATTTCTATCAATAGTCTATAGTAATAAACATTTGTTTTCACAATAGGTTTGAATTCCTAAAATACCATTTCGTGAAAAATGATAATTTGATCACTCTTCTTTCATGAATGTGTCACCATTTTATAGCAATATTAAGAATTTTACCTTCACAATTCATCTTGTACGCAATTCTTCTGAGGATACGCCTTTTCTTCCTTTGCTGAACTGAGCTCACGCATCACTGTCATTTTGATTTACATTTTTTTGCTGCCAGAGTCTGATCATTTAGACATCGCACGGATGCATGGCACGCACAGAACATTGTGCAAGCTAATTTGGCTTTGTTGCATCCACATCCTGATGATTTGCATGGGTTGTCACTTGCACAATTGCAACGTATAAGTCTCAGTATGTTTGCAGGTGCAAGTTTCACATTTGGTGGAATGGTTACCGGGATGAGTGACTTTGTTGCTTCATCTTTCACGTAACCAAATGCAGTGGGATCCAATGTCCATGGATTCAATTCCGAAGCACTCTTCCAAATCCATGTTTGAAGATGGGCACGCTTAACATTATCTCTGAAAGCTTTAGTTGTTGGTGGCATTGCAGCAAGATTTGGAGTGTGGTAGCTCCTGCTTTCCCGACCCGTGTAGTCCACACATTCAGTCGGGCATCTGAGAGTGTCGTAGCCTTGGGTTGTCCATATCATGATGTTATGAGCGCTGTTGCATCTTTTATCACGTCGGCCATATCTGCATGTAGTAAAGTTAGTAAAGTTCCTTTGCAAACTCCAAAATGTGCACCAACAGTATCACAACCTGTCAATGGGTGACCTGCTAACATAAGGGATGATAAGGGATGATGTCTCTGTGTCTGTCCGCTGTGGCATGTATATCGATTACAGATCTGTCTCTGATGGGCGACTCCATTATCAAGGGTGACTGGACAAGCATGACAGCCTGCTGCACAACAATCACATCAGCCTCCTCATGATATGTGGCCATATCGTGCCATATTGGATTGGAACACCACCTGGACCTAGTTGAACAGGAGTGCCATCTTGGCTGGTGAGAACAAGCTTGTGTTTTATGATGAAACCTGCATCGCCTTGCAGATGTTGACAAATGATGTTAATCAACTGTTTCTTGTTCTATGTGGCTGTCAGAGTCAGTTTCTGAGACGGAAGGGATAAAGTTGGACTCAGTTGGAAAACTCTGCAACCATCATTGCCTCTCGATATCCTGGTTGTACACTTGGTACTGTAATCATTGACCTGTCAAAGACCAAGTACACATCACCGGATTTTAGTCTCTCTTCAATCTTGCCTTTGAATTTCGATAAAAAGTCCATCATTGTTGGTTGTCGTGTTGGTGATGATGAAGGCCAATTATGGAATCCAAAGGAGAGCACATCCATCGATCACTCTACACGTTTCTTCAAGTATCGCGTGTCTAGCTGATACTTCAACCTTTGTCTCTGGTTCTTCAAAGTGGCCTTGGACTTCGAGATATCCATATATCCAGACTCGTCAAACAGAGCTGTAGGAACTGGCGACAGCTCGCATGACATTACATCATGAAATTCAACATCTCTGGAACTTGCTTGTAGACCTATCACGCAAGAGTATATCAACTTGGTATCGTATACCTTGGAATCGGCTATGTCAATTCTGACAATTGATTTCTTCATGACAGCCATGGTTTGAACTTTCTTCGAAATTGTGTCGTAGAAACCTCCAGGCAATTCCGTTCAAATTCACCCATTTGCTGAGCACCAGTTTCAACTCTGTCAACATTCATTGATTCAGGAGCGATCTGTGCATTGACCACATTGACATTGTTCGCTGGGTGCTTCTTTGGGTCCATTGGATCGATGCTAACATCCAGTTTTCTGCGCAACCAGTCTCTGTCACCTTGGTCTGCAGATATCCTTGCTGGAGCCTCTTCTTTGTGAACTGTTTTAGAACTAGCCGACTTGTCTCTCAGAGTTGGAACGTCTTCCACAAGTCTGATAAATATGTGCAAGCTAAGGGCCCATGCAGGTCTTGAGAGTTTCTGGCTTTAGAGTGATGCCAATTACACCAGCTTTACCATGCCCATGTCGCTCCATATGCCATTCCATAAGCCTTGAGTGTGTCTCATCACATGAGACCCTTTCATGGAATACTGGAGTGCATCTCCTGGTAGGGCTTCCATGCGTCGAAGGTAGAACAACCGATATCGCGCGTAGTTAACATGTCCCGACGCAAAGAAGCAGGGCATCATAAGCCTCACTACCTCCAGGTGTAGAGGCCAATCACTTTAATTCTCATTCAGCCCGTACATAGAGCATCATTATCAGTACTGGTTTGATTAGGTTGTACCTCTACTGCAACCCTGTACAGTTGTTGATCTGCAGTGAAGACAGTGAAACATTGACCAGTTTTCTCTGTTTAACTGCTGTGATTTGCTCATGGCTGTCATTATTGTGTCTGGATGTGCTGGTGGCATATCAATCAACGATAGATACACTGCTTTAGTTTTTGGTTATGTGGCTTCTCCTTGATTGCGACACAAATGCGTATTATATCCATTGAATTCAGGACAGTTATCACGCTGCACACCATCTGTCAAGAACCTGAGGTCACACTCATTAGGTCTCTGTCGAGAAACCATATGAGCGAGAACACTAAGTGGTGGAATTTGGTTCTTGACAGGTGGCATATCTGGTTTTCTTGGACTATTGTATCTCATGATGTCAAGCTTCTAGTCAATATCTCTAGACATCTCAGCCTTCTTCAGTTGTGAAATCTCTTGCTGATCATCATGGTACATGCTTGTATCTGGCTGGGTCATGAGAACTGCAAGGGAAGTTGCCAACTATGATCTGAACAAGACCATCTTCAGCACTTGATAATGCTGTCACTTCAGTGTTTTTCCCTGCCTCTACAGATGGACACTCCTTGAATCGTAGCAGTTCATCATAGATGTATGTTCAACAGGGTATCTCTACAAATACATTTGCTTTGAGATGATAGGCTACATAAATTAGCTTTAATTAAAATGCAGCATTTATGTGTATACATTGATTGCTTGTTATCGAAGTAGAAATCGCAAACGGCCAATCTCTTGTATACTTTTTTATGAATCACCCTGTATAAATGTATAAATTGCTCTGCCATCTGAAACCATGTTTAGAATTATCAAAATATATATCATATATATCATATCTGGTTAAATAAAATCAGAAAAGGGTTCTTAATGCAGCAATAAAACATGACAAAGTAGACATTTTCACATAATCTTAAAGCAGAAAACGTCATTTTGGCGGCCATTTTGTTTTTGCTTATAATCACAAATTGCTAAAGGCTATATGATGATAGGCGACATGAATTAGCTCCAATTATAATGCAGCTTATATACATCACAAAATATGTTGCCAGAGTGTGTATACATTGATTGCTTGTTATCGAAGTAAAAATTGCAAACAGCCAATTTCTCGTACACTTTTTTTATGAATCACCCTGTATAAATAATGTATGAATTAGGCTCTGCCATCTAAAAATAATATTTATAATTATCAAAATATGTATCATATATATCCTATCTGGTAAAAAAAATCAGAAAAGGGTTCTAAATGCAGAAATAAAACATGACAAAGTATACATTTTCACATATTTTTAGAGCAGAAAACGCCATTTTGGCGGCCCTTTTGTTTTTGCTTATATCTTAAATTGCTCAAGGCTGACAGAGCTCCAGTTTTTTGCTTGTTCACAGAGGATACCTAGACAATCAGAATACATTAAAAAAAAACTTATTTCACCAAAACAAGGTTAGGCCCAAAATCCGGGTTTGGCTGCCGGACTAAGTGTGGTACATTTTGTTGCACACTTCGAAATCATGTTCGGATTGAGTAACGTTCGCATAAGGATACCGAAAATGTCTTCAGTTGAGTTTCTTAAAAATAGTTGAATCGTGTTAGAAATGAATCATTAACAGCGTTGAACTTGAACAGCAGCGAGACAAGTTTAAAGTTCAGACTGACAAACTCTTTGTTACTATAGCAACGATAGTCATGTGCTCTGCAAACACTTATTGATGATGATTGTAATCGTCTAGTTTTATTTCAGGCTGTTTAGACCTTTTAAAGATACCATTCACAACTAAGACATTTTAATAATCTCTCTCTATCACACACACACACACACACGCATGATTTTTTTTCTTCCCGAAATACTTAGTTCAATGTTCTAGGAAGTCTACATAATCCAGGAACTACCACATCCAATAATAATTTGATCATGCAAAACTGCCATTATCGTAACGGGATAAAGAAATATATATACTCTCCAGTTTTCAGAATATGCATTAGTTCTCTAAAGATAAAGGAGGCGCAATAGCTCAGTTGGTAGAGCAGTGGTCCTGTAATCCGGTGACCTGTGTTCGAAACCAAGGCGATGCGCTCGTGCCCTTTGGTAAGTCATTAATCCTTATTACCAGGTCCCTCGGAGAGGATCTAAAGCCATCGGTCGTCTGGTTGCTTACTAACACGCATCTATGCTTTCTTAGCAGTCAGGTAAAATAACCACCACTATTACCACAAGATAAATAGCAAACACCGTATACTTTTTTTAATTTAAAGATTTTTAATGATAGGAAAACAAATAATAAAAAAAATAAAATAATAGTACAGGGAATATTATTTATGCCTACACTATTGCATTTATAGAAAACTACAACTACCTCTTATTTAATAGTTATATAATTCAGTGCATATATTTCTTTCCGGCCTACACTATTGCATTTATACGAAACTTCAACTAAGTGCCTTCTCCCTTGGGGCACTGATTGAATACATATTGTGGATAGCAATATGTCCTCTAAAGAGAACAGACCCTCCTGCGGCATAGTTTTTTGAAAAATTTGAATTTTAGTCATTTTGTGTTTTGGAACAAAGAGAAAAGGTGTCCGCCACTACACCATACTGACATTACCGATTCAGTCAATCTGAAGAGTCTATACCTGTAGTGATATAGCAAAAGATGCATCAGTATGTTACTACATTTTCGAGGACACATATCTTATTATAATATATCATGCCGAGTACGACCTGGAAATTACTGTATTACCAAGGACCTACTGTCCAGTTTATAAACATTAATCTGTACCCGTGTTAGAAGGGTTATCATGGAGGCTTGATGACCAACATTATATAATTTTTCAAAGTCACTGCGTTGCACAAAGCAATCCCTCCGTCAAATAATGCCTATTGTTTTGCGCACAATCGCACGAGTGGCAAACGTGTAAAGAAATAAAACTGATTTTGTTTCGACAACTGTGGGTAAAAGACCTAAATACTGAATAATATAATAGTCTTTACATAATCTTACAACAAAATAGTTTTTATTATCTACACGTATATACACATATCTTCGTAAGTGTCTTCCAGATCTGATTTTGTGCTATCTGGATAGGGTATGTTGATGGTGGGTTTCTTTAGACATTGATAGGTATGGGGGTCGGTATCAGTATTAAGGTCTTCGTAAATATTGGGGTCTTGGTTGGAGTTGTCAAATGCATGATTCTCATGCTTAGATGAGGTCTCACGTGCATTGTCTGGTGGCGACGGTTCGGCCGTTAAACGCCTTTGTTTTTTCCTGGAAGTGAAATAGAAACAAATATTTATTTCCTTCTTCTCTGTAACGACATTGTGAGTACATGTACACACACAAACGCACGCACACACACCCACACACTCAAAGTTCAAATACAAGTGAAGTAGAAAAGGACTCTTATTATCATAATAGCTGCATGTGTGTGATTGTGGATGTACATTATAATACAATACCTTTAAACACATTATAAGCAATTCATTGTATATATTGATGGCCTTAAGAAAAATAATAATAACTAATAATATTCCGTTTTTATACAACGCTTAATACCAATGTATCTAAGCGCTTTACAAATATACTATTACACCGGTCATTGGATTCAATACTTGCCCGCATACGGAAAATCTCGCAATCACTTTGTCCATTAGCGTTTTGTCTCACTTCAGATTGTCAAGTATTTGACCTTTTTTAACGTCTAATTTTGTGTTCAAAGAGTTCATTACTGACCAAAGGTAGTGTACTGTACATTATGATAACCTAAACACGCATCAGTTTAAAGGAAAACCACTGAGGGTGATATCAAATCTATAATTTAATTTATGTTAAAAATATATTGAGTCATACTATAGTTTTGTTTTCGTTATCATCTGTCTGTTTACAGTGTATTTTAACTATTTTAATGACCTTACTAGATAACGGTCTCCCTGTCACTTACCTTCTAAAGATGACGAGAATGAGAATAATGACCAGGATGATATTAATGAGGGAAGCCATGGAACCCCATATTATCAGTCCAACTGATGCACTGGGAGAGCCACCTAAAGTGTTGCAATCATAAATGAAACATGACTCATACAATGTACCAATCCAATATAGGAATGCGGTGGCTCCTGTATTAAAGTCTAGGGAGAATGGGGAAATTCAGCTTCCTTATTTTATATATTCATTTTGTGTGTGTATATTCATGTATTGTGCAATCAGGTACATTAGCCACGTAAAGTATCAGCAGATGTTGGCAATATTGACAGCTGGTCACATCATCGGTTCCTATGAGTAAAGATTGGATCGCTCCTGTTAAGGAATTCGAAAGCATGTCTAGGAGGAATAATGTGCTCTAAACGTATGTGTTTAGAACTTACGACTTACAAATGATAGACCCTTGCCATGGGTTGTTTGCTGTCCATAATCTGTTGGATCTCAAGGACAACAAATAAACTACAAGTGACATTCTGTGTTAAAACTATTGATCTTAGTTTGTTCGTGGATGGAAGGTTAAAAAGAAGTGCATGTAGCGTTGCTGTAAAAGGGTATTTATAGTATTGTGGATATTAGCGATTTAATATAAAGTAAACGGTAAATGGCTATGTCTGTTAAACCATCTCTAAATGTTTTATTCTGTACTCTGAAATCATGACAAATCCTTGGCTGATTCGATAATGTATCTTCTGAGCAAACTTACTTCTACAGCGAGTTATTGCTTCGCTACTAGGAGACACAGGTCCTGTTCCACCGGTTCCTTCCCTCACTGCTGCTACACGAAACATGTAATCTGTGTCTGGTGTCAGGTTACTAACGATGGCTGATGTTGTGGGTTGATCTACTCTCTGATCCGTTACCACTTCACCATCCTCCTCTACAAAGACATCATATCCTACCAGAGGAGGATCACCTATGTCATCTTCTCCAGACCATGCATGCCATCGAAGACCTACTGTAGTTGAGGTGGTGCTCACTATCACTGGTGCTTTCTCAATGACTGGCAGAACTGACAAAAATAACCGTTAAAATCAATGACACACCTATAGTAGAAGTTCTTCTATCCAGTCAATTTGCCTAGCATTTACCAAATTACACAAGAAAACTAACAACATAACTGATGCAATCCCTTGTAACCCGGCCTCTTTGCAGACAGCGTGACTGGAAACGATTATACATATAAGATATTGAATTAGTATAGATATATCGACTGCTACGAAAGGCCTGGTTGTTTTATACGCCCAAGGGGACGTTGCATCCTTACCTCTCATGACCCCGAGGCGCGCCTGGATGGGCGGCGCGCCGAGGGTTCATGAAACGATGCAACGTCCCAGAGAGCCAACAGCCAGACCTCGAATATTAAAGCAGTTGATATGTTTTCCTTTTTAATAGCGAATTGACACAAAAAACGACCAATGATTCTGACTTTATCCTTTTTTAAGTAAAGATAGGTTAAAACATCACGGAATATCTGAGACACTGTCTGTAAATCTTCGACGGAAAGATGTATGAATATTTGAATCATTTGACAATCGCAAACAAAAAGCATATCCGCGCTCGCACAAACTAAATTGAACAGGTAAACCAATGGGGATCCCCCCCCCCCAAAAAAAAAATCCCCGGTATCCGAATCTTGCGGTAATCTCACTCATGGACTATTAACCGGTACTGGCATTGTTCGATTCTTTACGGGAATTGCTAAAAATTACGACTCCAATTTCGACCAATCAGATGGCTGGATTTCTAAACAGAGGTATATAATGCTTCCTATTTCACACGTATCTCACAGAAGTACAGTAGAGTAAAGCGATGTCACGCAGTTTTCTCACCATAGGTTGCGTTGGTAACGGGCGTACTGGGATAGCCTACATTTTCAACGGTAAGAATGCAAACGTATTCCCCATATTCCTGTGTATACACACTATCAACATCAAAGACAACAGCTCGTTCTGACCCTGAGACAGTGCTTGATATCCTGGTGATTCCTGTCCTGTTATTGGTGTCTTCGGTACGTCTGTAAAGATCAACTGAGGATGCATCGGGAAGTGGGATACCCTCAACATAACATGTGAAGCTAGAGGGTTGGTATGGGTTCACTCTCACTGGAACCAATCTTGATATTCCTATCAACAATTAAACCAATTATTAAATATAAAATTATGCACATCAACGCATCAACACAGAGCAAACTCTAACTCAAACCTAAAGGGGGCGCTATATCAATAGAGGAGTTAGGTTAAATAACTTGTAACTTTTGGATGATTATTATTTTGACATTGTAGAATAGAATAAGTTTCGACTTTCGAGGTACTGGTATGTTTCCGACAGTATGCCAGGGACGGGGACACAGCGCCTGGCCTTAAATTTCTGCATTATATTTACAGGTGTTTATATCCGATAGAATGTTCCATTTATGTTAGACAATAAATTGTTTTTCAGGGGATTTAGCATTCTTGCGGGGCTGTAGGCAACTCTTACTTTCTCCAGTTCACAGTCAGTACTACTCTAGTCATTAGTTATATTTAATTTAATGTATAACTCCTCTCTTAATTGTAAGGTTGAAACAATCTCGAGGTCGGTGGCATATCTACATATCCTATTTTGTAATTGGTTGTGTTCCGATTGGCTAGTATTATCATGTTATCGAAGACTTGCCTGGCGCATGAAGAGTTAAGCGCCATGTGCATGAGTTCATTTGGGCCAGTTTAGTTTGTTCAATTTTCGAGTTAAGATGTGCTGCTAAATTATCATAAGCTATAGGGCCGCCCAGCCTCTGAGAGAATATTTAGTATACAATTCGATAAAATAAATAATCTTCGTTTTAAGTACTGGAACTTCGGCCAAGTTTGTAGCGATAATTAAGTAATACATTATTAAGTAATAACTTGGACTTCAACTGTATTTTCGAGCCTGTTTCGTCTTTAATTTGACTCTAAACATTTAACCGCTGACCCATTACAATATAAATGCAATACTCCTGGCAAGCAAATCATTTATGCACTTTAAAACCAATCACTATTATTAATCACGATGTCTATACACTTGAAAAAAACAATTGTGTACAACAAAGATTATCCGATAACAGATAAACATTTGGGATTAAAAAGATTTTGTGTTGAATGTTTTACATTACACTTCGTCTCACTGCATGTACAGGGTATGAGAAATTTCTTAAATATAAAGATTGCACTAAACATATGCATAAGAATACACGAGAGTTTGTATATTTATGTGTACGTGCCTCTGCAAAATAAGAACCAATAATGATAATGATTAAAATTCAAAAAAACAATAATAACAATTATTTACAAAGTGCCAGTTGGCGCCAGATACGGATGTTCATGGTGCTATACAAATAAATTTGCTTAAACTAAGTTAAACAACATTAAATACATGCAGACACAGCTCCATATGCACACTGAGGTTGTTTTTAATCTATATAATTTTAAGCTGAACGAACCAAAACATAATATGCTGGGTATAATTACTTTGACAGTACGGTCCAATCCAGCTCTCTAGGCATTGTCCCTTGCAAAGACCCCTCTCCGTCTCGCAAGCCTCTGAAGCACAATGACATTGCTGAAGACAATCCAAACCAAAGGTACCCCCTTCACACTCTAAAATATAATAAAACAAAAGCGTAAGGTCACATATTAGAAACATATGGTAGAATAATCGTACTTTAACAACAATTTTAAGCAGTTTAAAGCAAAGCCCCGAGTTTTTCCTGGAGTGTAACACCAAAATCAAACACATTTCCATCGAATGATGTAAAATAATTATATTTCCATCTTCATTCTTCCTAATTAAAATTTTTCACTACTGACATTACCACTTACATCAACCTCAATATAAAACCTTCTTGTCCTCTCTCGAATTCGCATTCAACATATTTGTCATGTCTTCAACTTTTGTTAAAGCCCCACAAATAAACAGTTTGTATAAGCCAATCAAATATGGCTTGTTTGAACAACAATGTGATCAATATTTGAGACTAAATGATGCACGTAGGTATATTTTTCATTTTTTCAACAGCATATCAAGATTCTAGGTCCCTGATTAGTCAAAACTACAGCCATGAAATTCACTACTGACTGCTGAGCAGGAAAGCAAATATATATACATATATAGATAAGCATAAAGAAAGTTAACAATATATACACGCAGTAATAGCACACACCCTTCTTTCAGAATGTTAAACTTTACCTGCATTAATGCTTTGTCAAGATATCTTTTGGGTGAATCCACACAATGCTTGAGATATATTAAACAAATATTTACTGCGATTTTTTAAACTCACGATTTAAACTATACTACATGCATATGTAGCTCTTCGGTGTTCTCGAGACTGCACTATGCCCTCCAATTTGTCTCGGGGCACAGTACAGTTTCAAGATGACTTTGGGCGTATAGTCACCATAGTAACCATGCCTTTCGAGAAAGTCAATATTTGTCTACTAGAATCCCCCTCCACAGTAATATTTTAATAATGTGTTTACGATCCCATCACTATGAAGATATATGTGTTTGATATAACAACTGCACATACAAGTACTTATTAGTGTTCATACATGTGTACTTACAAACAAAATACTGTGTATGTCAAGCACGCTGTGCCATTCGTGTATGTACATGTTGTATGTAGTCTGGAGATAAATAAATAGGAATTGATAGGGAAAATTCAACACCCTTTATTAAAAATTGTATTTTACCTTGACAATTGACCTGGCCACTGCGTACTTTGTATCCTAGAGCACACTTCTGCTCCAGGCACTCTCCAGTATCTTTACCACATGGTTCATCATTCAAACAATGACATTTATCAGTGCATTGAGATCCGTAGTAACCGTCTTCACATTCATCTGGAACTGGGGATGATAAACAAATATTTTAGAAATAAAAAATTAGCAAGTACTACAGCCAAATATGTTACCTCATTAAAACTAGATTGTTGTCTTATGAATGTGTATCTAAATTATTTGCACTATCTAAAAATTGAACAGTGCATTCACTAAATATATTTGTGTACTTTAAGAAAGAAATCATCTCCTAAATTACAAAACATGATATGGACCTTGTAGCAGATAAAGCCTGGTGCTAAACAAGATATCCTATAATATCGTCCATTCGTCTGCTACTACTACTACTTCTACTTGTACTACTACTACTACTAATAATAATTATAATAATACTAATAATATTAATGAAAATGGAATATATGGGATGAGTTGTTTCAAAACACAGTCGAGTATAAAGAGTGGGTTTGTCTACAAAAATATAAAATATAATAACTTCAAATTAACTCATTGACTACTTAATTATCTTATTCCACACAGGTATAATACAGGAGCCATCGGTTTCTCTAGGCAATGGGGTTAACAAATAACAAAATAAAAATAATAACAAAATATTATATAGCTGCAGTGTTCATGTACAATTCTTATTTATCTTATTAGGGGACAGCGTTTACGTCACATTATTTGTTATCATTGCTAACCATGACTTACTTTGACAGTTATCCCCGGACCAGCCAGTCTGACATCCACCTGTACATATTCCACTATACCTATCACATGATGAACCACCGCCTGCACAGTGACATGTCTGTGAACATCCTGCACCATATGTACCTGCAGTACATACTGTAATAGAATTCAAAATACAAAACAGATTAACAGATTCAATACAATCATCAGAACGAAATATTGTGCATGTAACTATAACTTCTTCTCTTTCTTGTTTTTCTTTTCCTTCTTCTTCTCCTTATTCTCCTTCGCTTCACCTCTGAGTCGCGCCTGACCTCCCTCATGAATCCAGCCATGTTGTGGTATATGCTTTTGATATTCCAAGAAAAAGAAATCCGAGAATGGTAGATGTTTCATTACTTTGAGGCCTCTATATTTTCATCATTCAAATGTGAGCAACATTCAATGACTATCGGAATACTTACGCGCATTACAACGAAAATTATGAATACCAGCGTCACATGAACATCCGTAAGGATCAGGAAGGCAAAAAAGTGTGGCATGACAGTATGTGCCACCAAAGCGATGCGGACATTGAAACTCGCAGTTCAATCCATATCGATTTCCACCATCAGTTCTACAGACTGGAAAAAATATGTTGCATTGTTGAATTAAAACCTTAAAGACTTTAATAGGAAATGAGATGTTATGAGATAAATTTCATATATGGTTGTTTTCTTGTAATCTCCTTTGCAAATTACCAATGGTGTCTAATGCTCTATAAACATAATAGTTTTTACTAAATTGAATAGGATCCTCAAATACCATGGATAAAAAAAATTGTCGATCATGAACATTAATGTTATTGAGACATATATTTGGACATTATTTAAACATTTTATATGGTATTAAAGGTAATACAAAGTTTTGGGAAATTTTGAAAATTGGGTGGATGGTGATTCTTTACAATTTTGATATATTTGGATGCCCATGTGGATGTATTTTAAGCACTAGAATATTTAGCCCCTGAAATAATTCTGCTTTCGAGAAAAATTGAATATAAAAATTTACCGGTGCTCCCGGTAAATTTTGATAATTTTCGAAAAGCTCCTACAGCCGTACAATGGTAGCTGCGACCATGAAAATCTCAGAATATGTAGTTGTGATTTATCATTTCCAAACGGGATTAGCAATTCGGTCGATTTTAGTCCAGAAACATGGTTTCATAGCTTAATTAATATCTTGACCTTGAGAGGGAGCTATTACAACATAAAGAGTTTATTATTTACAATTTCATAACTTTAGACTCAATTTCAACCGCGACAACGATCACTGAATATTGTAGGATCGTATATGCTTCCAATTTGTTCATTTGAACCAAATTCACGAACCCATACCAAAACTTTGTATTACCTTTAAGGAATAAAAAGGAGAAAAAACAAATCATTTCCCCTGCTGTATATTATTTGACATTTTTTTTTTTTAATGATTAACTTGATTTATATACATATACTGTGATGTACATGTACAATAACCCGCAGCTCTGGTAAAGAGGGTCACTTTACAAAGTCATTTTACGTTATATAACGGACTGTTAATAGTACATGAAAAATATTACCATACAAAAAAATATCACAAATCTAATTGTTATTCACAGAATAATAAATGGTAAAACAACATTATTCTTGGAAACGATTCCTGGTCAAATGAAGAATTACTAGTACGTATATAAAAATGTAAAAAGACATGATGCATGATACTATTCTTATTTCTCTATCTCTTCGTCAGTTAGAAGAAAGACATGTTTGGAATGAACATGTAAAATAGACGTACATTACTCTGTTCGTTTTTAATGGAATAAGACAATAAATATTTTCCTCAATTAATCTATCAAGAGATAAAAATAAAACATCATTCCACATGAAGTTCTACAGGCCTACTTACTTTCTGAACAATTCGGTCCCTTGAAGTTGTTAGGACAGATACATAGACCAGACTTGTCATCACAGACTCCACCATTGTAGCATTTATCACAGATACCATAACACTCAGGAGGGCCCCACTTACCAGCAGGGCATTCTAATATGAGATAGGAAGAGAGAAAGGAATCAGAAACGTAAAATACATGTCACTAAAGATTACATCATAACAAAGATGAGAACAAATAGAACATAAACAGGGTAAAATAGAATGGAAGTAAACAGTTGAAAACATTTTTACACAATAATGTTCTCAATATACATACGGATAATGACTAGATTATACTTGAATGTTATCATTTGAAGATTCATAAATCTTTTGGAATACAATTTGCAAAGAGAAAAGCTGTCCATCGCACAGTAATATGCCGTTCCAAAAGATCAGATTTCGACATTATCTACAAGAATACTTTAAACTATCATTGTTTCCAAATTTTCACATTCATTTTGTTATCAATAATGAAATATAAATGAAAACGTAAAGATCATAATAATAATACTCTCTTAAAGTCCACTCCAAATTTTATTAAACCGAAAATGGAAATTCTTTTTGCCCAATTGATCGTGAGCCCGGCAGCCACTGAGCAGCGCCAGATCGAAGTTGCTGTATCCCTTCAATGTTGAACGCCAAACAAGGTAGCAGCAACTCCCGTCTTTTAACGTCTTTTGGTATGACGCGGCCGGGGTTCGAACCCACGACCTCCCGGTTGAGAGGCGGATGCACTACTGACTGAGCCAACACACCGGTTCACGTCATTTGAATTGCACAATCCAATGAATCTAAACAAATAGAGATTTTTTTTGGCAAGATATGAAGCAATACCTTTTACATGCATCGTAACAAACAATATTATATTGGATAAGAAATGACCTCTCTCAAGAACCCGAATCTGATATAAGCAGGAATACACTTAACATGTACCTCTCACGATGAGTCTGTATAGTCCTCCTCTACTTTGATTCCTCTCGTTATTATAGTAGATCTCATAGATTCCTTGGTCTGATGTCTGGATTGGGTTTGGGAAGCTGATCTGAGTCTGCCCACCAAATGATGTAAGAACCTCACTTCCATCTTTCATCCAAGTAATCAAGTTGTCACTTTCATCAGGGACATAATAACGAGTCATGCTGATCGTCACTCCAGTGTCATTCACATTGACTGTCTTTGTAATTAATCCATCGCTTGACTTGAATTTAGCTGTTAAAAGAGATAATAATAACTTAACCAACCAAAAAAGAGTAAACTTTAAAATACATTACATGTCGCACCTATAGGTCACGCGCACTGTAGCTATTTACTCACTAAAGAAAACCTGAATGCTTTTATAAGACTTTGCTTTGCGATATTTATCACTTACAAGTTTAGACCATTTCCAAGATTATAACATGGCAAATAGTCTGGCGCCTGTCCAAATCAAAATGTGTCGATTTTCCTTTGACCATTTGAATGTAAATAAACATCATCAACATAATCTGAGTAATTTCAGGCTCAACTCAACTGCACAGGATAATAATTTCCAGCTATTTCTAATTACTTAAGAGTACCCTATCCTACAATGTCTAGATTCATTCACATTCTACATGTAAATTATCAAGCCTTTTTTTTTATAGAGCCATTCTTAAGCATTCATCGCCAACGAGTGTGAAAGCGTCATAAGCGGAGCCATTTTATTGAATCACTCTCGCTCCTGAACCTTAGGAAACCGTCTTGCGGTATAAAGTCTCTGCTAAACGCAAAATATTTCCACAACAGCGCATCATTTGTAATCCGGATTGAAAATAAACTATATCACAAGAAACTACACATAACAATTTCATTGCCAAAGGATAAGATTGTCTGCTGTTACTAAGAGTCAAAGTTTAATGAGTAATAAAAAGGGACGGTCCCGGGCTGTTCATGTACTGACGGGTTAATGATTTGTTGGTAAACCTTGCCATGAGTTTGTATCGCGAATCTTCCACTAATATTTTAATCTTCAATTGAACTTTAAGCTCAGTCTACGTTGGTAAAGATAGATAATTGTTTATGATTAACAAAAACATCATTGCAGCAAAGCCAAACAGCGATGATTTTACAAAGGTCAAAGTGCGTAGAAAAATGGTAATCAGCATTGGCGAGAGAAAAAAGAATAATATGTTTCCTATTATGTTCAACACGACAATATTTGTAGATTTGTTAAACAAATTGGAATTGTGGTTGATTTAGATTTTTCAGTCGTATTTTTAAAGCTTTAGAAATGTAATGATACAACATTTAGTAACTATTCTGTCAGAAAAAGTTATATTAATATTGAGTGCTTAAAATATTATTTGATAACATTCATTGGCTATTCAAAATTATTCATGTATTGTACATGTACACATTTAAAAATCTACTTAGGATATATTATGAAACAAAGAAAATAGAGATGTCTTTAATTTTGATAATTCAATTTTATAAAGAAATTGGTCCGATCAATTTGTGCAGAAGTAAACAGAAAATCTGAGAGACAATCCATGGATTTCAAATTTATCAATCACAATACTTGGTTCTTCTTAAAATGACATCATCATGATCGACCTCACACTGGATATGCTGAGAACTTCACTTTTATGTAAATTTACGGTAAGCTTCTATATTATACATTAATAATAATAATAATATGTCTTGTTTACCCAGGGTAGCCTCATCAGTATTCATTCTGTTCTCCCTGATGGCCCTGCAATCATGTTATTTCCCCGGTCATCGGATTCTGGCTTACCCGAATACAATGTATGCACATTGAAGAACAAATCTTTACAAAATATGGATATCTTTTCCTATTCTTATAGAGAGTTCTATAATGAAATTACCATCATATCGTTGGAAAAACGTAGTGACCCGTGTAACATCTCGTTCTGGTTTAGATGCCTCACAGTAGAAAGGACCGAAACCATCTCTATCCCATCCATCTCCTGTAGGGAATCTCACCGCTCTGATGAATGGATATCCACTTGAGTGTTGGACATCTTCTGGTGGTGATCTGTCTGTTGTTATAGGTGCGGATCGACCAAATGATAGTGAAGCATTTCTATCTGGTTCACTGCGGTAGCATTGATACTCCAAACTGCTAGATGACTCTACAATATAGTAGTCTATGGTCACCACTGTGATATGAACAACCTCACCTGGAATACCGAGAGAGAATTTAAATTGTTGACAGTATAAATCTGTATTCATTTTCTTTTCCCACATGCATTTTGGAGCAAGTTGTATGTACTATATGACACTATGACACTTAAACAGTCACACAACTGTATTATAATTCAATTCAATTCAATTCAATTGAACATTTATTTTATTCCATTCAATTTGACAACATATTTGACATCTGTTCAAATAATGCAATTTATACGTAGGAACATGAATATAATTAAAGAATTTTTATTACAAGGGAAAATACGCGAAACCTGATAAGCAGAGCTTATAATGGGTACGCCTGAATACACAAATACATAATATACATTATAAATAGAAGAAAGGAAGAAAGGAAGAAAGTAAAAGGCAAAGAGGAGAGGAGGATAGAGAGCTTGGAGAAAGATAAAAGAAGGAGGAAAAGAAGAGGACTGCAACAAAGTAGCAATGGAGTGTATGGCATGTATAAAAAAACATAATGGCAATATATAGGTGAAGGTTATAATGTTGAAATATTTGACTGCATATATATATATACATATATACGGTATATATAAATATATATATATATATATATATATATATATATATATATATATATATATACTTCGTTACGAGTACATGCATTTATACAACATAGGCCTATCCATACATGCATGTATGTTTACATAATTATACACATACATACAGCACATACATTCATACACATCCCCTTATACAATTTACATACACACTCATCAACCTAAGCGGGTATAAGGGCTAATACTTATAATAATAATACATTGAAAGGCATATTGAGAAACAAGGATTGTGAGGGTAAGCCCCTTTTGGAAAACTAACGTTTAAATTAAGAACGGAGAATTGAATATCAACAATATGGTATATCTATAACGCTTGCACAGATTCATCAGGCAAGGTGCTCTATGCGCCCCTGTATACCCCAGTTTGGCTACCGATTTCGGTGCTCACAGCATTCAAGGATTATTCATTATATTCTACCGGTACAACACCAGGGTTGGAGAGTGGCTAATGTAATTTAATTTCTCGCCGACGTGGCTCGATCCCACGACATTCGACTCTCCAGTGATGTGTTTGACCCACTCGACTACGACTTTATGTAATTGTCTAATCAAGGTTCTTTACTAGAAAAGGATTACAAATATTTATAACAGTGAAGAATCTAATATAAATATTTTGTCTAATTCCATTTTTATCATATCAATTAATGATCATGTTTGAGTTTGATTAATAGATAATTCCTTCTTTATTAATTCGCTTTATTACAGTAAGGTGCGGACTCATGCAGGGGGGGGGGGGGCACAGTCGGCCCGTATCCTTCCTCTTTTGGTGGCTAAAAATAATTAAAAAGAAAAGAAACAAAATAGCAAAACAAGAGATTAGGTGCTGCAATCGGAAATAGGAAAAAGGGGGAAGGAAAAATGAGAGGAAAAGAAAAAGAAAAGAAAAAGGGAAATACAGAAAAAGAAAGGAAAGGAAACGAATGAACAGAAAGAAAAGAAGGACAAGAAAGAAAATGAAACAAAAGAAACGGGGGGGGAAGAAAGAGAGCAGAGAGAGCGGGGTAAGAGCATGAGCGAGGAGGGGTGCAAGTAAAAGAGACAGAAAAGGAGAGAGAGGGGGAGGGGGATGTTGGGTAGAGCCATCTCGTTCAGGGAGCAAGAAAGATACGTTGCGTTTCTAGCAAAATTCAGCCGAGTCTAATGGACCGGTCAAATGACCTGAATTTTCACACTCCAAATCCAGCCACGATGTAGTCCTTTATTGTTCGTATTCCCAAATGTCATACATGTTGGAGCTAAAAAATCATAAACTGTGTTTATGTTCTTTAGTCACCTGCACAAGCCGCAATAATTATGTTGGGCTTAAAAACTGGAAAAATATACTTTGTTGACAGTTCTCAGGTACACCGCACCTTAAGCAAAGAAGCCACATGTATATACAGGTTGTATATACATGTATATATGTATATATATATATATATGCTTGCATGACCATGCTGACATTTTCATAAAACCATCGTCTCGGTGGAGATCACCATAATACGCACAACACTACACACCAAGATAGATTTGAATGGATGATAGCCACCTACCTTGTATCAATATCAGAAAACAGACGAAAAGTGACAGAGTTGATAAAAACAGTTTTAGCACTTTTAACGTCGCCATTTTCTACAGTATTCTCGGCAACATCCACAACCCACACTCCAATTTTCCACACGTATACTGTCGACCCTCGCCCAACATACAGCGTACATATCCACAAACAACTTCCCGGTCAGATACCGTCTGTATACCGCTTGTACCATGAACTGAATCCATGATGTTAGTCTGTCATCAAGTCTCTCTCGATACAGTTGATGGCAGAGCAAAGATATAATTCAAGTTTAAAGTATTAACCCTTAGGCTGCCAAAACCTTGCTCATTCATTCACATAGAAATACCAAGTACGTGTAAACGTGTTTATGCTACGTTTACACTATGTTCCCGGCAGCGTCATTTTTTTTCTGCGGCACAGATTGGGGCTTTTTTGTTTAAAGAGGTCTTGATTTAACCCTAACGCTAACCCTAACCCAAACCCTAAACTTTCACATAGGCTCAACACACACCTAACCCCAATCTGTGCCGCAGAAAAAAATAACGCTTCCCGGCGGCGTAATTTTTGTTCCCACTTGAGCTCCGGACCCCAGTATGAACTCATTTGCATACAGCCAATCAGAGCTCATCTTGTCAATATCTAGCTTGTAAAGATTTTAAGGATGCGGAAGGGTATGAAAGGTGCGAAGTTCCTCACACACAAACAGCGCCTTGCCTATGTCAGCATGCATGGTGTGCGTGCATAGGTCCATGGCACAGCTAGGCTTGGAAATAGTTTCAATTGTGCTCTAGCATGTCTACCTTCAGCAAATTTATTATAGATCTACACCTCTAATAACAATATCAGCTTATGAAATTGCTGTAAAAAGTAATTAATCAGCACTAATTTAAAATTATCCTGGCAATCAATGATTGGCCTTATCGTCATTTAAGCAGTATAGGGACTCATTTCTAAAGGTTTTACGGTTGAGAAATATATTATAGATCTACACCTCTAAAAGGCTCTAATAATATCAGCTTAATAAATTGCTGTGATGTTCATAGTTCTCAGGTAAGAATTCCTGCAATAAGACAAAAAGCTCCGTTTAGTCTCATTTGACAATTCCCCCTATCGTCAGAGTCCAGTAGCCTATAAACATGTTAGCCTATGGACTTTTACCCAAAGAAAAAAAAATCGTTAAAAATTCATTTTTTGTTTAAACGAAAAGCACATCCACCCCGGCGTACGTTATCACTAGCTCTTTCATTGGAACCCTCATGTCCCATTGACTTTTGAAAGTTTACTCACCGTAATTTGGTCAAAATAGGTCGCCAGCTCGCCATTGCCTATATAACACATGTGCAACAAGTCGAACTTTGGACGCAATTTACCACTCGATTGTAAGGTTATAATTCAAGCACACGAAGGATAACAAGCATGAATTATCATAGATCAGTTCTGTTTTGTTCATTATGTCCATTTCAGCCAACCCCCCAACATAACTTTTCAATTTAGTATAGGCAAGCATTTTGCCGAGGTAAGCAAAAACATGAATATTCATGAACACCATGCACTATTCGATTATTAACAAAGGGGTGCAATTGTGCACCACATCAAACTCGCCTACTTTCAGTCAAGTATTTTCATTGCATTATGTAGTTTGGTAGGTTTATTTTACTAACTGTTTAAGTATTAGATATCAATGATAGTTTAAAGATATGGAAAAGGTTCTTGTATTTTATATTTAACAAAGCAATCTCACATACAAAATCACTATCAAGTGTCGTCTGATCCGCCGATTGCCGTCTGCTATATACGCGAACTGGCTACGTTTGGGCTGGCGAAAATGAGACAACCGGAGCAATATGGAAGTAACAAAATGAAGCTGATATTATTGGAGCCATTTAGAGATGTATATAGTCTAGATGTATAATACATTCTCAACCGTAAAATCTTAAGAAATAAGTCCCTATATAGTGGCTTCCATGACGCTAAGGCCTATCTTTGATTGCTAGAGTAACTTTAAATTAGTACTAAGTCATAACTTTTCACAGCAATTTCATGAGCTGATATTATTATTACAGGTGTAGATCTATAATAAATTTGCTAAAGGTATACATGCTACAGCACAAATGAAACATTTGCAAGCCTGTGCCTATGCACGCCCACCATGCGCTGTGTGTGTGAAGCTAGAGCTTCGCATCACCGTTTCGAGTTTCGCTTCCGTAAAAGCTTTAGGACGCGTATAGATTGTTATTGAAAAGATGAGCTCTGATTGGCTGTATGCAAATGAGTTCATATTGGGGTCCGGAGCTCAAGGGGGGGGGGGGGGATTGCGCTTCCCGGCGACCACGGTAATCACGTGTCAGGCAATCGTGGACAAATGGGGGTGGACGTGAGACAACGCGGGGGACGGAATGGACAAACGTGACAGACCTTATTGCCGTGGATGTTTTGGGACGGTTTACGAGCCCGGCGCGCTAAAGCGCGTTGCGTTCCGCTACGATATGACACGACGCGCTGGTCTCAGGATACAATGATTGCTGTTGCTTGGGACGCCTTTTTATACCGTGGGCCCAAACCTGCTTCATAGCTGCCCGGCGTCCACGACTCAATCGTATAGAAAGCCTTGACAGAACGTGAAAAAACAAGTCATACCTTGACCAAAACGTGAGAAACGTGAAGGATCCCACCAGAACGTGCAGGGCCAGCAGGAAACGTACTGGCATCAGTGGAACACCACAGGCTGAACCGTAGTGTGCCTTGGAGCCTCCGGGACAGAATTCCCCTTCCCTTCCACGGCCCGTCTCGGAAACCGTGATTGACCGTAAGAAAACTTGGCAAGACCTAAGCAAACTTTAAAAAAAAGAAATAAAATTGGCCAAAATCCCACGGTGCACTACGCTGTGGGCAAACGGGGCTGCCGTGGCCGCTGGGAACATCGTGTAAACGTTGCATAAGTGACAAATGACAGTCTTGTTATAAGCTAGTGAAATCCTTGTTTCTAATTGGTTATCAGCTGATTTGTCATTGACTTGTGTCATTTTTCATTGAAAAAAAGAATTTGTGGAATGGGTTTCTGATACAGTCAAGATACATGTTCTCTATTTGATAGACTCATTTTTACTCTTCCGGGGGGGGGGGGGGTTATTGTCCTCAGGGGCAATTGTCCCGTTGGCAATTTGCCGGAGGATGATTGTCCAGGGGTCATTGTCCTGATAAACAGAATGTGAGAGAGAAAAAGGGATACAGAAAGGTTCGTGTGAAGTGATAGAGCAATATTTGTCATTCTTATCAAATAACATGTTATCAGTTATAAAAAAAGACTAGGTGGAAAACCCCAAGGAAATGTGCGATTAAAAACGTAATGGCCCGAATTCACAAAGGAGGTTTGTCGACAAACCATGTTTTTCGTACGTCATATGACGCGTTTTACGCGTTTTTTACAAACCTGGTTTGTAAAGAACAAAAGGAGGTTTGGCGAAACAAAAGAAGGTTTGAGCTCAAACCTTGGTCTGAGCTCAAACCTTGCTTTGTGAATTCGGGCCAATAGGTTTGGCAGAGATGTCGTGTTTTTTCGTAGTTTGAATTTGAGCAACTTGCAATAGACATAACTCATACCAAACTCTGCATGGTTCATGAACCAGCTTTTGAAGCCCTGAATCGGTGCTATTGACTTTATTCTCAAGCTTAACAAGACATACAAGAGAACGCAATGTCAAGTGAGATTCACTTATACTAAGAGGATTAACAAAAAATGTTTAACTATTTTTGAAATCATTTACTCATTCAAGAAAACTGGATTACAGACGAGCTAAACATAATCATACATACACATTAATATTTGAAGAGACATATAATGCAACACCACCTCCGATTTTGTCTTTTCGATTATTTGAAATGAAGTTAAAGCCAGGCAAGTTATAAATTGGGTGAGGTTCATCGCGAAGCCATGTTTCACTTAGGCCAATTATAGATAGGGGTGAAGATATATTTTCAACTAAGTACTTGAATTGGTCTAAGTTTTTACTTAAGCTTCCAATGTTTAGATGAAAGCAGGAGAGTGCTTCTTGTTTCCTTGGAATAATTTTTTCAGTAAATTGATTTATTGTGTAATATTTGCTAGTTTGTGGTGCTGTAGTAGTATCATTGGGATCAATATGGTATACGTATTCAGGAGTTTGTTCGCATAAACGACTTCTAGCATTTAGTTCATATTGGTCCGCATTATCATAATAACTATAAGATGAGTTTACGATAATTAATGTGCGCACACAGACTAGTAAAATTGACTCTGAATCATTATTCGTGGAAAAAGATAACCCTAAAAGAACACGTTGCAACTCTTGGCATAAAAGGAACAATACGTATGCCGGTTTTGAAACTTGGCAGGTACATACTTCTAATTTGAGAAAGAAGGAATACAAATGAGAAAAGAACTTAGAAGGTGACTCACTTTATCGACACAAAATAGCAGAGGAGTCTTAAGTTGGCTGATTTGAATAAGATTATTTGCAAATATCTTAATAAGCGACACGGGAAAGGAGAATTCATATTTTTAAAGCATTTGGCATTCGACACTTTATTCGAATACACTAGGCATAGCGAGATTTGACTATCATGCTCTTTCAATATAAACTTAAAGTAGTCGTAGCATATTCCATGAACACATTGCAATTCAGGTATTTATGAGAATACCAACAGGAGCTTTCAAATTAACATTTACTTGTGAGCCATGGAATTACAAACATTTAATGAAGCTCCTTACTTCAATATATTTCACTTAATTTGAATCAAATAATATGCAAATGTAAGGAGTAAGTAAGAAAATAGCAGAGCCATAACAACGGTACATGTTTTTTTGCTCCGTTACTGTTTACATGCATTATCTTTTTAATTTCGTCACCTCCAATACACTGATCTTCTACAAGGTAGACGATACAAATTACTCTATTTCTATCGTGCTCTAATTTTCTTCATGCAATGCAAATTTAAAACAATTAATGGTCTTTAAATTAGCTCATAGGCCCGTGGTCGATTAAATAAAAACAATTATAGACCATAAAGAGTAGAAAATAATCATTGTTATTTCCCCAGCTCTGCTTTGCAGTTTACTTCAAGCGTTCTACACTAATGCAGCGTAATTACCCTGGCTTTAGCAGTGCAGCTGTTAGCGCGCTGCGTTTCAAGGAATAAATTCCTACCAGGTACCCAATTACTTCATCTGGGTGGAGTGTGGCAAATGTAGATCAATGTCTTGCGAAAGGACATTAGTGCGGCGAAGGGACTCGAACCGCGGACCTTGTGATCGACAGTCCGGCGACCTATCCACTCGCCCACAACACCTGTACATTTGTTGTGATAATTGTTATAATTAAAATATTTACACTTTGGGCAATGGTGCATATTCTCTTTCACAGTGCACTGTAGTAAGCTGTGGGACAGATGTCAAATAACCCATACACATTGTACTTTAAGCATGCCTTTAGAACATTGTTCCTGCAAGTGTATATTTACAAGTGGAACGATACAGTTCCATTGATTTGATTTGATTTATTTCTACACTCGAATATCCACAAGTTTAAATGACATAAATAAACCATATAGTATTACAATATATAATAGAACAAATGATTTATACAAGTAACGAAATACTGATAGGTATGTTCGTAATAAAATAAGTTTACAGAGTAGATTTAAAGATAAAGTTGAGTTCTGGTCATGCGATTGCATTGTGAAAGAAAAGATGTGGAATGGATCAGAAAAAGTTGTTCATCTAGCATATAAGTATTGGTGTGTACTGCAAGGTTCTGGAATCATCACAATGGTAATAAATTTGGCCGAGTCTTGGTAAAGTTACAAGCACTGTACACAGAAAGATGTATATGGGACTACACGAACACGTGTCAAAAAAATCCGTCCCGATTTTTACGATGTTATATGCCATATTTAAAAATGAAGGAATTTGAAGAGCCATGCTTTTCAAGGAACATTTTTTATCTGATGATTTTCCACATTTGCATAATAAAAATGTTAACGCTCACAAATTATTTTTCGCCTTTTCCAAGAACTCAACCTTCTCTTTAAGTATGAGAATGAGACAAAATATTGTATATTGCTTGATTTAACTGATTTAGCTAGGCTTGTTGAGCGAGATTCCCAGTATAAGTTAAGTACTAGACTACCATTCAATACTTGTTGCCAGAAGCAAATTAACGGAATCACTTTGCCTTGTTCCCCATGATCCGATATGATGATGTCAGGCATATAAATAGTTTTTTCAATAGTCAGACAGTATATTTTCATTTATTGAATGTTGCCATGTCGAGAAAAAACCCAATTAATGCTCCATTTTGAGAATATTGTATAGGAATGCTTAGAATTATAACAAATAGATTAAGTTAATTACTCCAATGAGATGGTAATCTCTGTTCACTACGTTGGGTCAGACTCGTAAGATATATGTTTATGTTGACGTTTATCTACCCTAATATTTTTTACCTAGTTTTTGATCACACAATTGGTATTTTGACAATGGAAGGTTAAATTATGTATTCAGTTAAGAGGCGTCAGTTCAATGGCGAAAATACGCCTTTACGGGCTTTTTGAATGGCAAGGTTTTTTACAAGAAAGTGTAAACACGAACCGTGATGCCTTTTTCGTCCGATTTGTGTATCACTCTCACATAGTGACTTTTCAAAAGCTACGCGTTTCCCTGGCAGAGGCAATACGTCATGGTCCTTGACGCATTCCTTTGTCAATCAAATAAGCTATCAAATTGTATGTAGTAGTAGTATCTCCAGGGGCGTACGCAGGATTTGTTAAAGGGGAGGGGGGGGGGTTAATATTTTAAAATCGGGCCGAAGAGGTTATTATTAATTTTTGTTGGTCTCGAAATTTGAAAATTTGACATTTTGCTCCGTCGGAGGGGGGGGGGGGGTAAGGTCACCTTTTTAGGTCAGTCATTGGCAAAACACTTTTTTTTTTACTACAAAAAAATATAAAATAAAAAATAAAAATTGCAAGCGGGGGGGGGGGGTTGATAAAAAATACACATAAACATATGGAAACGTTTGCTAGTGTTTGTCTCATAAAAGAATTTGACCACAAACTGACTCCCACACAGTGTTGAGTGCTCAGGGGTCACAGGCCACTGGCTTCATCAGGCAGGTAGTTCCATTATGTGAATGAGTAAATTAACTATTACAAAATTAGGGGACACATCACATTGTACAATAGGGACACACATTGTTTTTATTGTGCAGAACATACTCTTTTATTAACTTACTTATTGCATGAAACTATAAAACCAAAGTGCATTTTGTATTCTAACAATTGGAGTTCAAAGAATAATAACAGGTGAATGAAATGCATTAAACATCACAAACACCTGGGGAGGAAGCATTCATAAATTTGCATACATATAGTTGATAAACGACTCCGATGAACTTTAAAACCAAAATGAAATTTGCGTTCTGGCAATAGGAGTACAAAGAATGATAGCAGGTGAATACAATATGTTTCAACAGCAACACAAACACCTGGGAAGCTAGGAAGCATCCATCAATTTGAATAATTTAGTTGATAAACGACTCCGCATGTGAACGTTTGTTGGAGCAGAAAGCAGTGGATTCTTAACAACACGAACCCATTTAACAGAATGTCGGAACGTAAATTAAATTTGGCGCGGTTGGAAATGCATTTTTCTACCCTGCGACTTTAATGGTACGATCCAGTAAATTAAAACAGTAAAATGGCTCTTATTTTAAAATTACTCATTAAATAAAACCCAAAACTTCAGTGATATCAGAAAAAATACGTTATATCTTACTAATAATTAAAAAAGATGTATAAACATTGTGAAAGTGTCGCATTTTACGATAAAAGACACCGATTTAGCGAAGATGACCTCATTAGTGCGCTTGCATCAGGGAATTCAAGGTCAAAAGGTCAATTCAGACGCTGATAAGTTATTGGTCGAGCCTTTTTGTTTCCTTTATTCCGACATAATTATACCATCAATCAAAACAAGTTTAATACCAGAAGAAAGCTAACGATTAGTATTTTCATTAACCGTTTGCCCTAAAGTCGCTTGACCACAGTGAAACGAGTGAGAGCTTGCGAGAGCGGCTAAAGTGTGATTGAAACTCGCTATTTGTTATTCTTCAACGCAAAAAGAGACGACATTGTGCTGGATAAATGTATTTTTTCCGACGAAAGTACAGAAAATTTGCATATGGTCTTTTTATATTATACTTTATGAAATGTTACCCGAGTGACTTCCGGGCGCCCCAATGCTGGAAGTAACGCACATTTTTAGAAAACTTCACTTTTTCATGGAAAAATGCTTATTTGTTCTATGCACGCAAGTCAGATTGAGCGGATGATACAACGTTTCCATATGCATTGCAAGGGGGGGGGGGGGTTCAACCCCCCCCCCCCCCCTGCGTACGCGCCTGAGTATCTCTATACAGAGCGAATTTATTTTTTCATTTCTGTTCACATAATATAAACAATGACAGATGATCGTAATGGTATAAATTAAAGGTACACCATGATGTGATTGAAAGATCACGATCGCAACTAGTTCCGAAAAATCAAATCAAGGGAAAATTTAGACCCCACCCTATTGAACATCTCGAGGAAATCATGTTACCTCATTGTCACGTTCGCATAGAATAGCGAGAATAGAAACAGATTTTATTATGTTGACTATTTGAAGCATGATAAAGTGGTTTTCAACTGCATACTTGAGTTATTCGCATTCAGCAAAGTAAAAGGGGGAATTACTTTCAGTCCTTATTAATAAACGCTTGAATGTAATAGCAGTAGGGAACAATGAAGTAATTGTAATGATACCAAACAACAACAAAAAAGCAGCGAGTGAAAATCAGGCCTAAAATAACCAGATTCCAATTACAGTGAAGGAGTTTCGAAAGTCGCTATGTACATTAAAAAGGAAATAAAAGATGATGAGAATAAAGCAAGGCTTAAACCATATTTTCAAGCTTGGTCCTCCCATTTTTCTTCTTTCTTTGAACAATGCTTGAACGACAACCTTGAACGCAAAATACTCTAGAGGAAAACAAAACAAAACAAAATAATAAACTGGTGAAAAATTGAATGATATCGGACAAAATCGAGAAATTTATGAATTCTTGAAATTTGTTATCATATTTTGGGCTTTTCTAAAGTGGCTGAAAGAAGTGTCGAATATATAATGCCTTTTCATTTCTCAGAGGCAAAGAGTATTACTGATTGAGAATGTTAAACAAATGATCCTATTAACTTTCTGATTGGTCATGAGGCGTAATTTGATACTTCTTCGTATATGTTTCGGCTCACCATTCATATGAATTATTATGTTATATTTTCGGAAGAATGAATTGTAAAGATTTAATATAGTTCATATGTTAACAATGTTGACCAAATACAAGTATTGTAAATGTGGAAGATATATTGTGATTTTCGAAACTTGTTGATAAACACATATCCATGAACTTGTAGCTCATTGTGCATGTTCTGCTGGCCCATAATTTGCCCATGGAATACAAATACCGGTGCCAGAAATTGACCTATGTATATGCTGCTCAATTTTTTGGACCAAATAAGAAGGATGACTGAAATGCCAAATACCTCCCGAAATGTTAATGTTAATCAGGCATTGAAGCGTCGGAATAACATACAAACAACACACTCTGCGTAATACGCCAATTAGTAAATCAACTGCTTTTTTAAAAGTAAACAAGTATACACATTATATATCTATGTATATAAATGAGCAAGTTCTTTGCAGCTTAAGGGTTAATACTTTGAACTTGAATGATTGCAATTTCTTTACCATGCCTTCAACTTTATAGTGAGAGACTTGATGACAGACTAAGGGCGCGTTCATGCTTGATTTTGAAGGCAGAATGAGCGATTTGTAACGCTCATCGTAAACGCTCATCGTAATCGCAGTTCCACGGTGCACTGTTCATGCTCACTTCTCCAGGCAATTCTCCTTGGGTGGCCTTCAGCTGGATTCGCAAACCTGTGTGCGCATGCTACGTAGACCCACTAGAGGTCAGTGCGTTAACCCCATTTAAACGCGTTTACAAATTGTAAACGCATCTTTTTGTGAGTTTGCGATCGTGATCGCCGTTTTTCGGTGATTCTACAAAAGTGAGCATGAACGCAAGCGTGTTTTAAACTAAACGCGTAACAGATGCCTGATTCTGGCCGTCAAAATCAAGCATGAACGCGCCCTAACACCACGAATTCAGTTCCGGGTACAAGAGGAGTACAAACGGTATTTGACCAGGAAGATGTTTGTGGATATTCACACTGAATATCGGGTGAGGGTCGACGATAAACGTATAACAGTTGATTGAGAATACGTGTGGAAACTCGGTTTGTTGGATGTGGATGTTCCGAAGAATACTGGTGAAAATGGCAACTTTAAAAGCGCTGAAACTGTTTTTATCAACTTTGTCTCTTTTCGTCTGTTTTCCGATATTGATACAAGGTAGGTTGCTATCATCGATTCAAATCCATGTTGGTGTGTGATTATTTGCTTTTATATTGGGGTGATCACGACTGAGTCGATGGTCTTATGAAGTTGTCATCATGGTCATGCGAGCATATATATGTACCTCTGTGACAATCTTAAATGATTTATTCAAATAATTGTGTAATCATTTGTAAAATGTTTGGTTTATATTATGTTATTGAATTTGTATATTGCTTATTCATTTGATTGCGTTATATCATATGGAAAATAAAATAATAATTGAACCTTGATATATATATATGTATATGTACACACACACATATATATATATATATATATATATATATATATATATATATATATATATATATGTATATATATATATATATATATATATATCTATAAGGCTCCTTGGGGTAATATACCTGGGAAATGTGAACAAAGTATATTTTTTTTCTTTTTACGCCCAACCTTTTGCGGTTCTTACAGGTGACTATAGATCTTAACAAAAGTTAATGATATTTAGCTCTAACATACATGTAATTTGTAAATAGATACAATATTTTATGTATATATATCTATATATATATATTGCATCCGACTTATTCTAACAATATGGTGTTTTTTTTTAGAACCCTATGCAGTTCTTTGTTTTCTTTGTTTGATTCATCATTTTTTAAATGCATTTTAGCAAAATGTCACCGTAATCTTGACTTCGCATAAACCCCTAATAAAAATATTTTACATGCTTTTAGTCCTAAAACGTCATTTCTCATTTTATTACTTTTATCTATCGTTCATATTCACTATTATGTTAAAGCAAATCACGATTCTCTGTCTTAGTAAATGTGCTTTATGAACACAACTCGAAACCTAATCAATGTATTCGTTTGACAAAGGGCAAAATTGCATGTCTTGATAATAATGATAACAGCGAGGATAGAAACAGATTTTATTATGTTGACTATTTAAAGCATTATAAAGTAATTGGTTTTCATACAACTGCATACTTGAGTTATTCGCATTCAGCAAAGTAAAAGGGGGGAATCACTTTCAGTCGTAATTAATAAACGCTTGAATGTAATAGCAGTAGGGAACAATGAAGCAATTGAAATGATACCAAACAACAACAAAAAAAAGCAGCGAGTGAAAATCAGGGCTAAAATGACCAGATTCCCATTACAGTGAAGGAGTTTCGAAAGTCGCTATGTACATTACGAGGAAATAAAAGATGATGAGAATAAAGCGAGACTTAAACCATATCTTCAAGCTTGGTCCTCCCATTTTTCTTCTTTCTTTGAACAAGGCTTGAATGACAACCTTGAACGCAAAACACTCTAGAGGAAACCAAAACAAAACAGAATAATAGACTGGTGAAAAGTTGAATGATGTCTGACAAAATCGAGAAATTTTATACAAATGATCCTATAAACTTTCTGATTGGTCATGAGGCATAATTTGATACTTCTTCGTATATGTTTCGGCTCACCTTTCATATTAATTAATATGTTTTATACAACACCTACGTGGATCCTTGTCATTTGATTGGAGGATTGTTGGTCACATGATATTCAATAGATGTTATATTGCACGACCGTGTATTTTTGGTTATATGCAGACTGCATACTCTCTGCCGCGCGCGTATCCCTGCGTGTATCTGACGCGAAGGCAATCTGAATGTAATCGAGAAGGCTTGACTCCAACTTTAATTTGATTAACGTTCTATTAAGTCTTCTTTGATGTTGTATAAAACAAATAATGAATGTTTTTTATTCGTTTAATAGTGCGAATATTTCCATTCGTTGAAAGATTAACGTTAATTCTATTCAACTCGGCTGACGCCTCGTTGAATAGAATGTTAATCTTTCAACTCATGAAAATATTCGCACTATTGAATTCATAACCATTCATTATTTGTATAATATTTTTGGAAGAATGAAATGTAAATATTTAATATAGTTCATATGTTAACGATGTTGACCAAATAAAAGCACTGTGAATGTGGAAATTATATTGTGATTTTCGAAACTTGTTGATACACACATATCTATGAACTTCTAGCTCATTGTGCATGTTCTGTTGGCCCATAATTTGCCCATGGAATACCAATACCGGTGCCAGAAATTGACCCATATATATGCTGCTTAATTTGTTGTACCAAACAAGAAGGATGACTGAAATGCCAAATACCTCCCGAAATGCGAATGTTAATCAGGCAGTGAAGCGTCAAAATAAAAGACAAAGAACACACTCTGCGTAATACGCCAATTTTTTTTTACAAGTAAACAAGTATACACATGATATTTCTATGTGTATAAATGAGCAAGTATTTGGCAGCTTGAAGATAAAGGTGAGTTCTGGTAATGCGATTGCATCGTTAAAGAAAATGTGTGGAGTGGATGAGAAAAGATGATTATATAGCATGTAATCACGGTTACAATTATGTGTACTTCTGTTTCTAGTAAAGAACCATGATTAGACAATTACATTCGAGTAAGCGTATGAAGTCATTGTTGAGTGGGTCAAACACATGACTGGATAGTCGAATGTCGTGGGATCGAGCCCCTTTGGCGAGAAATTAAATGATATGTGCCACTCATACCCTGGTGTTTTACCGGTAGAATATAATTCCTTGAATACTGTGAGCGCCGAAATCGGTAGCCTAACCGGGGTATACATATGACCGCATTGAGCACCTCGCGTAGGGGATCTGTGCATGCGTTATCCAATATACAATATGTTCTATATCAAATTTCCCATTCTTAATTGAAACATTATTTTTCCGAAAGGAGCTTACCCTCACCGTCCTTGTTTCTCAAAAGGCCATCAGTTGATTTAGATTTGAATTATAATACACTTGTGTGACTGTTTAAGTGCCATGTTGTCATATAGTACTTAAAACCTACTAGATGGTTCGAAGTTCAAAATGCATGGGATAAAGAAAAATGAGTATAGATTTATACTGTAAACAAATTAAATTCTCTCTCGGTATTCCAGGTGAGGTTGTTCATATCACAGTGCTGACCGTGGGATACACCAATATAGGTGAATCTAGCAATCCGCAGTATCAATGTTACGCCAGTGAACCAGATAGAGACGCTTCACTATCATTTGGTCGATCAGCACCCATAACAACAGACAGATCTCCACCAAAAGATGAGCAACACTCACGTGGAAAGCCATTGGTCAGAGTGATCAAATTCCCCACAGAAGATGGATGGGATAGAGATGGTTTCGGGCCTTTCTACTGTGAGGCTTCTAAACATGAACGAGATATTACACGGGTCACTACATTTTTCCGACGATCTGATGGTAAAATAATAATTTTCACTCTCTATTAAAACAGGAATGGATATCCATATTATGTTAAAGATTTGTTCGTAAATGCATACTATAGAAGCTTACTGTAAATTTAAGTGAGGTTCTGAGTATATCCCGTGTGAGGTCATGATGATGTCACTTCAGAAGAACAAAATATTGTAATTGATAATTTTCTGATTTTCTATTTACTTATGCACAAATTGATCGGACAAATTTGTTTATAAAAGTGAATTATCAAAATTAAAGACTCTATTTTCATTGTTTCATAATATATCCTAAATATATTTAAAAATATGTACACGTACAATACCTGAATAACTCTGAATAGCCAATGAGTGTTAGCAATTAATATTTTAAACACTTTTTTAACTACATGTTGTATCATTATATATGCTTAAAGCTTTGCAAATACGACTGAAATATTAAAATCAATCACAATTCCGATTTCTATAACAGATCTATTAATATTGCGGTGTAGAATAAGGACTATATTATTTGTTATTTTCGCCAGTGCTGATTACTATTTGTGTACGCATTTTGACCTTGGTAAAATCATCGCAGTTTAGCTTTGCAGCAATGATGCTTGTTATCTATTTCTACCAATGTAGGCTTTAGTCCCTGAACGGTCCGGGACCGTCCCTTTGTAATACTCATTACACTTTGACGCACAGCAGAAGAAAAGTTTATTTGGCGATGACATGTTATGTGTGGAATCTTCTGATATAGTTCATTTGTAATCCACTGTGGAAACATTTTGTGTACATCAGAGATTTTATACCGCAAGACAGTTTCTTGTGGATCAGGAACGAGAGGATTCAATAAAATGGCATCGCCTATGACGCTTCCACACTAAAAGCACTACGTGCGAAACGAATGCGATTTTCTGGCGAAAAGGAGGAGGAAAACACGGAGAAGAATATAAATGGGGCAGAATGTGAACGAAGACAAGGCAATGACGAGATTCGGTCATTGCAATGAATACAAAATTTTATAAAAATCATACAGTTTCCTTCAGTGAGTAAATGACTACAGTGCGTTCGACCTGTAGGTGCCACATGTAATGTATTAAAGTTAAAGTCTTTTTGGTTAACTCATTATTATCTCTTATAACAGCTAAATTCATACCAAGTGATGCATTGTTTACAAAGACAGTCAATGTGAATGACACCGGGGTGATGATCAGCATGACTAGTCATTATGGTCCTGATGCGAGTGACAACGTGACTACTTGGATGAAAGATGGAAGTAAGGTTCTTACATCATTTAATGGGCAGACTGAGATCAGCTTCCCAAACCCAATCCAGACATCAGATCAAGGAATCTACGAGATCTACTGTGATAACGAGAGGAATCAAAGTAGAGGAGGACTATACAGACTCATCGTCAGAGGTACATGTTAAGTCTATTCCTGCTTATATCAGATTCGGCTTTTTGAGAGGGGTCATTTCTTATCCAATTTATTATTGTTTGTTACGATGCATGCAAAAGGTATTGCTTCATATTTTGCCCAAACAATCTTTAGTTTAAATTAATTGGGTTGTGCAGGTCTAATGTTGAAGGTGATCTTTACGTATTCACTTATATTTCATCATTGATGAAAACAAGATTGTGATCAATTTTTGGAAAATGTTAGTTCAGAGTTTTCTTGTAGATAATGACAACGTCTGATCTTTTGGAACGGAATATTACCGTAAGATGGACCGCTTTTTCCCTTGCAAATTTTTTTTTCAGAAGATTTATGAAACTTCAAATGATAAAATATGTAAGCTAGTCATGATCTGTGATGTGAATTGAAAATATGGGTATTTCAGAATTACCCGTATGTATATTTAGAATTTCACAGAGGCAATGACATACACTTTATTTTGTTACGTTCGAGAACATTATTGTGTAACAAACTCCTGACGACCAATAGTCAACCTGTTCGAAAGGTCGAGCCACTCCCGCCACACTTCCTCTCCAAGCGCTATAGTTCTCCTTAGAACTATAATCTAAGAAAGATAACCAACAGTCTTTTTCAAGACTACACAAACAGTCCCTTTTCAGGATTACACATCCTCAAGAAAGATTACCGAGAGTCCTTTTCATGACTTCTCAATCCTCCCTCTCTCTTATATGGTGCACCCGCAAACCTACTGTATATCTGCATCACCATGCACGCCAATACTTACAAGCAGCATCTAACTTTTCAATTGTCTACTCCCATGTTATATTAAGCTGCTTATTTTATATCTATCCTCATCTTTGTTATAATGTAATCTTTAGTGACATGTATTTTACTTTTTTCTCTCTCTCCCTATCTCATATTAGAATGCCCTGCTAGTAAGTGGGGTCCCCCTGAGTGTTATGGTATCTGTGATACATGCTACAATGGTGGAGTTTGTGATGACAAGTCTGGTCTATGTATCTGTCCTAACAACTTCAAGGGCCCGAACTGTTTAGAAAGTAAGTAGGTCTGTAGAACTTCATGTGGAATGATATTTATTTTCATCTCTTAATAGAGGAATTGAGGAAAATATTTATTGTCTTATTCACTTGAAAATGAACAGAGTAATGTACATCTATTTTACATGTTCATTCCTAACATGTCTTTCTTATACCTGACGAGGAGATACAGAAATCAGAATAGTACCATATTCGTCGGTGGGGTGACAAAACCTCGTATCTCAATTTTTGACATTTTGATTTGTTTGCATAATTTTGTAGCTAATGGCCTACGACACCACCTGATAAATCCATGGAACGCCTCCTGTCTCGGTTTTTCACAAATCCACACAAACACCCTTAAACTAAACCTCGTAACTATTATATCATGTATTTCACCATTTGTATATTATGTACTGTACATCTTTTATTTTACTAGGAATTGTTTGTAAGAATAATGCTGATTTTTAATTTATGATTCTGTATATATCAAGTAGATTTGTGATTTGTTATAATGTGTTATGTATTATACACGGTCTGTTATATAACGTAAAATGATTTTGTAAATACTGTGTAAAGTGACCCTGTCTACCAGATATGCGGGTCATTCATCAGTAATTTATAAAGGAGATTAGAGGAAAAAAACCTTATTTGAAATTTATCTCATGAAATCTCATTTATTATGAAAGACAATAAGGTTTTAATTCAACAATACAACTATTTATTTTCAGTTTGTAGAACTAGCGGTGGAAATCGCTTTGGATTGAACTGCGAGTTTCGATGTTCATATAAGAATAATGCTGCCACACGATGTCATGGGTATCTGTTTTGCCTTCCTGATCCTTATGGATGTTCATGTGACGTCGGTGCTCATGGTCTTGCTTGTAACACATGTAAGTATTCCGATAGTCATTTAATGTTGCTCAAATTCTAATAGTAAAAAAATATATATATAAATTGTATTTTTCTTTGAATATCAAAAGCACATACCATAATGTGGCCGGATTCATGAGTGAGGTCAGGCGCGACTCAGAGGTGAAGAGAAGGAGAAGGAGTAGAAGAAGAAGGATGTGGATGAGAAGGAGAAAGAGAAGGAAAAGAAAAACAAGAAGGAGAAGAAGAAGTTATTGTTACATGCACATTATTTATATGTAACTTGTTTGCAAAGACCAAATAAAATATCATGTATCTTGTACTTCTTTCTGATGATTGTATTGAATCTGTTAATCTGTTTTGTATTTCGAATTCTATTACAGTATGTACTAATAATACATATGGTCCAGGATGTTCACAGATATGTAACTGTGCCGTAGGTACATCATGTGACATCTATAGTGGAATATGTACAGGTGGATGTCAGACTGGCTGGTCTGGGGACAACTGTCAAAGTAAGTCATGGTTAGCAATGATAACAATATACTATGCCATAAATGCTATCCCCAAATAAGATATATCAGAATTGAACATGAACACTGCAGCTATATAATATTGTTTAATTTTTAATTTTGTTATTTGTTAACCCCATTGCCTACATAACTCGATGGCTCCTGTATTATACCTGTGTGGAATAAGATAATTCAGTAGTCAATGGGTAAATTTGAAGTTGTTATATTTTTTATTTTTGTAAACAAACCCACTCTTAAGCTGTGTTTTGGAACAACTCATCCCATATATTCCATTTTCATTACTATTATTATCATTACTATTATTATCACTATTATTAGTAGTAGTAGTATGAGTAGTAGTAGTAGTAGTAGTAGTAGTAGTAGTAGTAGTAGTAGAAGTAGTAGTAGTAGTAGTAGTAGTAGTAGTAGTAATAGTAGAAGAAGTAGTAGTAGTAGTAGTAGTAGTAGCAGACGACCGGACGACATTTTGGGATATCTTGTTTAGCACCAGGCTCTATCTGCCACAAGGTCCATATCAGGTTTTGTAAAAGAGGAGATGATTTCTTTTTTAAAATACACAAATATATTTAGTGAATGCACTGTTAAATGTTTAGAGTATGTGTAATAATTGAAATCGATAGTGCAAATAATTTAGATACATATTCATGAGGCAACAATCTAGTTTTAATGAGCTAACATATTTGCTTGTAGTACTTGCTAATTGTGATTCCTAAAATATGTTCTTATCATCACCAGTTCCAGATGAATGTGAAGACGGTTACTACGGATCTCAATGCTCTGATAAATGTCATTGCTTGAATGATGAACCATGTGGTAAAGATACTGGACGGTGCCCTGAACAGAAGTGTGCTCTAGGATACAAAGTACGCAGTGGCCAGGTCAAATGTCAAGGTGAAATGCCATTATTTATTAAAGGGTGTTGAATTTTCCATATCTATTCCTGTTTATTTATCTCCAGAATACATACAACATGTCCATACATTAATTGTATAGCGTGCTCGACACACACGGTATTTTGTTTGTTAGTACACATGTATGACGCTAATAAATACTTGTATGTGTAATGGTCATATCAACCACATATATGTTCATAGTGCTGGGATCGTAAAAACATTATTATAATGTTCACTGTAGAGGGGGATTCTGGTAGACAAATATTGACTTCTTCAAAAGGCATGGTTACTATACGCCCAAAGTCATCTTGAATCTGTACTGTGCCCCGAGACAAAATTGAAGGGCATAGTGCAGTCTAGAGAACACGGAAGAGCTACATGTACATGTAGTATAGTTTAAATCGTGAGTTAAAACAAATCAGCAGTAAATATTTGTTTAATATATCGTATGCATTGTGTGGATTTACCCAAAAGATATCTTGACAAAGCATCTATGGAGGTAAAGTTTAACATTCTGAAATAAGGGTGTGTGCTAACTACTTGTATCCATTGCTAACTTCATGCGTATATATATATATATATATGTATATGTATATACATAATATATTTGCTTTTCTGCACAGCAGTCAGTAGTAAATTTTATGTTTGCAGTTCTCCCAATCAGGGACCTAGAATCTTGATTTGCTGTTGACAAAATGCTAAATATATCTACGTCCATCATTTTTTCTCAAATATTAATCACATTGTTGTTCAAAGCAAGCCATATTTAATAGGCTACAAACCGCTTTACTTGTGGGGCTTTAACAATAATTGAAGACATGACAAATATGTTGAATGCGAATTCGAGAGAGCACAATAAGATTTTATATGATTGTTGATGTAAGTGGTCATGTCAGCAGTGAACAATTTATGTAAAAAACTATATTTTGAATTAGGAGGAATCAAGATGAAAATATAATTATTTGACATCATTTGATGGAAACATGTTTGATGTTAGTGTAACACGCTTTCATTACACCCTAGGACAAATTACTCAGGGCTTTGCTTTCAACTGGTTAAAGTACTATGCTTCTACCATTTGTTTCTAATATGTGACCTCACGCTTTTGTTTTATTATATTTCAGAGTGTGAAGTCGGTACCTTTGGTTTGGATTGTCTTCAGCAATGTCACTGTGCTCCAGAGGCTTGCGAGACGGAGAGGGGTCTTTGCAAGCGACAATGCCATGAAGGCTGGATTGGACCGTACTGTCAAAGTAATTATACCCACAAGAATTTATCAGCACATCTTAACTCGAAAACGGAACAAACTAAACTGGCCAAAACGAACTCATGCACATTGCGCTTAACTCTTCATGCGCTCGACAAGGCTTCAATATTAAAAACACATGATATTACTAGCCAATCGGAAAACAACCAATTACAAAATAAGATATGTCGAATGACCTTAAGCCACCGACCTTAACAATTTGTTAAAAAATGAGTTTAAAATGAGTTAAAAATTAAATTAAATATAACCAATGACTAGATTGGTACAGACTGTGAACCGGAGAAAGTAGGGGGTGCCCACAGCCACACAAGAATGCTAAATCCCCTAAAAAAACAGTTTATTGTCTAAAATGACTAGGACATTCTATTGCAAATAAACACCCGTAAATATAATGCAGAAATTTAAGGCCAGGCGTTGTGTCCCCATCCCTGGCATACTGTCGGAAACATACCAGTACCTCGAAAGTCGAAACTTATTCTATTCTACTTTAAATATATACAATGTCAAACTAATAACCATCCAACATTTTCAAGTTAACCTAACTCCTCTATTGTTATAGCGCTCCCTTTTGTTTTGAGTTAGAGTTTGCTCTGTGTTGATGTGTTGATGTGAATAATTTGATATTTGATATCTGGTTTAATTCTTGATAGGAATATCAAGATCGGTTCCAGAGAGAGTGAACCCATACCAACCATCTAGCTTCACATGTTATGTTGAGGATATTCCACCTCCCGATGCATCCTCGGTCGATCTTTATAGACGTACTGGAAGCACCAATAACAGGACAGGAATCACCAGAACATCTAGCACTGTCTCAGGGTCAGAACGAGCTGTTGTCTTTCATGTTGATAGCGTGTATCCACAGGAATATGGTGGATACGTTTGCATTCTATATGTTGGAAACATCGGCTATCCCAGTACGCCCGTTACCAACGCAACCTATGGTGAGTAAACTGCGTGACATCGCTTTACTCTACTGCACTTCTGTGAGATACGTGTGAAATAGGAAGCACTAATTCAATATATTAAAGCCCCACTGTACTACTTGTAGCTACTTGCTCCCTCTTAACAGAACACAAAGCCTAAGCGGTGCCCGTTGGTCCCCCATGATCCTCGTTTTGTTATGTTAATTGAAAGCCGAGTTGATGAGATACCCACCTGTCAGTGACGTCGCTGGGTGGTCAAATCCCCCTGGCCAAACTAGTTCAGACGGGCTTTTAACGAAAAATCGCCCCCAGTCACGCTGTCTGCATAGAGGCCGGGTTACAATAGATTGCATCAGTTATGTAATAATTGCTAATTTTCTTGTGTATTTTGATAAATGTTAAACATATTGACTGGATAGAAGAACTTCGATTATAGTCTGTCATTGATTTTAACGGGTATTTCAATAGATTGTAGTAACTATTTCTGTCTTTTGTTTTCTTTTTGTCAGTTCTGCCAGTCATTGAGAAAGCACCAGTGATAGCGAGCACCACGTCAACTACAGTAGGTTTTCAATGGAATGCATGGTCTGAAGAAGATGACATAGGTGATCCTACTCTTGTAGGATATGTTTTTTTGGTAAATCAGGATGGTGACTGGGTAACGGAACAGAGAGTAGATCAACTCACAACATCAGCCATCGTTAGTAACCTGACACCCGACACAGATTACATGTTCCGTATAGCAGCAGTGAGGGAAGGAACCGGTGGAACAGGACCTGTGTCTCCTAGTAGCAAAGCAATAACTCGCTGTAGAAGTAAGTTTGCTCAGAAGATAGATAATTTAATCTGCCAAGGATTTGACATGATTTTAGAGTGCAGAATAAAACATTTGAAGATGGTTATTTTTCAAAGTACACTTGTCTACAAGAAAGTACACGTATAACATTATAAGTAAACGATGTCGACATACAGTTAGGATATGTTTGCGCGTTGGATTGAAGGGTCTTTAAAATATCTACTTTTATGAGTAAAATCTGTCACATCTAAATGTTTGTATTTGTGATTCCATATTTTTTGTCGTTAAACTTTTCTATCTTTCTAAAATGTGACAAAGACATTTTCTTCTACAAAACATGCATGTCCCCCCAAAATGGTTATAATGCCCCTCATTGTGTTTTGCCTGATGGTAGTTTCCTTTTATTTTTACTTATAATTTAGAACCACACGAAGAGTACATGTAAGAGTACTGCACGATTATGCCATGACCTGTGTGTACCTGTGATGACATCATCTACTATAGATCAAAGCCATTTAATATCTTATATATAATTTTAAACTTCAGAACCCAGTGCTTCTCCAACGGGACTACAAGTTTCAGCCATTAACCTGAAAGAGCTAGAGGTGACATGGGAGGTATGAACTGTTTAAGAATGGCTATTTTGGTCAATTAGTGAACTGCCAAATGCATAACTGGTAATAGTCACAATTTAATACACAGAGGTACAACCTCAACGTTAGGCAATGGAGCTAGACAATTGTATGTACTAACCATATTAGACTTAATTTTGCCTAAAATTTCATCGAGATATGTCAAATATGAACGTTTAATTCCATTACTTCACTTAAATACCTTTGACATTCTTTACATACTTGAACATTTGATTAAATGAAATGTTTCCTAATTGAAAACATGAGTATCAATTTTCCTGTTCGCAAGATGAAAGTGTGTGCTCTGGGGCTCATCAAATACAATTTTAATTTAATTTCACAGTAGAAATCTAATATAAAGATGTTTTGTGATCAAGATTTTCTGGTTCAGCAGAAAGCTCCATCACGTTGATTGCAGCATCCTTATTAATGCGAGAAACTGTATTTAAACTTTGATAACATATTTTAGTTTCGTTTACTAGTTCTTTAATGTAAATGTGTTGCATGTAACATGTGTTTGCACCTTTATGTTTAAGCACATCCCCTCGGAATCAGCAGAATGCAGGAGTGGAGTGACTCATTATCTGATCTACTACGCTGCCTCTGGTTCAACTTTGTTGAACTCTCTCATGGTTCCTAATGACACAAGCTCCTACACGATAAGAGGGTTAGATATATATCTGGACTATACCATTCAAATAACTGCATCAAATAAAGACGAAGAGAGTGATATGAGCAGGGAGACTATCGGCAAAACAATTGAAGAAGGTGAGACCTCATCAGCTAGTTTTCTTGGATTGTTGTAAGAAAAATTATTATTATAATTCTGACATATATACAAAAGATATGCAAATCGCTGTTATTTACTTTGATATTGTTTGAGTTAAACACATTTCACATGAGGAGAATGATAGGAGGAGTAAGACTATCCGCAAAACGATATGAAGAAAGTGATAGTTTGCCTGCCAAATACGGAGTACATTTTTTTCTTTCACTCTTTTGGTGCAATTATTGTTACGCTGGAAATGAGATAAAATTAATATTATTTATTTGAATACAGTTTGAATTGAATACATATTGTGTAGACCCTTTCCTATGACATCTTGAGACCTGTCCGAGACGATTTATATGTACAATCATGTACATGGTATAATACAAGGTTGGTAAATGTTTGTTAATAAAAACTCTTATTATCTGCTTTCACTTAACAGTTGCACCTAGTCCGATCAACTTGGCTATATCACAAAGTACTATAAGCTCCTTCACTGTATCCTGGTCTACTCCTATACCATCTAACATTAATGGTAACATCCAGAAGTATATCATCCGCTACAAGCGAACTGATGGTGGCTATAAGATGGAGGAAGTATTGAATGGTGCGTTTGAAGGAGAGTATACTGTTATAGACCTGATAGCAGAAACCATCTACTCAGTTCAGGTAATACATGCCATGTACTTGTATGTATTTATATACCGCATAAAAAGGTTGGGCATGGAAGAAACTGTTGGGAACTGGTAAAGAGGAGTGGATTGACATGGATGTGTCTTGCTTGAGAAGTGAAGATGATGAACATGTGAAAAGAGCGTGGGATCTGGGGGTGGGTGGCATAAGAGGAAAAGGAAGATCAAGATTTGATAAAAAGATATGGTAAAGTAGAAAACCCAGTGAGGTTGGTTTAAATGAGGAGGATGGTTGAGACAAGAAGAAGCGAAGGGAGGGCGTGAAAGTCAGTAATCCCTCGTAAGAGGGAAAATGCTGACTTTAATAAATCATAATGCATATATAAATAGGTGTCAAAAATTCATTATTGACTGGGGGTAACTGTATTTGGGCGTACAATGCAAAGATCCAATATATTTGAATGGACTTAACAATGAATGCACTCAGAGGACACGAACACTAAATTCAGACTGGTAAATTGCCCTCTAAATTAGACACACATTGATAAGCATGTTTTGTCAAATATCCCTTTTGAGAATCCGCACTTGAGATGCGAAGCCTGAACCAAACGTTGACAGCTGATTTTGTATTTTGTATTTTGTATTTTGTATTTTTGTATTTATTATTATTATTATTATTATTATTATTTTTTTTTTTTTTTTGGGGGGGGGGAAGGGGTCTGAGAATTGACCTCACTTGGCCTCTAAAAGCACAGCTATAGATATGCTTTTAGTTATTATGGTTCGATTGTGGAAAAAGCATAAAAGAGCAAGTATTTTTTATAAAAAACCTGAGATTCGCCCTGACTCGGCTGCTAAAAGGACAATAACCAATATCGTTCATTGTTAAGAAAGAAGATAAACGGTATATAACTATTTTCGTAATGATATCCATGTTTTATTTTATAGGTACGGACTGTTAATGGAGCTGGTTTTAGTAATTGGTCAGAACCTGTGAATGCTAAGACTATACAATCAGGTAAGAGCATTATAAGGCTAATCAATACTATGTTCTAACATAAGACATTTGCCATGATAATTAAAACTTTGACTACTAAACTCTACTCATTCCCATATTTGATACAGGGACCATAATTATGTTTCGCGTTGGCAATGTTTTAAGAAGTGTATCACAAATTTCTATCTTAACATCTAGTACTTAAATGAATTGTGTATCTCAATGTAAACGTAATTTGTCATTCTTTAGTCCCTCCTGTTCCATTGGTGCCACAATATTCCAAAGTATGTCTGCAAACACTTTGTCGAACTATATACGAATTGTTATGTTTTACTTCCTTACACAGAAACCAACACCTGTCGGCGTCAGGTACTGCATTCCATTAGAATATAAGTTATACTAACAAAAGCAACAAAACAAGCATTTGTAGGTTAAATTGAAAAACGCTGTTGCATGTATGGTAAAATAGACTTGAACCCTTTACCGTTTAATTTACATTACATCGTTTTATCAAAAAGACCAGAACACCCTTTAGCAACAACGCTTCATGTACTTCTTTTTAACCTTCCAGCAATGAACAAAGCCAGATAAATAATAGTTTTGATACAGAATGTCAATTGTAATTAATTTGTTGTCATTGAGATCCCACAAATCCCGGGGGGAAAAAATCTATGGACAGCACACAACCCATGGCAAGGTTCTATCACATACTTTTAGAGCTCATTGTTTCTTCTATTCATGCTTTCGAACTTCTTAACAGCAGCGATTCAATCTTTACTCATAGGAACTGCTGCTGTGACCAGCTGTCAATATTGCAAAAATCTTAAAGTGGCCAATGTTCCTGATTGCACAACGCTTGTATAAATACACACAAGGGAATAAATAAACGAATACAAATAAATACTAAATTCCACAGTCTCCATAGATTTTAATACGAGAGCCACTGGATTCCTGTATTTGATTGGTACAGTGTGTGAGGCATATTTCATTTATTGCAACACTTTAGGTGGCCCTTCCAGTGCATCAGTTAGACTGATAGTAGGGGGTTCCATGGCTGCCCTCATTATCATCATCCTGGTCATTGTTCTCGCCCTCGTCATCTTTAGAAGGTAAGTGACAGGGAGACCGTTATTTAAGGGTCATGCATTAAGTAAGTTAAAATGCACTGTAAATAGACACCAAATTAACAAACACTTAAAACAATAACAAAGTTCCATCCATTTTGTGCATAAGTTGCAAAAAGATGATTAAAACAACAACACTACAGAAAGAATCAATATATTTGCAACGTAAATGAAATCAAAGATTTAATATCACCCTCTGTGGTTTTCCTTTAAAATGATGTGTGTTTTAATTACGTACAGTACACTACTTAGGGTTAGTAAGGAAATATTTGCACACAAAACTTAATCTTTGCTGGATCGACAAGGAAAATCTTGATCAATTGTTGCATTAATAATCTGATATTCAAATCGAAACCTGAGGAAAATGAATGTTAAATGAAAGTAAAATCTGATTCTTAATCATATTTTGGTAATAATAAGACTTTACAGGATTTGTTTTTATATGTTTACGTGGATGCAGACAGTTTGTTTATAATGTTGTTTAAGGTGTGTATTATAAGGTACATCCACAATCACCCGTATGCAGCTGTTATGATTATAAGGGACCTTTCCTCCTTCAATTGTATTTCAACTTTTAGTGTATGTGCGTGTGTGTGTGTGTGTGTGTGTCATCGCAATGTTTTACCAAGAAGAAGGAAATAAATGTGTTTTTTCTAATTGAATTTCACTTCCAGGAAGAAACAAAGACGTTCAAAGGCCGAACCGTCGCCACCAAACAATGCACGTGAGACATCATCAAAGCATGAGAATCGTGCATTTGATGACTCCAACCAAGACCCCAATACTTACGAAGACCAAAATACTGATACACCATACTACCAGAATCTTACCGACCCCCATACCTATCAAGGTCTGAAGAAACCCACCATTACCGTACCCTATCCAGATATCAACAAATCAGATCTGGAAGACACTTACGAAGAAATATAGAAGCAAATCAAGCGAGGCAGAGAGTTATGGTGCCGACAGTGATACATCCTGGATCAACAATAATGACCATGTTATGCAATTAACATAGTTGGCAATATTCATCATGATGATCATACTTCCTTACTAATGTCCATAATACGGAGATAATCTATTTCAATTATTACAAGAATTTATAACAAAACTTGCTACTTTCAAAATCTTATAGAAAGAGTAAATCAGTTATGTCATTTTTATATTATTACTGGCTTGCAAATAAAGGGATGAAAGGGTAGATTTATGTCTTAATTTTTCAAATTAACAAATATTCACAATGCACAGATACCGCTTTTGAATTATTCACTACTATTGCACAGGAAATATATATTTTTTAATCTGTTTTTCTCTTGAGGTAGTGAAACGTTCGTCATTGATAATTCAAAGCTCTCTTTTTAGATTTTTGAGACGTGTATAGATAATAAAAACTATTTAGTTTTGGTATTATGTAAGACTATATATTATTCAGTATTTAATTGAAGGCCTATTACCCACAAGCACAATTGTCTTAGAGATTTAGTATAATTTCTTTAAAACTAGTCGGTCACTCTTGTGCGTGAATGTAAAAATGCATGATAGACAGTTACATATAAAGTTGAGTTCTGGTCATGCAATTGCATTTTAAGAGAAAATGTATGGAATGGATCAGAAAATGTTATCATGTAGCTTGTAAGTATTGATGTGTATTGCACGGTTCTGGAGTCATCAAAATCATAATAAATTTGACCCAGTCTAGGTAAAGTAACAAGCACTGTAAACAGAAAGATGTTTATGGGACAACACACATGGTCTCGGGGCTACTAACCATGATTTCCTTATCTTTCTATGCTCATTACTCAGCCAGTATACATTTTCTACCAAAATTGTTCGGCAAATTACATTTATTTGTAATATTGAACATTCAGTGTAAGTTTCGTTTGATTCTGTGAGAATTATTTTTTCTTTTTTTGTTTACCAGAACTCAAGTTAATCTTTAAGACTACACTGTCTTTCTTCACCTCTCTGTCAGTAGCTCGTTTGCCACCATTGCAACTTTGCACAAAATAATAGGCACCAATGAAGGAAAGAACAGCTTTGTGCAACACAATGGTCCTGTAAAATAACATATTTTGGGTATTATTAGCTCGATGATAACCCTTGTATCACTGGTACCGATAAATACTTCACTGGACAGTAGGTCCATGGTAGTACAGTACATTTTCAGATCGTTCTAGGCGTGATATATTCCTACTAAGATGTGTGTCCTCGAAAATGTAGTAACATACTGATGTATCTCTCGCTATATCACTGTATGTATGGGCTCTTCATATTGGCTGAATCGGTAATGTCTCTGTGGTGCAGTGCCGGGCAACTTTTTCGTTCGTTCAAGAACACAAAATTACGAAATCATTTTTTCGAAAACTACGACGCAGGAGGGTCTATTCTCTCTATAGGACATATCACTAGAAGACATAAAAAAGACATTTTTTCGGGGGGTAAGTGTCCAAGGGGAGTATATTTCCGAGGGGGTAATTATCCTAGGTGGTAACTTCCGGGGGGATTGTCCGGCTGTTAATAGGCCTGGGTCGATCGCCCAGGGGTTAATATACCCTAAACGCGTTGACAAATAATACGGTAAATTTGTATTATGAGTTCCTCCGGTATTATAGATTAATGTTTTGTTTTGCATAGTAGAATAGTACACGTTCCTTGTACTTATTTTGTAAACACTCCATGTACTCTTTATAAAATAGATCAAATTCGAAATGTAAATATTTTTTTCAAAGAAAGGACTTATGATGGCTGTGCATTATGTTTGAAGTGTACAGGTTGATGTTATTGCTTCTCTATTGAAATAAATGTTTACTTTGTGAATTTGTAAATTTGTGAATAAGCGCAATTTGATTTATTTTACATTGCCAACAACTAAAATGTTAATCCCTATCGCACTTTAAAATGCTCTAGGGCTCAAAATTTTAGAATAGTAGTTTAGGAGTACACTTTTGTGAAATACCCGATATGGGTGTGAATTCGGGGAAAAACACACGAAATCCTCATTTATGGTGTATTTTAGCCCCCCCCTCCCCCTCCCCCCTCCCCTCCCCTTCCCCCCACCTCCCCCCACCCCCCCCCCCCCCCCCCCCACTCGGTGAAGGGAGAGATACCATGCGTGTTATCAAAATGTCCGGTAAAGGGATTCTTTTCACGCACCAAAGTCCGGCTCGTAGTACACAACAATCCGGCCCGCAGTAGCGTTTTCAAAAGGAGGGAACATGCATATGCGTACCCTAAATAACACCGAGTATGGGGGGGGGGGGGGGGTGTTGGCTTCAGAATAAATCCTCGTTTAGTAGTTTGTCTGGAAAACCTTTGGTAACGCATTATTACAATATTTCTACATGACTGATGCCCCTGGGTCCCAGGGCTCTGCTGTGTGCATTATCCTCCTTTCGTTTGGCCCTTCTCTTCTTCTTTTCTCCTATCCTATTATATGAGGAGTGTAGAAAGGGTGGGTAGGCGGGAAGAGAAAAATGTCTTACCCCATTGGAATCTGTTGAGCGTGTGATGTGAATTCATTTTTTGTGCCGCGCATGCTAAACTTGAACTAAATTACATTGCATTCCCTCACAATTGCTCTGAATCGATTACTCGAATAATCGAATTATCATCGGATGTGGTAGTTCCTGGATTCTTTTTACTTCCCAAAACATTGAACTATGTGTTGTACTATGTATTTCGGTAGTTTCCGGAGTCGAGGAAAAATCAAGCTTGATGTGCATGTGTGCGTGTGCGTGTGTGTTAAGGTGCGCGTGGGTATTTGAGAGAGTGAGAGAGAGAGATAGAGAAATATGTCTTAGCTTTGAACGGTGTCTTTATAAGGCCTAAACAGCCTAAATATAAATATATAAAATAAATGTCAGTCTTAGCTTCAGACGCGCCTCGCTGCTGGACAAGTTCAATGATGTTAATGGTTCATTTCTAACACGATTTCAACTATTTTTAAGAAACTCAACTGAAGATAATGTCGGTATCCTTATGCGTCACCTTTTGAAATATGCGAACGTTACTCAATTCGAACATGATTTCGAAGTGTGCAATAAAATGTACCACAATGGTCTGAAATCACATTTGTTTGTTTTCTCGTAAAAGTTGCGATCGTGATTCTTGTATTTGATCCTTGTATCGATTGGGCTTTCATTTGGAGAACATTTATCTTGAATGCTACACGTAGCATTCAAGATAAATGTCCTCTGATCTACCCCCCCCCCCCCCATTCTTCTTGTTCGCATCGTGTCCTCTTTAAAGGCTACATGACCTTCGGATAAACTATTGATCCTAATAACTGCACTGCTTAATGAAACTAAAAACAAGACATATTTGCTGACAAATGACACACAGTATTATACAAAATACCATATATGTATAGTTGTTTTTAAGAAAGTTGATTAATATCAACATTTCTTTATCTTCGACAATATTATCTTGACGTTGTTACAATATGAATAAACAGTTCTGAACTAAGTATCTACATCACATAATCATGATGTATAAGACGGTTTCTAAAATCTATGCAATCCGATTGGTCATTTGACATCACGTGGGCGTGCATTTATTTTTCCCACCGTGATAGACATCTCCCATCAAAACATGATAACCAATACTCGATATCTGCCGATATCACTTTCGCGTAATTCAGCCAAATTGAATTTGTGCATACATCCTGTCTTGAAATATTACGTTAGAATATTCTAGGCCTATAGATATAGATCTAATGTTTACCTATACTCTAGATCTAGACTATATTGTAAGAATATAATGCCGACCCGTATCATAACACAAATAATGCACTGTTTTGCTCAATTGTTTGGGCTCGTGTGTTTGGGCAGTTCCAGTGCACTCAGGCAGTGTGATATCGATAAGGCACTTGCCTTGCGGGCGCATGCATTATCAGTTCACTATGGGCACTGACTAAATTTCGTGCACTTGTCCTGCCCTAAAGATACTATGTCCCTTTTGCAGCCAACATCGAATTCTGTAGAACTTTGCAGGAATTATGAATATGTCATATATGTCCTATCTGTGAAATTTAAACGTTAGCAGTGTCCTCATATCCAAATTATGCAAGGAAACCCGTTTACTTGCTAGACTTCACTGTCAGACACTATTGAGTGACTGACTGGCTTTTTTCTTCTTTGGTAATAACATACATGAAAAGAGTTGTAAAGGGTACATGAGCATTTGTCTACATCAATAACCCACTTCTTGTGATGGCCAAGATTAAACTGAGTGAATCTTTGCGCAGCATAAAACGTATGACCATTCGGTACAATTGTCTGAAAATCAAGACTATTACTTTTGGGCTCTATAGCCCAAAAGTCGATTTGACAACTAATAGTCGTTATTTTCCCACTTGAAGACATTTTCAAGCCCCACCTTTTTTTAGGGAAGTACTAAATTAGTATTATCTTTCAAATGCAGTTGGAATTTAACTTTTTCATTTTTTGGGCCTGCAAATGGGACATAGTACCTTTAACACACTCGCAACCGTTCTCCGTATAATATAATTGTTTCAGCAAAAAAAAAATATCCTGCTTATTTCAAGGGTGTTATAATTATGATCAACACTCGTATAAAAAAATGACAGGTTTTAAATTCTTTGGGACAACGATATCCAGTTCTCTAGAAAGAAATGAAATAACTACATCGATTACGATTTAGATTGTCAATGTTAAAAGATCTATTCCGTTATCAATAACGAAGAAAATTAAAGTTTATGAAATTTCTGGCACAGAGCAAATTGGAGAGGAGTTTGCAAGATTCATAACAGAGCTACCCATCTGTGTTTAATTGAATGCAACGTCATAACTTACTGATTTTTATCGGAATTCGTTCAAACTTTCGCCAGCCTGTTTTTCTATTTTTTCTGCTTTTATTACTGACTTATCTTATTCCCTTAGGCTTAACACAGGGACCATGCCGTTCCATTGCCATTGTGACTACCTCAATCCGCTGATTACTGAATTATCAAATTCCCATAGGCTTAAGCACAAAAATCAGAAAAACAATGAAAAAAAATTCAGGAAAAAATCGGATAACGAATAAGAAAGTTAGGAATTTTCAAGACATTATAAACTTTGAAAATCATAAGACAAATTAGCAACTCACTTTTGAGTCTGTGACGTCATTGCTTCACAGTCCATATACTGTTTTCTTTATATTGATGATATGATTTTCCTATTCCCCCTAAAATCTTATTTTATAATATGTTTTTGGGGCGATGCACTAATATAGAATAATGATTTTTAAGTTAATTATGATAAATGTGAATTTTGATAAACTGTTTTATACAAAAATCAATGATAATGAATATATAATATTCAGATCATAGTATCAAAAGTATCAAATGGCATGCATGCAATATGATGCAAATCATTTAACCTGGGCAAAGGCATGGGGAAAATTCAAGTTTTAGGGGGAAAAGGGTAAATTATTGGGTTTAAAATAGAAATAATTGATAAATGGTGAGGCAATGACGTCATGAACCCGAAACCAAATTGGCAATTTATGTATTGAATTTTTAAGTTCCATACACTGTTCATACTTACATGTTTTGTCATAACTTCCTTATTAGTTATCAAACTTTATTCAATGTTCTTGCTCGTTTCTCTTGTTTCTCTGCATTTGTTAAAAGCAAATTATTTTTGGAGTGGACTTAGCCTTTAAACAATGGGTTAACTTTATTTGTATTAACATTTGAGCTGACTTTCCGACATTCATTTACAAAAGTTTAACCTTAAAGGTTGGTTTGGTATTGGGCCATGAATTTGGTTCATTGAACATATTGGAAGCTTATGCGATTTTACAATATTCAATGATTGTTTTCGTGGTTGAAATCGAGTCTAAAGTGATACAATTGTGAATAATAAACTCGTTATGTTGTATCGCTCCCTCTCAAGACTGATATTACTTTAGCTTTAAGAAATTTTACTTGACTACATTCGATCGATTTACTATTTCCGTCTGGAAATTATATATCAAAACTGCATGCAGAAACTTAAATCGAACATTTATGTTATCGTAATCAAAACTTTAAGAAGTAAGATTGTGGAATAGTTGCACTAATGCAAACATGAAAATAAATAACTAAATTAATTGCGTTGAAACATTCTCAAACGAAACATGTAAGATGTTCTTTAAATTGATTTTCTGCACTTAAAATTTCTAGTAATTTTCGAAAAATTGAAAATCATATTTACGAAAGTAATTCGGAAGTGTAATAATATGGGCGGCCAAAAGGGCCAGAACTAATCAAATAAAATAAACAAACAATGACAGAAATAAACAAAGATTCAGAAATAGACATGGAGATAATGCAAAAATAAAGACAACCTCACAATTTAACACCACTACAAAAATAACTCAACTTTTAAATCATAAAGAAACCTCCGAATCATAAAGAAAACTTCGGACATGAAGATATCTGCAGAAATAAAGACAAACACATAATTAAAGATAACTGTAGAAATAAGGACAACGACATAATTATAAAGAAAGCTTTGGAGATAAAGATATCTGCAGAAATAAAGATAACCACAGAATTAAAGATAACTGCAGAAATAAGGACAACGACAGAATTATAAATTAAGCTTCGGAGATAAAGATATCTGCAGAAATAAAGATAACCACAGAATTAAAGATAACTGCAGAAATAAGGACAACGACAGAATTATAAATTAAGCTTCGGAGATAAAGATATCTGCAGAAATAAAGATAACCACAGAATTAAAGATAACTGCAGAAATAAGGACGACCACAGAATTGAAGAGAGCTTCGGAGATCTAAAAGACAACCACGGTACGTGAAGAAAGCTTCGGAGATAAAGACAACCACAGAACGGAAGTTTAGAAAGGTAAATAACGACTGAAATTAAGTCTATTATAGAAACGATATGCCCGCTCCTAAAGTTTTACTACCAAATACAAATACATGATCAAAAACGCAAACATACTGACAATAAGAGGACAATAGAGGGTTTCCTAACGCAAAAATTAACCGAGAACGATATTATCTACTTCGTTGTGAGGGACATGATTGTTTGAGGGTGATGAGGAGAGGAAGGATAATGAGTAAATGCATGAATCCTTAGATAATGAAATATACCTACTTGAACAAATTATTTATTTGATAATTAGTAAACTTTTTAATGAATGAATGTGTCAATAAATAAATAGATAAATTAACAAGTAATTAAGTTTTTAATTAATCGTTTTATCAAAAGCATATGACTTATAGATTAATAAGTGAATAACTGAAAAAAAACTGAAGGTAAGCATGAAATGTGGAACCCCATAAAAGTCAGGTCTGACGGACCTGAGCTCAATAGAAAGAAACAACTATTATTAATCAATCAATCATGAATATTTGAGACGATAAAAAACTGTTAATGGAACAAAGCAGGGATTCCGTTTAAACTGAGACATGTTAAGAGAACGCGAGAACAATTTTTGTTTTGTTTTTAGGAACAAAGCTGTTGAATGATCTCCCAGATGAAACTATATTAAAATCATCATTATTTGTTTAAAGTTTCGTTATCTTTCATTTTAATGCTTTACCACTTTAACTTTCTTTTTCATTTTTCAAGAAATTTAAAATGCTGCATGATATTGCATACGTTATTTTATTCATTTGAATACAAAACAATTACATGCATATACGCATAAATTAGAAAAACATAGATCTTGTCTAAGACCTTTGAACTAGGTTCGAATAGCATTTGTGCTAATTTCTATTTCCCATTAACAACATCACCTATAGATAATACACAAGGTTGTGTGTATTACCTTGTACATGAAATGGGATGCAGATCTATGTCTCCTTGTAAAGCCATTACTGTTCAAACAAGATTACTCTTCCTTTACGTATTTGTTTATCATTATTATTCTTTTGCATTGTATGATCGCTCATATACTCTCTTAATTGTATTGTGTTATTGTTAAATATTCCATTCCATTACATTCAATCCAATTTCATTTAAATGAATTCAATGAAATTTAAATAAATACAATTTAATCTAATTCCATTTCATTTCATTCGGTTCAATTTAATTCAATTCCAGTCAATTTAAGTCAATTCCATTCAATTTCATTTAATTCAATTCAATTCAATTCAATTCAATTCTATTCAATTCAGTTTAATTCTGTTCAATCTGGTTCTATTTGGTTCAATAAATAGCTAACTAAAATAGCTAAATAAATGACCATTCTTCCGTTTTGTTCAACTAGATGAAAGAAGAAGAAGTAAAAGACATTTTGAAACAAGAAAGGTTTACACACATCATGACTCCATAACGGTTATCTAAACGAATTTTGCATGCCGAAAGAAGTTTCAGTAAAATGGTACAGTATACATGATATTAAGGAAGAGAAAATGGAAACAACTATTGCAAATAAAAGAAAAATATAACAACTCACGATAACATTCCCCCTTGATTTTGAGAATTGTAAAAAAGATTTAAGGGAGAGTATCAGATGGTTCAAGTTCAAGTTCAGTTTATTCAAGTTCAAGTTCAGTTTATTCAATTCCAATAAAATATACAAAACAGAATACAATCATGACAGAATAAGTCGATCAATAATACAAAATAAGGTAAAATTATAAAACTATAAAGTGATACATCAGATAACAACATAAGATTATTGGAATTGGGTGGCCATAAAAAACCATGTGGATTTGTCGAGACGACCACCCTTGATGAAGGTAAAATACGTTTCATTGAACATTCAATATAATATTTAAAAAAATAAAAGATAATAAAGTACATAAAGGAATAAACAATTATGAAAATATAACATAATTTATTTAAAAAATACATAACCGCACAAACCCACCACAGGACAATACAAGACAATAAAATCAAAAATTTAAAATTTCACACACTTGTGATTAAGTACGATTTGAGTTTTCTTTTAAAGATATTCATTGAGTTAAGTGATTTTATTTCAAGTGGCAGATTATTCCAGATAACAGGAGCATGATGTCTAAAAGAGAATAGTGAGTAATTTTTATTAACAGTCCATAGATGATATTTATTTCTGCTTCTTGTATTATGGTCATGAACAGTTGTATTAGAAGTGAGCATTGATGATAATGATTTATGGAGCATATTCTGCTTATGTTTAAAAAGTAATATTGAACAGTAGTAAGAGTTGAGTTGAAACACAGTGAGAACATTAAATTTAACAAATAATTCTTTAGTATGGGCTTGTCTCCAAGAAAATGAACATATACGAAGAGCTCTTTTCTGTAATAAATACAATGGTTGTAATTTTGTTGGATATGTGTTCACCCACACTACATTACAATAAGATAAATAAGGCAAGACTAAGGTATTATACAAAGTAATAAGAATACGTTGAGGGAAGAAATTGCTAAGTTTGCGGATGACACCAACATTTCTGGATACTTTGTTTGTTACATCTGTTATATGGTTATTCCATGTAAGTTTTTCATCAATCAAGACGCCTAAGAATTTTGTGTGACTTACACGCTTTATAACTTGATTATTCATTTTTATATCCAATAATTCTATGTTATTTTTTTTAGTATTTTTAACATAAAAATATATATAATTTGATTTGTCCGTATTTAAGGATAATTTGTTATAATAAAACCATTCAGATACCTTCTGCAATTCAAAGTTGAGAATATTATTCAAAGATTGTAAAGAATCATGAGAAACTAAAATGTTGGTGTCATCCGCAAAGAGTACAAATCTCAACTTATTTGAACAGTTTGGAAGATCATTAACAAATATCAAGAATAAAAGTGGCCCAAGTATAGATCCCTGGGGCACACCGCATGTAACATTTAAAGGCTCGGATAAAACATTATTGTAAGAAACATATTGCACACGGCTAGATAAGTAGTTTTTAAACCAGAGTAGAGGAAGACCCCTTATTCCATAAAATTGCAGTTTATGTAATAATATGGTATAGTCGATGCAATCAAACGCCTTACTTAAGTCTAAAAATATTCCAACAGTATGAAGTTTCTTATTCAATGCATTAATTATATAATCATGCAGGTTAATCAAAGCCATTTCGGTAGATACATTTTTTAAAAAGCCAAACTGATAATCATTTAAAAGATGATTACTGAAAAGGAAATCGTATAATCGATTATACACAATTCTTTCTAAGATCTTTGAAAAGAATGGGAGTAGTGAAATGGGGCGATAGTTAGAAACATTATGTAGGTTATCTTTTTTGTATATAGGGATCACTTTAGAAATTTTAAGCTTAGAAGGAACAATACCAGAAGACAAGGATAAGTTTAAAATATGGCATAATGGTTGCAAAATAAGTACTATTATTTTCTTAATAACTACCGGACTCAAATTGTCAATACCACAACTACTGCTACATTTGATTTTTTTAGTAACTTCAATTATTTCATTTTCAGTAACAGGTTTAAAAAACAATGATTTAGAACATTTCTGTAGCAAGAATTTGGTGTAATCATTGTTATTGAGGTGATTTCCGGAATTATTTATTAATAATCCAATTTTTATAAAAAACTGATTAAAACTATTTCCTATATTCTTATTCCCGCATACAGTGTTCCCATTATCATATACAAAGTTAGGCAAATTATTCTTTTTACTACCAAGTACCTCTTTAATAATGTTCCATGTCTTTTTTAGATTACCACTAGATTCCTGAAATTTATGTTCGTAAAACCTTTTCCGAGCGTTCTTTAACGACTTGTTAACAACATTTCTTATCTGTGCATATTTCTTCTTGGTATTAAGGTTTGGATTTTCACGATATCTCTTAAATAATTTATTTTTCTTCCGAATCTTTTTTAATAACGTTGAATCGATCCAAGGTTTCTTCCTTTTTTTATTCCCTTTGATTTTGGAAACTTTTTGAAATACATTATCATATAAGTTACTGAATTTCATTAAAAATCTATTGTAAGCAACTTCAACATTTTCACAAAATAGTGTTTGATTCCAGTCAATAACAACAAGTTTTTCTTTGAAAGTAGTAATAGTATTTTCATTGATTTTACGACGTTCATATATCGAAGCATTTTTAGATAAATTGTATTTCTTTGAAACTTGGAATACAGGAAAATGGTCGGAGATGTCATTCACAAATAGGCCAGATGAAATCTCAGAATTAAAGTTGTTTGTAATAATATTGTCAATTAAAGAAAACGATGACTGAGTTATCCTAGACGGTTTATCTATTAGAGGCAAGAAACTATATGCATAGATTATACTAAGAAATTGATTTACAGAATTACAATTAGAATACTTCATCAAGTCAATATTAAAGTCACCCATTATATATGCATGCTTACATTCTAAATCGATTTTCTTCAAGCAATCTTCAAAGTTACAATTAAAATTAATAATATTTGATGAGGGTTTTCTGTAAACAATACCCACAATAATATTCTTTCTTTGTGATAGCATTATTTCAATAAAAAGTGATTCATAATTTTGTGATTGTTCTAATAAGTCTGTTCGAACTACATAATTCAATGAATGAGAAATCAAGAGAGCTACTCCTCCACCTTTCCCAAGATTCCGATCAGAATGAACAAATGCATAACCATTCATATCAAACAATAAAGGGGTACTGTTATTAATCCAGGTTTCTGAAAATCCATAGATAGAAAAGTTGAACGACAATGTAGATACAAATTCAGATATCGCATCGAAGTTTTTGTTCAAGCTACGAGAGTTAAAGTGCAGTAAGCTAAAACTATTATTTACATTTTTAAAACTGTCTATAAATCGATCATCTAAATAGTATTTGCAATTAAAATCAAATTCCAATTCAAAATCAGAATCACTAGTCGAATTAAATTTTTTATACAAATTATTCAAATCTTGAGTTCCGAGCGATTGAGTATTGGCGCTGTCAAAATACATATCAATCAGTTCAGTATCGTCGATATCATTGAAAGGAAAAATAGAATGGAAGCATCGTGGACATTGACATTGACATACATGTATATCATGTAAATCATCTATAGAAGTATGACGATCATCATGATAGTTTCTGCAATGGGAACAAGTGAATGAATCTGTGTTTATCGCAAGATTACAATCTGCACAAAACATCACAAACAACTAATAATTAACATCAAACATCAAACTTAAAATAAAACTTAAGCTACAACAGTATCTTCAACAGCTAAGAGGAAGAACAACAAAAAAATTACAAAAAATTACAAAAAATTACAAAAATTACAAAAAATTACAAAAATTACACACAACCAAGGAATTATAAAAAGGTCTTTATAAAAAAGATTAAAATATTTTACTTAAGTTAATAAAAAGTAAAGTCTCATTGACAAAGACTAGGATACATTATATTCATACAACTATGTACACAATAACAAATATAAATCAGTATGAAAAATACAGCAGATGAAATGTCACTGTCATGAATCTTGACACTATCATAATCAGTGAAAAAAAATAAACATATTACCGGCAAGTGAGGAGAGAGAACTACCACAGAAGTTTCGGGAGAGTGTTTAGAAAGTCAATGTTTGGGATAAGTCGTCTTACAGACTCACCATGAGTGGATGGAACATTCGCAAATACCTTCCCATCCATAGTCCAGCAGGTTGTGACTCTATCGCTCTTCTGGGTAGCAATTAGCAAACTGTGTCTATAGCGGGTAAGGTCCTCATGAACTGAGATTTTTGATTTCTTAAGTTTCTTTTTCTCCTTCAAGATTTCTCTCTTTTTTTTGTGGGAAGTAAGCTTAACGATGATTGGACGCGCTTTCGGTCCACCTGGCTTGCCCACACGATGCGAGCGGTCGATGTCAGAAGACCGAAGCTCGACTCCTAGTTGCTTTACCATGATGTCAATCACGACATCATCGGTGATCTCACCTGCACTTTCAGGAGAACCAAAAACTCTGATGTTGTTTCTCCTAGAGTACTGCTTCAGCTCCTCAAGTTCCCCGTCCAGGCGACCGATGGTGTCTTGCTGCTTAGTCAGCTCAACATTGAGATGATCAACCTCTTTCCTTTTCTGCTCGACAGCAGAGTGCAGATCCAAAATAGTTCCTGCATTCTGCTCAATCCTTTCGAGAAGTTGCTCCTTCACTCCTGTCAGTATCTTGTCAATCACCTTGTTGACAACGCCTTGGAATATTGTAAGAAGTTCATCGTTTTGAAGCGGATCAACAAGTTGTTCAGCACTGATGAGAGGTTGAGATGGCTGGGCCTGGGTTTGTGCTTTAGGCTTAGCTCGAGTATTCATTGCCGATAGTCTATAAAAACTCTAATAGAAAACGAGGTAAATTTAATGTAGCGAGACGTTTGATGAGAAGGATGATGAAGAATATATTGCACAGCGGAAGTAAAAGTAATCAGATTCCGGCACAGGTCAGGTGAGTTCGCATGAAATGAGTCGATGGCGATGTACATGTAGGCATGTAAACACACGCATACAGAAAATGTAAATGACCGCACGCAAAAATTGGTAGATGGGACTGTACTATAGTCCAAGTCTCACAGAAGCAACACGTCTCAAAATACAAATAGTTACAGTATCATAAATTACCTCTTATGAGCACAAACCCAGCGCTTTAAAAGATCCAGTGACAGTAGAAGAGGGGTCAAAATGAGTTTACATGGCTAAAAAGAAATAGTTCCAGGTAAAAAAAGGTAAAAGTGATGGTAAGATTAAAATCACGATAGCGTCCCTCAAAATGACTACCACCACTTTTTGGTGAAAGAGAAAGAGAGAGAGAGAGAGAGAGAGAGGAGGAGAAAGGGGGGGGGGTGATCTATGACCCCTTCGTACACCCTCAAAGAAGTTTCAGTTAAATGGTAAAGTATAAATGATATTAAGAAAGAGTAAATTGAAAAACTATTGCAAATAAAAGGAAAATCGATAACATTCCCCCCTTGAAAATTAGATTATTTTTTTTAATTTAAGGGAGAGTATCAGAGGGTAAAAGAGAGAGAGAGAGGGGGGGAAGAGAGATGGCCAGATAGGGAGTATCAGAGGGTGAAAGAGAGAGAGAGGGGGAATATAGAGAGAGAGAGAGTCAGATAGAGAGAGAGAGAGAGGGAGAGAGGTGGGGGGTGATCTATGAATGACAACTTCGGACACCCCTACGATATGGAATACACCCTGGTCTTTCTTCCATGTAATATGTATGATGCCTGCTTTCCGTATCATGCCCGGACCCCCTATATAAATGGATGCACTGTACGCCACAAAATGAAGGTTCGCTTTCTCATTAAGAAAGCAAGCTCAATGTGCTTAAATTGGTTAAAAATCATTATATGATTTGTCACCAGGGGGGGGGGGGGTGGAAGGGGTTTTAACCCAAGGCCACCTCTGTTGAACTGCACCCACCCCCACCCCCCTCGGATTCAAACATACGAATTTAGACTTACCGAACTGTCTATGTCCACTCCTGTTGATCGCATAGTCGCTGGACCATTAGAAAACATTCCCTGGCCCTGTGTGGAGTAGTCCAGGTTCTTTGATGGGGTTGCACCCCAATTTATTGACCCATCGTAAGGGCTTGATGTGTAGGATGTATCGTAAGCACCTTGGTTAGATGCGTCCACGAGGTATCTCTTATCTTGTAATTTAGGAGAGAGTAACGGATTATATTGGGCATAACGGTGAGAGTAAGGGGGAGCGAGAGAGAACGAGAGATACAGAGAAAGAGAGAGAAAGAGAGAAGAGGAGTGAGAGAGAGAGAGAGAGAGTTACAAAGAATGAGGAGAGGAAAAGAGGGGAGGGAGAAAGGGAGGGGCCAGGGGGTTGGGGGTAAGAGAGAGGGTAGGAATCTATAAATATATATATATATATATTGTGTATATATGTGTTTGTGTGGAGAGAGAGAGAGAGACAGACAGACAGAGGGGGAATGGACGGACTACAGAAGATGGGAAAGACAGATATAAAGAGAGAAAGAAAGAGATAGTGAGAGGGGCGGTGGAAGAGGGAGAGAGAAAGGGTGGGGAGGGAGATGTATTTATATATATGAATACACATATACATATATGGAGAAATATGGGAAGAGAAAGGGTGGGAAAGGGACATGGAGATACAGAGAGAGAGAAAGAGGGAAAGAAACAAAGGAAAAGGTAGGGAGTGGGGAGGTAGAGAGAGGGGAGATAGAGATAAAGGGGGTAAAGGGGCGGGGAGGGGGAGGGGGTAGAGAACGAGATGTCACTTATATGTACAGTGCATATAATACAGTAATTACAGGAATCACTGTATTAAAACAGTTACAGATGACACTAGATCATTAGTAGCAAACTTTAAAGATCGATAATTTGAAATAATAAACAGACGCACCTAGAACATAGACCTGGTTCAACAAAAGCATCTCTATGACGTTAGATCTTAAATATAAACCTTATTACTGTTATACTATAATTTAATCTTAATCTTCCTACAGTGAAGCTGTTTCTATAATTATTATTTTTATTTAAACAGTGGAATTTTGGTGTTATCAGATTTGGAACGTTTATGAATTTATTTTCACATTGTACTGAAAAACTAGTCTTGTCACTACTTAAGTTTGCTACCGTGTACAGATTAAATTCATGAATATATAATTAAAGTCTGCGTTTTTGTTAATTTCACAGTGAGGGTTAAGGAACGTGTTTATAGCTAACCTTTAGCATACTTAAACTAAATTAATTGATTGCAAATCGATCTTGGCAATAACGTAATGATGAATAGAAAATAGGAAACTTTACATGCCAATATGACAGTTTATAGTAGTACAAACCTGCTTCATGCATGTGATGTATATTTTGTATGATTATATGGTACAAAATAATGAAGCAAGCCTGGGATCTTCCTGCTATTAAAGCAAATGGACCTGGTATAATTGCATGTTCCCCTTTTTTTCCCCTTACATCACTACTTTGTGAAATTATTTAATTATTCATGCAATGTATACTTTATATGTATTCCACTTTTTCTTGAATAAAAAAATTATTTCAGAAACAGTTTAACATTTTTTTAGTCCTCTAAAAACTTAGTACAAGTGGATCTTACCTGCCATTGTGTGCTCTTGTATGACTCGGTAAGCTTGAGAATAAAATCAATATCACCGATTCAGGGCTTCAGAAGCTGCTTCAGGATTTGACGAAAAACAATGTCTTCTTACGGCGTCTGTACTGAAGCTAAAACCGATGGCGATGGACATTTTCTAGATTTTTCATATTAGGTAGTTGCTATTATGTTAAAGGTAATCATGATTGTTTGTCTTATTAAATGCGCTGTCAGTGACCTTGCAGGGAGGTCTAATCCCCTTGGCAAAGACAGTAATGTCTTTGTGATGTAGTGGCCGACAACATTATTTATTTGTTCCAACACAAAAATAAATTATAGTTAAACAAAAAGAATTATTACTCAGGAGGGTCTATCCTCTTCAGGGGACATATTGCTATCAATAATCTATATATATATATACATATATATATATATATATATTGATTAGAGCTCCAAGGTAGCAGGCAATGTATATGCAACACTATAAAGTGTAAGCCTGAAAGATCATAATGCACTGCACCATTATATAAGTAAAACAAGAGGTAGTTTTAGTAACGTATACATGCAATCTTAGTAGTGTAGGCCTGAATTATATGCACTGCATTTTACTTATTTGTATTCCTATTATTGCTATCCATAATATTTATTGAATTTAGCTCCAAAGTAGCAGGCACTGTACATGTATTTGCAATACTATGAAGCGTAGGCCTGAAAGAAAATACTGCACTGCACCATTAAATTAATATAACAAGAGGTACTTGTAGTTGTTGGTAATGTAGACCTGAATTATATGCACTGCCTTTTACCTTTTTCTTCCTGTTATGGAAAATTTAAAAGAAACAACTTAACGGCGCATGAATATTGTCAATAAAGTACATTATTTGTTATGTAATTTTGATTTAATTTTTAAGCAACTAAAACAAACACATATCCATAAACTTGTAGCTCATTCAACATGTTCAGTTTATAACCCATAGTTTGCCCTGTGCCAGGAATTGACCCATGTATCTCTGCCCAATTTGTTGTACCAAATAAGAAGTAAAAATGAAAAGAAAAAAATCTCCCAAAATGTGAATGTTACTCAGGCAGTGAAGCGTCACAATAAAACAAAAAAACATTCTGCATACAACATTGAGCCAATTAGTAAATCCACTGCTTTATAACAAGCAAACAAGTTTACACGTAATTAGTATTTCTATGTAAATGAATGTTCAAGGTTTTGGCAGCTTAAGGGTTAATACTTTAAAACTTGAATTATTGTAATTTCTTTGCCCTGCCATCAACTTTATCAGGAGAGACTTGATGGTAGACTAACATCATGGCTTTACTCCTGAATAATAAACGCCTTTAAACCTATACAACAACACCAACACTAACTTCCGGGTAGAACAGTTATACAGACGGCATCTGACTAGGAACCTGTTTGTGGATATTCACACCAAATGTCGGGTGAGGGACCACGGTTTACGGCTGACAGTTGGTTGAGATTACGTGCGGAGTGTTGTATGTGGATGTTGCGGAGAATCCTGGAGAAAATGGCATCATCAAAAGTGCTGATACCGTTTTTATCAACTCTGTCTCTTTTCGTGTGTTTTCCGATATTGATACAAGGTAGGTTGCTATTATCCATTGAAATCTATGTTGATGTGTGATTGTTTGCGTACTGGGGTGATCATGAACGAGTCGATGGTTTTTTAAAATGTCATCAAGGTCATGCGACAAACAGTACGTCCCAGAAAAAAACGAAACCGAGAATTATCGATGTTGTATCATAACTTTAATAACCGATTTGGATTTAGCTCCTTTTGGAATGAAACATGATACTGTACCTAAATTTGTTCATACTTCCTGATGAAATTTTCGACTGTGATATAATGCATTTTGTCCCCATGTAGGAAATCATTATTTTAAGACAAAAAACTCAGTTTTGATAAAATATGGATTTAGCTTCTTTTGGAATCAAGCTCTTCATATATATATATATATATATAGTGCACTCGACTTAATCTAGATAAGGGTTTTAACATTTTCAACTATATGCTTTTTTTTTAATTGTTCTTATTTCTTTGATTGATTCATCATTTAACAAATGCATTTTAGAAAATGTCACGGAAATAACAAAACTATTCCACATGCTTTTAACTGTAGTAATTACTTTTGATTTATTTAGCGCATAATAATTAACACCTAATTCTCTAATATGCGCTTTACATTAAAAGAGTACGCTTTAATATTTACATCAACATAATTATGCAGTCATAAGATGACACCTCTCCTACATAAGTAGTTATCATAATATAAAAGATTATCACAAGCCGATGATTTGTGTATAGTTTTTAAATTAATCGGCGGATAATGCCTACATGCATAAGAGTTCAGATTTTGATGCTTTAAGAACAGGTTCTGTTCATTTGGCCGAAACTATGAATCTGGCCTTGAAATAACAGGAATATTAAAAAGCGCCTTATTTATATAAAATACAGTGCAAATTTTTTTGTGTGAAAGGAGAATATTCTTCGTACCATTTTTTTTAAGTAAAGATAAAGAATAACACAACTTGCTCTGCGAAGTCACGCTTTCGGAAACATTTCTACTCGTTGCTTAAAATCAAGACTTCAAAAAGAATTTTGCTTAAAATGAACCATTGAGAAAAAAATATATACATATGACTGCTAAAATGAAGTTCCGTCTTATCGCATATAATTTTGTTTGAGACTATTATCTATCGTTCACATTCTCAAACTTCTCGGGATACACGAAATCGAAAATCACTATTTACCATGTAAACTATACTACATCTTAGTCTGGCATTAATTGTTTTGATGACGATTTCTGAGGAGGCCGATAAATAATATGTGCATATAATAGAGCTGTTCTACCAAGATGTACAGTGTAAATGTATATTATAGTTGCCGAATTGTCATGCAAAAGTTCTCTGGTTTTGTTGAATAGAATAATAACGATCAATACAATGAAAATACTTCTATTATCATCAGAAATTTTTCGTCGTACTTTGCCCTCAGCGATCGTACTACGAGGCTGTGAACTACGTCGAGTGTGTTGTGTGTGTGTGTTGTGTGTGTGTGTGTGTCGGGGGGGGGAGTCAGTTACAGTTTGTTTGCTTTTGTCACTGAAAGAAAAATGTGTAATGCTTGAAGGAACACAATTTCAGTCCTTTTCCACTTATACACAGTTAATTTTCTATTCAGAAGTATGCCGTTGGCGAGAGAAAAGATTATCAAATGTGAGATATCTCCACTTGCTTCCAGTGTAGGTGACTCGGGGATGTCCCCATTTTTATATTTTCTTTTATCAGAGTTGTCATGAGAATGATTGGACTTTTTGCTCAGGTGCTTTATGCACTGCCTCGCATCATATATATATATATATAAAACATCTTATAACCAGACGCATGATAACACATTGTAAATCATAATGTCCGCCATCATCACGGACTCAGTTTTTACCTTTGTATTACAATCGGTAGAGATTTTTTTTTAAATATCCAATAGGACTAACTACTGATGAAGGTAGGTGATTAGAAAGGGTAAGGGATGCACCACTTAAGAAAAATAATTGTTAATCCAGTAGCGCCTACACAACTACCTGGTAGGAATTCCTTGAAACGCAGCGCGCGTGTAATAGCTACACTGCTAAAGCCAGGGTAATTATGCTGCATTATTGATGAGCACTTAGAGACTTCTGATAAGGCCTAAAATAAAAAAATTGTTGTATTGCCCTTTGGGTGCCAAAACATGGGTCGGTCGGTCGGAAAAGTTTTTTTTTTTGTTGTTGTTTTTTTTGTCCCCCTCTTTGGGCCGATATTTTTCAGATTTGATTTGTTTTTCTTCCCCCCCCCCCCCAGCCTCTTTTGGCTGATATTTCCCAGTTTTTAATGCTTTAATACATGTGTTTCAGCGTCATCATTCCATTTATATCTTTTCCACCTAATTATTATCCATGGTTTTGCTCGAGTTAGAATTTTGAAATAATTTGATTTCATGCATTTATATCCCAAAACAAAATACATATTTTTGTATTCATTAATTTTTTTTAAAAATCTAAAAAACGGTTGGAAAAAAATAAAAAAATAAAATGCCGACCGTAGATTTTCAGATGTTTGGGTCGGTCGCGAAGGGCAATACAACAAGTTTTTATTTTAGGCCTAAAGTAAGTGTTAGGCGTTATATAAGCAAGGATAATTATTATCATATATAACTCAAATAATAATTCGACGTGTGTTGTTATCATCTTAAACAGATTTGTAATATTCAAAAATGCAAAATACATGTAGTATTCTGAGGCAAAGATCTTCATGATGAAAAGTCGCTAAAGGCAGGCTCACACTATGACAAATAGGGGGAAAGGGTACCGAACACTACGTTAAAGGCATCGTTTATCAATGTTACATCTGAGATGTACGGCCATACGTGTTATCAGTGTCTGTCATATGGTGTCGCGGACGAGTGGATATGTCACCGGACTGTGGATCACAAAGTCCGCGGTTCAAGTCCCTCCGCGGCACTAATGTCCTTTGGCAAGACATTGATCTACATTTACCACTCTCCACCCAGGTGTTAAATGGGTAACCGGTAGGATGCGAAAGCATGTGCTTAGATTAACAAGTGTGCGCTTGTAAAAATGACGCGTGGCTGGAATGCTCCCCAGGGAGTGGATAATGTGCATACATTGTGTGCGGGTAAGCCTGAATCCGATGACCGGGGTAATAATATATATATATGTAAAGCGCTTTGAGAGGGCCTTCGGTCCTGAAAAGCGCTAGCTATTATTATTATTATTAATATTGAAGCCCAAACAAAAATTGCGTCAAATAAGTAAAATCTTGGAGTGACCGGTTCTACCATACTCGTTTTCCCCAATAGACTGTAGTGTTATGAAAAACGTTAGGAAAACGCAATATTTGGTTTTGATTTCCAATCATAAATATTTTGATAATCAGACAGGCGGTCGCGGCTTGTAAAAGTCATGGGGTTCCTAACTGACCTAAAGGTTTATAATTATGATTGTAGCATCCTAGAAAATCCTAGATTTTGTTTCAGATTCTGAAACCGAGTTACCAGATCCTTTTAAGCTGCGAATTGCAATTTGGAATTTTCCCGCTAATCATCGTGTGTTGCCCTCAATTGTCGCTGACGAATCCGCTAGCGACCGCAGAAGGCCGAAATTATTAGTCGCGTCCGTCGGAAAATTTTCAGCATGTTGAACATTTTGTAGCGGCAAAAAAAAAAAAAAATCGTTGTGATGCCGTTCATATTTCGTTGGAGACCGCAACCCTCATTTCCTTGACGTTTTCATGCCGTGTGATTCTGTCTCTAGTCGTTTTGAGGTCGTCACGATTTCGTTGGTAGACGTTGTCAACGACCATTGGCGGCAAAACAACGTCACATCTCGTACCCTGACGACACATTGCAGCAAATAACGAAATTGTGACGACCTTGGGGTGACGATGGCTTGATAATTGTGACGGAGGGTGACGGGTGATAACTGTTGATGGCGGGTCGTTTGCGAGTACCTGCGGCATTGCAACGGTGGTCTGCGATGGGTTACGATTTTACAACGATGGTCTACGATTTCTCTGAGAATTAAAAAAAATCCAAGGTAAAAATGTAAAAGTAAGTAGATTCTTCTCTAGCCCAGCACAGAGTATGACTGAGTGAATGACCAGAACGTTGTGAATACTGTGAACGCCAATTTCGACTGTTTATACGACCCGCACACACACACGCACGCGCGCACACACACACACACACACACACACAAACACACAGAGGCTTTGAGGTCGGCCGCTGAGTCACGTCATCGTCGTCGCAACCCACCGCCAATCACCGTTCCTTGCCGCCAGCCAATCCGCTACGAGCCGTCTGACCTCGTTCCTTGTTGCCGGGCTCCGTCGAGACATCGTCACTCGCCACCCAGACAACGTCCTATTTAGATTTAGATTATAATACAGTGTTGTTATTTAAGTGTCATATTGTCAGTTTAGTATAACCAACTAGATGTTTTGAAGTCCGAAATGCATGTGGAAAAAGAAAATGAGTATAGACATATTATACTGTACACAAATTAAATTTTCTCTCGGTTTTCCAGGTGAGGTTGTTCATATCACAGTGCTGACCATAGGCTACACCAATGTAGAAACATCTAGCCGTCATGAGTATCAATGCTACCGCAGTGAACCAGATAGAAATGCTTCACTATCATTTGGTCGATCAGCCCCAATAACAACAGACAGATCACCACCAGCGGATGTCCAACACTCAATTAGATATCCATTCATCAGAGTGATGAGATTCCCTATAGGAGATGGATGGGATAGAGATGGTTTCGGTCCTTTCTACTGTGAGGCATCTAAACCTGATCGAGATGTTACAAGGGTCACTACATTTTTCCAACGAAATGATGGTAATATTATTGTTGCACTCTCTATAAAAACAGGAAAGGATTTCCATATTTTATTTTTAAAATGTTTGTCAATGTATACTATAGAAGCTTACCGTAAATTTACATCAAAGTGAAGTTCTGAGCACATCCCGTATGAGGTCATGATTAATGTCAATTTTAGAAGAACTAAGTATTGTTAATCGATAATTTTGAAATCCATGAATTTTCTCTCAGATTTTCTGTTTTCTTCTGCACAAATTGATTTTAACATTTTGTTATTAAACTGAATTATCAAAATTAAAGACAAGAAGAACTTAAAGTGCATTTTAAGATTGTAGTCCCTAAACAGCCCGGGACCGTCCCTTTATAATAATTATTACACTTTGACGCTTTGTAACAGCAGAATTGTTTTTCTTTGGCGATGAAATTTTATGTGTGGAATCTTCTTATATAGTTCATTTGTAATCCACATTGAAAACGCTACTGTGGACATATTTTGCATAGAGCAGAGAATTTATAACGCAAGACGGTTTCTAAAGGATCAGGAGCGAGAGGGATTCAATAAAATGGCTCGATAAGAAAGATTACTACTTAAGACATTTTAAATAGCACGAAATTGTTACCATATGCAAAGCATGCGTGGGATGTAGTTGAGCATGAAATTGCACCCCAATTGTGTTGATATAGCATTCAAATGGTCAACGGAAAGTCAAAACAGATTTGGACACGCGCCATGTTATAATCTTGGAAATTATCTAAACCTGTTATTGAAAAATATAAATGGTAAAATGAATGAGTGCAAAGTCTTATAAAATCTTACAGTTTCTTTTAGTGAGTAATTAAGCTATGGTCACATTTCCTAAAAGTAGCTTGCCCGGCGGCCGGGCGGCGAGTTTTGAGCCAATTTCGCCCAGGCACTGAGCGGCGGTCGCCCGGGCACCGCTTGTTTTTAGGGCTTCGCTCGGTCCCTGCTGAAGTTTTAGCGCGGAGTTAAAATTCGGATGGCGCCTGCTTACTTTCACTCGCCGCCCAAAGTACGCTCGATGCCCGGGCGGTCGCCGCTCAGTGCCTGGGCGAAATTGGCTCAAAACTCAAAACGCCTTCCGAGCGTTCGCCGCCCGGTCGCCTCTGGGAGATCATTCGGTCACTGGGTCACCGGCCGGCTCTCGGGAATTTTTTTAAAATTAGCCGGTGGCCAGTGGGAGCCCGCTCGGGTATCGGTCGGTCACTGCAGGGAGGCCGCCCGGAGAAGCTCTCCAATTTCGCCCAGTTTTTACCTAAAATCGACCGGCGACCGACAGGAAATCCAAAGGGCACCGCCCAGGCTCTAAAGCCTGCTCGACTTCCCCCAAAAATTGTTGGGCGATGCCTAAATTCCAGCGGCGACCGAGCAGGCTACTAATCGGTCGGTCGCTGTTCTGTTTTGTGACCATAGCTCAAATGACCACAGTGCGCTCGACCTGTAGATGCCACATGTAATGAAATAAAGATTATTTTTTTCCTTCTTTTTGGTTAACTCATTATTATCTCTTTTAACAGCTAAATTCATATCAAGTGATGAATTATTTACAAAGACAGTCAATGTGAATGACACCGGAGTGATGATCAGCATGACTAGTCGTTACAATCCTGAGGCAAGTGACAACGTGATTACTTGGATGAAAGATGGAAGTAAGGCTTTTACATCATTTGGTGGGCAGACGCAGATCATCTTCCCGAACCCAATCCAGACATCAGACCAAGGAATCTATGAGATCTACTATAATAACGAGAGGCATCAAAGTAGAGGAGGACTATACAGACTCATCGTCAGAGGTACATATTAAGTGTATTCCTGTGTATATCAGATTCGGTTTCTTGAGAGAGTTCATTTCTTATCCAATACAATATTGTTTGTTACGATACATGTAAAAGATATTGCTTCATATCTTGCCAAAAAATCTTTATTTTAGATTCATTGGATTGTGCAATTCACATGTGGATGATGATTTTAACGTAATTATTTATATTTAATTGTTAATGAAAAATGAATGTGAGGATTTCTAAATAATGTTAGTTCAGAGTATTTCAGTAGAGAATGTCGAAGTGTGATCTTTTGGAACGGCATATTACCGTATAATGGGCAGTTTTTCCCTTTGCAAATTTTTTTCAAAAGATTTATGAAACTTCAATTTATAAACTCCAAGTGTAATCTGTGATATGATTTGAACATACGGGTATTTCAAAATTACCCGTGTGTATATTAAGAATGTGACAGAGCAAATGGCATACACTTTAGTTTCTACGTTCGAGAACATTATCGTCTGACAAACTTTTAAATTGTCTTTTTCCATATTATTTTACCTTGCTTATCTGATATCTATTCTCATCTTTGTTATGATGTAATCTTTAGTGAAATGTATTTTCCATAATTATTTTTCTCTCTCCCTATGTAATATTAGAATGCCCTGCTGGTAAGTGGGGTCCCCCTGAGTGTTATGGTATCTGTGATAAATGCTACAATGGTGGAATTTGTGATGACAAGTCTGGTCTATGTATCTGTCCAAACAACTTCAAGGGCCCGAATTGTTTAGAAAGTAAGTAGGCCTGTACAACTTCAAGAGGAATGATGTTTATTTATTTTTATCTCTTAATAGATGACTTGAATAAAATATTTATTGTCTTATTCCATTGACAATGAACAGAGCAATGCACATCTAATTTTACATGTTCATTTCAAATATGTCTTTCTTCTACCTGCCGAAGAGATAGAGGAATCAGAATAGTGTTATACATCATGTATTTTACTATTTATATATATATGGACTTGTAAATCTTTTATTTTACTACGAATTGTTTGTAAGAATAATGCTGATTTTTCATTTATCATTCTGTATATATCAAGTATATTTGTGATCTTTTATAATGTGTTATCTCTCATGTATTATAAACGGTCTGTTATATAACGTAAAATGATTTTGTAAATACTTTGTAAAGTGACCCTGTTTACCAGATATGCGGGTCATTCTACATGTACATGTATACTCTGTACATCAAGTAAATCAATCTGTGTTAATGAATGTGAAATAAGATACAACAGGGGAAATGATTTGCTTTGTTCTCCGTATTCCGTAATACCATATGAAATGTATAAATACTGTCTAAATAAATGTCTCAATAACATTAGTTTTTATATTCGATGAGACGGTTTTATTTAATTTAGTAAAAACTATCATTTTTAAGAAGAACTATACACCATCGGAAATTTGAAAAGGAGATTACAGAAAAGCAACCATATTTGCAATTTATCTCATGAAATCTCATTTCGTTTGACTATAAGGTTTTAATTCAACAATGCAACTATTTTTTGTCTTCAGTTTGTAGAACTGGTGGTGGAAATCGATTTGGATTGAACTGCGAGTTTCAATGTTCAAACATTGATGCTTCCACACGATGTCATGGTTTTCTTTTTTGCCTACCTGATCCTTATGGATGTTCATGTGACGTCGGTGCTCTTGGTCTAGCATGTAACACACGTAAGTACTCCGATAGTCATTTAATGTTGCTCAAATTATAATAGTAAAATATATATAGGCCTAAAAGTTATAATACATCTACCATTCTCGGATTTAAAAAAATAAAAATATCAAAAGCACATACCACAATGTGGCCGGATTGATGAGTGAGGTCAGGCGCGACTCAGAGGTGAAGAGAAGGAGAAGGAGTAGAAGAAGAAGGAGGTAAATGAGAAGGAGAAAAAGAAGGAAAAGAAAAACAAGAAGGAGAAGAAGAAATTATTGTTACATGCACAATATTTCTATGTAACTTGTTTGCAAAAACCAAATAAAATATCTTGTATCTTGTATCTTGTATTTCTTTCTGATGATTGTATTGAATCAGTTAATTTTTTTTTTTTTTGAATTTTATTACAGTATGTACTGCTGGTACATATGGTCCAGGATGTTCACAGACATGTCACTGTGCAGGCGGTGCTTCTTCATGTAATATTTATAGTGGAGTATGTTCAGGTGGATGTCAGACTGGCTGGTCTGGGGACAACTGTCAAAGTAAGTCATGATCAGCAATGATAACAATATACTATCAAATAAATGCTTTCCCCAAATAACATAAATCAGAATTGTACATGTACACTGCAGCTATATAATATTTAGATTTTTTTTTTTCGACATATTTTAAACCCATCGCCTACATAAATCGATGGCTCTTGTATTATATATGTGTGGAATAAGAACATTCAGTAGTCAATAGATTAATTTGAATTTGTTATATTTTGTTTTTTTCTAGACAAACCCACTCTTAAGCTGTGTTTTGAAACAACTAATCCCATATATTCCATTTTCTGCCACACGGTCCATATCATGTTTTGTAATTTAGGAGATGATTTCTTTCTTAAAATACACAAATTTACTTAGTGAATGCACTGTTAAATTTTTAGAGAATGTGTAATAATTGAAATCGATAATGCAAATAATTTAGATACATATTTATAAGGCAACTAACTAGTTTTAATGAGTTATATTATTTGCTTGTAGTACTTGCTAATTGTAATTCCTAAAATATTTTCTTATCACCCCCAGTTGCAGATGAATGTGAAGACGGTTACTATGGATCTCAATGCACTGATAAATGTCATTGTTTGAATGATAAACCATGTGATAAACAGACTGGAGAGTGCCCTGAGCAGAAGTGTGCTCTAGGATACAAAGAACGCAGTGACCAGGTCGAATGTCAAGGTGAAATGTTATTGTTCAATAAAGGGTGTTGAATTTTCGATATAAATTCCCATTCGCTTATCTGATGACAAATTGAGTTGCTTAGTGCAGACTCGAGAGCACCGAGGAGTTACATGTACATGTATTATAATTTAAGCCAGCAGTAAATATTTGTTTAATATATCGTATTCATTGTGTGGATTCACCCAAAGAATTTCCTTCAAAGTGTATTCATTATGGATGGAAAGTTTAAAATTCTGAAATAAGGGTGTGTGCCAACTGCTTATAGCCATTGTTTACTTAATGCGTATGTTTTTCGTTTGCTTTCCTGCCCATCAGTCAGAAGTGAATTTCATGCCTGTAGTTTTGACCAATCAGAGGCCTAGAATCTTGATATGCTGTTGACAAAATGCCCATTATATCAATATATCATTTTCCCCTCGAATATTGATTACATTGATGTCCAAAACATGCCATATTTGTTTGTTTTTAACAAATTGCTTTACTTATGGAGCTGCCAAAAGAATGGAAGACATGACAAATATGTTGAATGTGAATTGGAGATAGTACAAGTAGTTTTTATATAATGGTTGGTGTGAGTGATCATGTCAGTAGTGAAAACTATATGTCAAAACCTGTCTATTGAATCAAGAGGAAGCAAGATGTTAGTATAATAATTAACATCATTTAATGGAAACATATTTGATTTTGGTGTAACACGCTTTCATTACACTTTAGCACAAGCTACACAAGGCTTTGCTTTCAACTGGTTAAAAATGTTGTTAATGTACTTTTCATATACCATTTGTTTCTAATATGTGACCTTACTCTTTTGTTTTTTTTTATATTTTAGAGTGTGAAGGGGGTACCTTTGGTTTGGATTGTCTTCAGCAATGTCATTGTGCTCCAGAGGCTTGCGAGACGGAGAGGGGTCTCTGCAAGGGTCAATGCATTGATAGCTGGATTGGACCGTTCTGCAGTCAAAGTAATTATTATTATTATTCTTTACGTGGATATGGAACTATGTCTGCATGTATTTAACTTTGTTAAGCTGTAATTCACAATCTTGCTCAATAAACTTGTAGAGCAAGTACTTAAAACTAATGTATTTGTATAGCACCATGAGCATCCGTACCTGGCGGATACTGGCACTATATGAATACTAATTATTATTATTGTTTTAATTGTATTTGTTTTTCTTCATGCAGACGCATTTACACATAAATATAAAAACTATTTTGTATTGTTTCTCTGTATGCAAATGTTTAGCCCTATTTATATAATTATTTAAGAAATTTTTCATACACTACACATGCAGTGAGTGGAAGTGAAATGTAAAACATTACAACAAACACTTTTTTTCTCCAAATGATTATCTGCTATTGGATACATTTTTTTCAAGTGGATAGACATCATGATTAATAAGAGTGAGTGGCTTAAAATGTCATTGATGATTTTCTTGCCAGAAGTATTGCATTGATATAAAGTAAGCAATTACATTTCAAGCAAAAAAATCAGATTAGGATATGACCTTGTTTTGGTACTCCTGCTTGCACATGCACAAGTGTATTTGTGGTAGTTTCGTTCATTCTTGATTGTAATATTAATATTAAGAAATGACTAGATTTTCATCGTATACTGCTCCTGACGTCAAAAGAAGGAATCTAATGTTTTGTATTTTTGCTTGGTCTTTGAGAGGAACATCAAGCTTATCAGTTATTTGATATTCTCGCCAATATATTTATTCATTTTTGTATCTACGAATATCATGATTGTTCAATGTTTTACAAAATACATGTATGATTTGTGTTGCCATATGTATTTTGGATGAAATACAACAAGCGAGCAGATTTTGAATGAAATGATTGGGTAAAAACTTGCTCTGTGTTGATGTGTTGATGTGCATAATTTGATATTTAATAATTGGTTTAATTATTGACAGGAATATCAAGATTGGTTCCAGTGAGAGTGAATCCATACCAACCCTCTAGCTTCACATGTTATGTTGAGGGTATCCCACTTCCCGATGCATCCTTAGTTGATCTTTACAGACGTACCGAAGACACCAATAACAGGACAGGAATCACCAGGAGATCTAGCACTGTCTTAGGGTCAGAACGAGCTGTTGTCTTTGATGTTGATAGTGCGTATTCACAGGAAGATGGGGGATACGTTTGCGTTCTATATGTTGGAAATGTAGGCTATCCCAGTACGCCCGTTACCAACGCAAACTATGGTGAGCAAACTGCGTGACATCGCTAATACTCTACTGTACTTCTGTGAGATACGTTAGAAATAGGAAGCACTAATTCAATGTCTTAAAGCCACACTGTTCTACTTGTAGCTACTTCATCCCTCTAAAAAAAAACAATGCCTTTAATATGCTATGGTCACATTACCCAAAGGTAGCCTGCTCAGCGGCCGAGCGGCGCGTTTGTAGCCAATTTTTCCCGGCCACCTAGCGGCGGCCGCCCAGGCACCGCTTGGAGCCTGCGAGTCCAAAATCGGTCGGCAGCCTTTGACCTAGCGGCTTCGATTTTTGACCTAAATCGCTAGGTGGCGAACTTTCGATTAGTTTGGTGCCCGGGCGGCGAACGGCCGGGCACCGAGCGTATTTTGGAGCCCCGCCGATCACTGGCCGGCCGCCGTGCAATATCTTTAAAATCAGCCGGCGGCCGGTGGGAGACTGCTCGGGAATCGGTGGGTCACCGGTCGGTCACTGCCGGGACATCGCGCGGAAAAGCTCCGCGATTTCGCCCAGTTTTGACCTAAAATCGACCGGCGAACGACGGGAAATCGACAGGGCACCGCCCAGGCATCGCTGGGCCTCTACAGCCTACTCTTCTCCAAAAATCGCTCCGCGATTCCTAAATTCCAGCGGCGACCGAGCATGCTACTAATCGGTAGGTCGCTGCTCTGATTTGTGTTCATAGCTTAAGCGGTGCCCGTTGGTCCCCCGTGATCCTCTTTTTCTTATGTTAATTGAGAGCCGGGTTGAAGAAACAGTCACCTGTCAGTGACCTCGCTGGGTGGTCTAATTCTCTCTGGCAAAACTAGTACAGAAGGGCTTTAAATATAGAATCGTTCCCGGTCACGCTGTCTGCAAACAGACCGGGTTACAACGGATTGCATCAGTTATGTTAATTGTTAGTTTTCTTGTGTTCTTTGATAAATGTTAGACATATTGACTTGATAGAAGAACTTCTTTTTAGGTGTGGCTTTTATTTAACGGTTATTTTAATAGATTGCAATAACTATTTATGTCGTTTTTCCTTTTTGTCAGTTCTGCCAGTCATTGGAAAAGCACCAGTGATAGTGAGCACCACCTCAACTACAGTAGGTCTTCGATGGAATGCATGGTCTGAAGAAGATGACATAGGTGATCCTCCTCTGGTAGGATATGTTTTTTTTGTAAATCAGGATGGTGACTGGGTAACAGAACAGAGAGTAGATCAACTCACAACATCAGCCATCGTTAGTAACCTGACACCCGACACAGATTACATTTTTCGTGTAGCAGCAGTGAGGGAAGGAACCGGTGGAACAGGACCTGTGTCTCCTAGTAGCAAAGCAATAACTCGCTGTAGAAGTAAGTTTGCTCAGAAGATAAATTATCAAATCAGCCAAGGATATGTCATGATTTTAGAGTGCAGAATAAAACATTTGAAGATGGTTATTTTTCAAAGTACATTTGTCTACAAGAAATTACATGTGTTACATTATAAGTAAACGGTGCCCACATACAGTTGGGATATGTATGCGCTTTACATTGGATTGAAGGGTCTTTAAAATATCTAGTTTTATGAGTAAAATCTGTCATATCTAAATGTTTGTATTTTTTATTTCATACATTTTTTCGTTCAATTTTTCTATCTTTCTAAAATGTGAAAAAGACAATTTCTTCAACAAAACATGCGTTTCCCCAAAAAATGTTTAAAGTGCCCCTCATTGTGTTTTGCCCGATGGTAGTTTCATTTTTTTGTAAACTTATAATTTAGAACCACACGAAGAGTACTTGTAAGAGCACTGTACGATTTTGCCAATACCTGTGTGAACTTATAATGACATCATCTACTACAGATCAACGCCATTTAGTATCTTGGATGCTGTATATTTAGTATCTTATATATAATGTTAAACTTCAGAGCCCAGTGCTTCTCCAACGGGACTTCAAGTTTCAACCATCAACCCGAAAGAGCTAGAGGTGACATGGGAGGTATGAACTGTTTTTAATGGCTTTTTGGTCACTTAGTGAAATGCAAAATGCATGACTGTTAATAGTCACAATTTATTACACTGAGGTACAACCACAACGTTAGGTAAAGGAGCTAGAAAATAAAAGTACTAACCATATTAGACTTAATTTTGCCCAAAATTTCATCGAGATATGTCAAATATGAACGTGTAATTCACTTACTTCACTTGAAAACCTTTGACATTCTTTTCGTACTTCAACATTTGATTAAATGAAATGTTTCCTAATTGAAAACATGAGTATCAATTTTCCTGTGGCAAGATGAAAGTGTGTGCTTTGGGGCTTATCAAATACAATTTTGATTTAATTTCACAGTAGAAAGCTGATTTATAAAGATGTTCTGTGATCAAGATATTCTGGTTCAGCAGAAAGCTCCATCACGTTATTGCAGCATCCTTATTAATGCGAGAAACTGTATGTAAACTTTGATAACATATTTTAGTTTTGTTTACTAGTTCGTTAATGTAAATGTGTTGCATGTAACATGTATTTGCACCTTTATGTTTCAGCACATCCCCTCGGAATCAGCAGAATGCAGGAGTGGAGTGACTCATTATCTGATCTACTACGCTCCCTCTGGTTCAACTTTGTTGAACTCTCTCATGGTTCCTAATGACACAAGCTCCTACATGATAAGAGGGTTGGATACCTATCTGGACTATACCATTCAAATAACTGCATCAAATAAAGACGAAGAGAGTGATGGGAGCACGGAGACTATCGGCAAAACAATTGAAGAAGGTGAGACCTCATCAGCTAGTTTTCTTGGATTGTTGTAACGAAAATATACTTATTCTGATATATATAGTAAAATATATGCAGATCGCTGATATTAACTTTGATATTGTTTGAGTTGAAAACATTTCCCATGAGGAGAATGACAGGAGCAGTAATACTATACGCAAAACAATATGAAGAAAGTGAGAGTTTGCCTGCCAAATACAGAGTACACTTTTTTTCTTTCACTCTTTTGTTGCAATTACTGTTACGCTTGTAAATGAGATCAAATCAATATTATTTATTTGAATGCGGTTTGAATTGAATAAATATTTTGTAGACCCTTTTCTGTTACATCTTGAGACCTGTACCAGACGATTAATATGTACAATCATGTACATGATATAATACAAAGTTGATAAAAGTTTGTTAATAAAAACTCTTATTATCTGCTTTTCCTTAATAGTTGCACCTAGTCCTATCAATGTGGCTATACCGCGGAGTACTACAAGCTCCTTCACTGTATCCTGGTCTACTCCTCTACCATCTAACATCAATGGTAACATCCAGAAGTATATCATCCGCTACAAGCGAACTGATCTCGTTACTGATGGTGGCTATAAGATGGAGGAAGTATTGAATGGTGCGTTTGAAGGAGAGCATACTGTTATAGACCTGATAGCAAAAACCATCAACTCAGTTCAGGTAATGCATGTCATGTATGTACATGTATTTAAATACGGCATTGAAAGGATGGGCCTGGAAGAAACTGTTGGGAAGTGGTAAAGAGGAGTGGATTGACATGGACGGGTCTTGCTTGAGAAGTGAAGATGATGAACATGTGAAAAGAGCGTGGGATCTGGAAGTGGATTGCATAAAAGGGAAAGGAAGATTAATATTTGATAGAAAGATATGGTAAAGAAGAAAACCCAGTGGGGTTGGTCTAAATGAGGAGGATGCTTGAGACAAAAAGAAGTGGAGGAAGGATGTGAAAGTCAGTAATCCCTCATAGGAGGGAAAATGTTGACTTTAATAAATCATAATGCATATATAAATAGGTGTCACAAATTCACTATTGACTGGGGGAAGCTGTATTTGGGCGTACAATGTAAGGATGCAATAGATTTTAATGGACTTAACAATGGATGCACTCAGAGGACACGAGCACTTAATTCAGACTGGTAAATTGCCCTATAAATTCGGACACACATTGATAAGCATGTTTGTCATATATCCCTTTTGAGAATCCGCACTTGAGCTGCGATACCTGAATCAAACGTTGACAGCTGATTTCTTTATTTTTCTTTTTAGTAGGGGGGGGGGGTCTGAGAATTGACCTCACTTGGCCTCTAAAAAGGACAGCTATAGATATGCTTTTAGTACTTATGGTTCGATTGTGGAAAGAGCAAGTATTTTTTATAAAAAACCTGAGATTTGCCCTGACTCGGCTGCTAAAAGGACAAATAACAATATCGTTTATTGTTAAGAAAAAAGATAAACTGTATAGAATAATTTATTTTATAGGTACGGACTGTTAATGGAGCTGGTTCTAGTAATTGGTCAGAACCTGTGAATGCTAAGACGATACAATCAGGTAGGAGTATTATAAGGCTGATTAATGCTATGTTCAAACATAAAACCTTTTTCCATGATAATTCAAAATTTGACTACTAAACTCTACACATTCCCATATTTGATACAGGGACCATATTTTTTTCGCATTGGCAATTTATTAAGAAGTGTATCACAAAGTTATATCTTAACTGCTAGTACTTGAATGATGTATGTATCTCAAGGCAGACATGATTTGCCATTATTTAGTACCTGCTGTTCTATGGGTGGCACAATATTCCAAAGAATGTCTGCAAACACTTTGTCGAACCATATAAGAATTATTATGTTTTACTTCCTGACACAGAAATAATATTTCATTTATTGCAACTCTATAGGTGGCCCTTCCAGTGCATCATTAGGACTGATAGTAGGGGGTGCCATGGCTGCCCTCATTATTATCATCCTGGTCATTATTCTCGCCCTTGTCATCTTTAGAAGGTAAGTGACAGGGAGACCGTTATCTAAGGGTCATTAAGAAAGCTAAAATACACTGTTTAAGACGCCAAATTAACAAACACTTAAAACAATTACAAAGTTCCATCCATTGTTTGCATAAGTTGCAAAAAGATGATTAAAACAACAACACTACAGAAAGGTTAAATATATTTGCAACGTAAATGAAATCAAAGATTCAATAGCACCCTCTGTGGTTTTCCTTTAAAATGATGTGTGTTTTAATTACGGACAGTACACTACTTAGGGTTAGTAAGGAATTATTTGCACACAAAACTTAATCTTTGCTGCATCGACAAGAAAAATCTTGATCAATTGTTGCATAAATAATCTCATATTCAAATCGAAACCTGATGAAAATGAAAGTTAAATGAAAATGAAATCTGATTCTTAATCATATTTTGGTAATAATAAAACTTTACAGGAAATTTGGTTTGTATGTTTACGTGAATGCAGACAGTTTGTGTATAATGTGTTTGAAGGTATTGTATTTATAAGGTACATCCACAATCACTCGCATGCAGCTGTTATGATTATAAGGTCCTTTCCTCCTTCAATTGTATTTCAACTTTTAGTGTATGTGCGTGCGTTTTTGTGTGTATGTGTCATCGCAATGTTTTTACCAAGAAGAAGGAAATAAATGTGTTTTTTTCTAATTGAATTTCACTTCCAGGAAGAAACAAAGACGTTCAAAAGCCGAACCGTCGCCACCAAACAATGCACGTGAGACCTCATCTAAGCATGAGAATCGTGCATTTGATGACTCCAACCAAGACCCCAATACTTACGAAGACCTTAATACTGATACACCAAACTACCAGAATCTCACCGACCCCCATACCTATCAAGGTCTGAAGAAACCCACCATTACCGTACCCTATCCAGATAGCACAGATCTGGAAGACAATTACGAAAAAATATAGAAGCAAATCAAGCGAGGCAGAGGGTTATGGTGCCAACATTGATACATGCTTGATCAACAATAATGAACAGGTTATGCAATTAACGGAGTTGGCAATATTTATCATGATGCTCATACTTCCTTATTAATGTCCATAATACGGTGATAATCTATTTCAATTATTACAAGAATTTATAACAAAACTTGCTACATTCAAAATGTTATGGAAACAGTAAATATGTTATGTGATTTTTATATTATTACTGGCTTGTAAATAAAGGGATTAAAGGGTAAATGTATGTCTTAATTCTTCAAATTAACCTTCATTTACAGTGCACAGATACCGCTTTTGAAATATTCACTACTATACAGGAAATATATTTTTTTTTAATCGGTTTTTTTCTTGAGGTGGTGTAACGTTCTTTAATGTTAAGTGATAGCTCTCTTTTTAGATTTGTGAGACTTGTAGATAATAAAAACTATTTCGTTTTTTAAATTATGTAAGACTATTATAATTTTCGTTTGCAACTACTTTAGTAAATTCAACTGAAGACAATTTCAGTATCCTAAATGCGTCACCTTTGGAAATATGCGAACTTTACAATGACGTATTACTCAATCCGAACATAATTTCGAAGTGTGAAATACAATGAACAACACGATATTGAATTCACATTTGATTGTTTTTCTCAAAAATAGTTGCGATCGTGATTCTTGTATTTGTTCTTTGTATGAAATGAGTCAATCAATTCTTCTTCTTTTGAATAAGTCTGCCTCCTTCAATTGACTGAAGATTCTTGCAAACTAGAGAAGATTTATGTGGAATTCTACATGTAAAGGCGGTGGAAAGTTTAAAGTTTGAGCATTCCACTTTTGTATGAAAGCTGGGGGTATACTGCTCTTGGTTCTACACTATAATTTAAATTGTATATTTTATTTTTCTATATTTTGTTTGTATTGTTTTTTAAATAAACATGCAATCCTATTATATCACAGGTTGGTGGCCCTATTGTTATCAAACTTTCTAAACACTCTATAACGAATTTGCTCTCAGCCAATCAAATGGACTGGTTTCAGTAGCTTATAACAGGCCCTGTAACTTGATATTAATAACAAGCTCTATGAAACAGTGCCCTGGTTCCGGGAATGATATTTGCGCTGATTAATCAGAAGATAAAGAACGACTTTTACATTTCTCTCCTTGTTTTTCATACAAACAAATGTTGAAGTGACTGCCATTTAGTAAAACAAATTGTTATATATATATACCACATATAGGATGAATATATCTCTCGTCTTCATAATATTGAATAATTTTCTTCTTCAAAGAACTAAAATTTGGAATTTTTTACTTAAGCTTTTGAAAAAATAGTTGATGCTTAATCAAGTCACTATGCAATTTAAAGCATCGTTTATTTTGTCTTCAAAACCAAAAATTACAATTTCTAAATTAAACTCTATCTGTAACCGAGAACCTTCATGTATCCATTTTACCGTTTCATTCCAGATCGATTAACTGATTTCACAATTGTAAAAGAAATGTACAATATCTTTCAGCTCTTTCTTTTACAAAACGAACATTTACCATTACTCACTATTTTCATCTTATACAGTTGCTTGTTCAAATAAAGAATCCTATTTACAACCTTATACTAAAAATATCTTAAGCCGATATCTGGAGTATTTTCTGCATTATTGGACTTTCAGGGGTATAATCTAAATGTCGTTCCCCTGTCAGAAAAATTGAGTGCACACAATTTGTTTTTCCCAGAAAAGTTTTGTAAATATATTGACAACCTTTTATCTCATGTACTAATATTTTGATATGTGACGGTATTTTAGGATCTACGACATTTTTTCCACATTTTCCAATATGCATTTGATATCGACACTTTGAAGCTTGAGCTACAAAATAATAAGACAAATAATTTAGTTTCAAGCAGCTTTTTCGTTCACATTGCTCACGAGTAAAAGGTTTTCCCTTATCATCAATCAACTCATTTTAAAAATACAGATTTGTGTCCAATTTTTATTGAGCTATTTCTCCACAACGGATAAGTTAACCAATCATCTCCCTCTATATGACTCGACATAGACAGAGCGTGAAACACATGTCTCCAAAAAGGGTTAGCAACTGCACGAGACGATACCGAAAAATATTTATCACCAAACCCTATTACAAATAGTTTTGTTAAAAACGATTGCATTAAATGACTAGCATCATTACATGTTCCTAAAACCATTCTTCGAAACCATGTTAACTTTGGTGAAATGTTAAAAAAAAATCAATATCTGGCATTTTAGGTCCCCCTTCTTCATATGTGCCAACAACCTGTTTCCTACTAATTTCATCTGGCTTATTATTCCATATAAAGTAAAGAATTTAACTTTTATGGTTTTCATTAAATTAGCTGAAGGATCTGGGATTGCCATACAAAGATGACGAATCTGGAGTAACTGTAATGATTTAGCAACTGTAACTCTTCCAAGAACCGTAATGTTCCTTTTGATCGCTTCAAAACCTTCCTTGGGAGTCGACGAAGATAATATCTTCTGTCAGCGTCTGCACTAGAGCTAAAACCATGCAGAGTTTGAAATGACTGATGTCTATTGAAAGGTGCTCAAATTTTTGTCTTGTACGACATTGTATAAAAACGTAGGTCTTAACAGATTTTTAAAATGTTGCATGTATTCACAAATGTACAAACAACGTCAGGGTATGCCAGCACATTTGTATTGTTGATTACATGTCTATGCAACACTAGCTGGCGCCATTCACTTTTCAATAGGTTGTACATTATATAAATGTCAATGTCAAGTCATATAAGCAAGATATGCCGTTCTGCTGCTTATGGGCTACATAAGATTGAAAAGATAAGGCGTTACCTGGATCAGGATACTACATAAAGACTTGTGCACGCTTTTGTAATTACCCATATTGAAAGCTGTAATGGTTTATTTTACGGTCTGCTGATACATTGATTTGTAGACTGCAGCGAATACAAAATTCTGCTGCCAGGCTCATTAGTTGAACACGTTCAGGATAATCAGTTTACCTAATACTTCGTAATTTACATTGGCTTCCATTTAAAGATAGATTAATATTTAAACTTCTTGTAATAGCATTCAAATGTCAGCATAAATTGGCTCTTCTCTACTTACAACAGCTTTTCAATGAGTATCATCCAAATAGGCAGCTTCGTTCTAGGTCAAGACAGTTGTTTGTCCCCCTTACGGTATCTACAATATCATATGGGCATAAAGCATTTCAATATGCAGTCCCTCAACTATGGAACAAAATTGCTATTAATATCAAAGAATGTTCTTCTCTTGATATATTCAAGCCTCTGTTAAAGTCTTACCTTTTTCAAATGTAATTTTGTACCATTCGTTATACAATACAATGTAGTATACATGTACATGTAGTTTTAGTGTGGATATTCATCATGCTATTATGTTCTTATCATTTCATTTCTTCTGTACTCACTTCTTGATTTTTTTTCTATTTCCACAGCGCTTAGAGACTTAATTGTAATTTGCGCTATATCAAAACTGAGTATTATTATTATTATTATTATTTTATCTTTACTCTATCTCTCTCTCTCTGTACATTATTTGTTTCCCCCTCTGTCTGGTCAGTTCTGTGTAACTCACTCTCTCTTTTTTTTTCTCTCTCTCTCTCTCCCTTCCTCTCTATTTCACACTCCGTGTGCCTCTCTACAAAAGGGAAATATGATTGATTAATAATTGAATTATAATGGTTAGCGTAACTTGGACAAAATATGAAGAAAAACGAAGAAGCGAGGCAAATAAAAACAAGAAGAAGGAAAAGTTTATGGAGAGGAAGTAAACGACGAAAATAGAAAAAGAGGAATGACTGAGAGAAAGTGTATGTGTGTGTGTGTGAGCGTGTGAGTGTGCTGTGTGCGTGTGTGTATGATTGAGTATAAATGGAGAGCTCGGTTCCAAAAGGTATTACATCCATAAATACAAGTTCTGAGAAAAACACGAATTTTGTATTATCTTAGTTAGCAATGTCAGTTTGGAATAATACTTTGGCTGAGTATATTATTGTATGATACACGTATAAAACCACTCTTTAGAAAAATCTAAGTCTGAAAAAAACATTTTCACGAATTTAATGTTTTTTTTAATTTGTGTGGATGTAGTGCCTGTTGGAACCGAAATTGGATGTATATATTATTTTTGGGGAACTGAAAATATTGCATACTCTCTGCAAGTGACAATGCACAACTTGAATGGATATAGTACCTTTTGGAACGGAGCTCTTCATAAACTGAACCAGAAAGTCCTGTGGCGGTTGAGGAAAATGGACAATTGAGAAAGAAAAGATTAAACAACCGTATGAGATACCAAAAATACGAATTTTCGGTATTTAAGCATTTTCAAGTAATAACACATTTATTCAAAACCAGCATTCTTAGAAATTTGAACATGGGGCTCAACGGTTGTTGGATTTAAGGTAAGAATCTTCTCTTCTTCGTCATCTATTGCGTCATATTATGCTAACAAGTGGACTTTTTTCATCTGATGTATTACATATAGGTTTTTGCATTGCGAGAGGCAAATCAGTGCTGATTCCCCTTCATTTAAAGTTCAGGCCCAATGAATGAAAAAGTCACTGCGAATACATTTCACACCTTTACTAAGTAGTTTCTATTCCGTTATCATAGAGTTATCCCTTTCCTGTGTTCTTATTACTAAAGTATCTTGTTTCTGTGATATTAAAATATAATGTCATTAAAAAACAGCCCAAAGTGTTTATTTTATGTATACCTTCATAGACATGTATTTATTCCCGTTTTCTTCTTCCTGATCGTTATTTATTTCTTTCTCAAATTCCTGTTCCTCTTTCTTTAATGTACACTCACATCATTTCTTGTAGGATTTCTGTTTTAGATTTGCGAAGTGTATTTACCCTATACTTTTGAGGAAATCCGGTCTTTATTGGTTTAAAATCTCTTTTATCCTATTTTGGTACACATTCAAAGCTATCAACGTGATGACAGCGATTGTTGAGATAATAAAAGCATGATGTACTTGACTTGTATAACTTGATTGATTGGAATATTACAGGTCTACAGCAGACTATATAATTACAGCCAATTTTCGCGAAGCCACAAATACAGCAACACATATTTGGGCTTTCTAAACTGTTGTGATATTTGTTCTATATAAAAGATTTACACTATGGGCAACAGTGAAAATTAACTTTCTCAGTGTACCTTAGTGAGCTGTAGTGCAGATATCAAATAACCTATACACGTTGTGCTGCATTTTTTGGAATAGGAGTTCCTTTTTCCAAAGCTTGCCCCCAAAATGAAGTGAAAATCATGCCTAGAACATGGTTCCTGCAGGTGTATATTATTGAACGATACACTTCCATTCAATAGTTGTTGCTAGAACCACATTAACGACATCGCTTTGCCTCGTTCCTCATGATCCGATATGATGTCGTTAGGCCTATAGTTTGTTCAATAGTCACAATGTATACAGTGTCAAAAAGAAGTACAAAAAAAAAAAAAAAGGTTTACGCCTAGAAAATTCCTAATTATTTTTTATCTATGAACAGTGAATTATTATAAATCTTATAAAACAGTGTTTTTTCCAAAATCATATGGTATCATTTTTGTGCTGTATGTGTTCATGCTTGGATGAACGGGAGGCGTTGTTTGCGAAAGTGCAAAAATCGACTTGCGCCAGAGTTGCCTATGTGATGTTTGAATAAAACAATTGGGATTTGGGTATTAATTCGATCTTTGCAGATCCAAATAACATCCCTAACTAAATTAATCATGACATACATATCAAATACATCGAATATCACATATCAACGAACATTTTTGTGTGTGTGTGTGTGTGTGTGTGACTTTGCTTCTGCAAAAAAGCATATTGAATGCATTTCATTTGATACATTCAATTCATTCTCTCACTAACCTAGTCTCAACATATAACATGCTGTAGGCATCACTTTGGCGCAAGTCGCTTTCTGCACTCTCGCAAACAATGCCTCCTGTTCATCCAAACGTGAACACATACCACACAAAAATGATACCAAATGATTTGGGATAAAAAAAAAAAACACTTTCATGAGATGTATGATAATTTACTGTTCAAAGATGATTTTTTAAATAATTAGCCATTTCTTATTTGTAAACTTTGTTGTGACTCAGACGGTAGTTACATTTATTTAATGTTGTCATGTCGGGTAAACCCCCAATTTATGCTCCATTTTGAGAATATTGTATAGGTATGTTAAGAATTATAACGTATAAGTCAATTACTCCGTTGAAATGATAATCTATATCCATTATATATGTATTTGTTCACTTATAATTATCTGCCAAAATATGTGTACCTAGTTTAATGACGCAATTAGCATGTCAACATAATGAAAAAATTGTTCTTTTTTGCTTGCTTGCAAATTTTGACCGATTATATGGGCTTTTCTAATGTCAAGATTACAGTAAGAAACTAGAAATGCAATCGTGTCACAACGATGTGCGTGCAATGACGACATGTTTCTACGTGTCAAACGAAAGAGCTTCTCTCGCCCTATCCAGATCAATCTGTACGAAGTCTGTAGCTTCTGTGATATTGGAGATAGGTAGGGCGAAAGAAAGGCCTCAACAGTTACCTTGATGGGATGCAGTGGCGTAGACAGGTTTGTACACCTGGGGGGGATGACTCAGGGACGGATCTAGCTTTTTGCTAAGGGGGGGGGGTTGACCAAAATAATGACGATGCGGAGCATCGTCCACGAGCCGCGAAGCGGCGAGCCGATTTTTTTTGGGGGTGTTTATTTGAACCCCGTAAGTGATGTTTTCCTGGCATCTATTAACACAATGGAGACCATAAAAAGCAGTGCATGATAACGTCTTTTTAAATCAAGTAACAGTTAAATACACAGTTATATCCAGAGTTATCATGTGTTTGGTTAAGTTACCAGATGAGTTTCTCTCCAGCGTGCGTTCTTTTTTCTTTCTTTTTTTTTTCTTTTTTTTTTTCCTTTTTTTTGTTTGTTTGTTTTTTGGGCCGCCCAAGGGGGGTTTAAACCCCCTAAACCTCCCCCGTAGATCCGCGCCTGTTTAATCTTGTGGTTATCTTGTGGTTTCCAAACCACAAGATAACCACAAAATACTTGTAAGATTTTCTTTTTCTTACCGTCTGAATTGGCTTTCACCTTGTGAATGCGGCTAATAACAATAAACACAATTACAATAATGATGAGGATTATTATTATCATCATCATAATTATTATTATTATTAATATTATAATTGTTATCATTATTATTATTACTATTATTATCATCATTATAACTTATTAAGTAAGCAAATATCATTCCCCAAAACCTGGGGGGGATGATTGTACATGCCATCCCCCCCCCCCCCCTTGTGAGGTGGGGGGATGCATCCCCCTCATCCCCCCCGTTGTCTACGCCCCTGATGGGATGGTAGTGACTATGCCTACGAAGTTTGAAAGAAATTGGGATATTGGAAAGGACGTAGAAAGGGCTCGCAAGCACTGCGTGCAGAAACCAAGGGGATTTGGTGCATGTACGTCATTGCGATCAAGATCGTTCTGGGGGTCAAACGCGTGAACCCGATATGCCCCCATGGACAATGCGTGTAATGCATGAGCGGAAAACGTACAGGATCTGTATTATGACCGGAGTTAAATTGTTTTTTCTCTCTCTTTATGTCTCTTTATGGGCCGTATTTGGTATCATTAGAAAGAGAATTTTATGATTGTTATTGTAAACCACTCTCTTTTTTTATATGATAATCCTATCGAAACACGTGATGTAAAATAGGTTTATAAGACAAAATGGCGTCTTAAATGACCCCATTGACCAATTTTAAAAATCCGGCCATGAGGTGCCCAGCGTAATGGAACTCGGCATGTCACTACAAATTTTCAAGGAAAAAAAAGGACGTTTAGGGGGCGAAGAGCAGTCTGAAAAAAATGACGTCATAGCCGATACGTGTTAGATTCGGGCGGAAACTCGGCGGAATTCGTGTAGTGACCTTTGATCAAATGCGATTTATTCACAATTTTCTGTGTGAACATATACTATACTTGGTATCATTAGAAAGGGCACCTCATTGCGGTCAGTTTGACACCATTGTTATATTCGCGCAATGTATTGCACGCATTAAACGCGCTATTACGTAATGCATAGTAAATCAAACATTTTTGGCGATAACTTTTACAAAACTTGGCGGACAGTTGTCACGTATATGGATACATATGTATGCTAAGTTTCATTGAGTTAGGTATAAAGATCGTCATTTTAGAGCAAGTTATTTTGGAATTTTCTTGAAAATGGCGAATTTGGATGGCATTTTTCTGAAAGTCGGTCAGCGTCAGGGTATATAATTTTGCATATGGCTGGAAAGGGCATATCTTCAAGTATCTAAATCCAAAAAAGGGTACGGGTTTGCCAAGCCATAATGGAGATACGGCCACAGAAAGAAAGCCAATTCCCAGAACTTTAGAGGGCGCTATTTATTTTTGCAAAGCCATTAGAGCGTGAAATTTAGCATGGCTATGTGAAATTATGAGATAAAGATACTGGGTGGTATTCCGGTAGCGCATACTAAGTTAGCGCATACTTAGTTAGTTCACACTTTTATGGAGTGCCTGTTGCAAACTAATTTACCCTGTACAGATTATTTTAATCCTTCAATGAAAAGTGTCCAAAAAATTGATTTTGCAATGAAATGGAAAGAAAAAGACAATATGAGTATGAACTGAATTTCAGCAAAGTCTTTGGTAGATTATCTTTGTCATGACTATTGAAGGAGGAAGATGAAACCTAGCATTCCATAGAAGTGTGAACTAAAATTCTTGTTTAGTCTGGACTTAGTCCCGGCTTAACTTATGAGAATACCACCCATTGTGTGATTTAAATACAAAACGGAATTTATATGAGAAAGTTATGGCAGCTTTAGATTATTTAGGGGTCAATTTTTCAAGAATTTGAGAGATTGTTGACGGAGACGGTTTGAGATTTGAATTTTGAGTATGAAGATGGCAGTTTGAACGGCAGATTATGCGTCGCAGATGAAAGGACATCTCTTAGACTATCGAGAGGAATTTGTTAGAAGTTTGTAGGATCTAGGATAGTGGAGATAGGAAGGAAGATAGAAAGGCCTTAAAATGGACCAGAAACGGACAAAATGGCGCCTGGACGTTTACGCATGAGTGATTTCAGAAAACGAAAAAGTAGGTGACCTAGATTTGATATCAGAGATTACGCCTACGAAGTTTGAAAGGAATCGAGCAAGAGAAAAAGACCTGGAAAGGAATAACAAGCACTACGTGCAAAACGAACGGGATTCTGGACGACAAGAAGAAGAGGAAGAAGAAGTAAGAATATTAATAATGTGAACGAAAACAAGGCAATGAAGAAGGTCGTCATTGCAAAAACTGTGATGCCTTTTCCGACCGATTTTTCATTTCAATTGGGATATTGCGTTCGCTTCTCAAGCCTGCAAAAGGCAATTATATATGCAAGTCGGCATATAAAAGACATATCGACTGCTTTAATATTCGAGGCCTGGCTTTTGACTTTCGGGGACGTTGCATCCTCCTTGACCCCTTGGCGCGCCGCCCATCCATGCTCGCGTCGTGGTCATGGGAGGATGCAACGTACTTTTGAGCCTATAAAACAGCCAGGCCTCTAAAAGCAGTCGAAATCTCTATATTATATCCTGCATCAAAAATGTATAAGTTTTGTATTGGTTGAGAGCTCGTCACGTGACCAGTAATATTTCAACTATTTAAGGGTTGCTCTGATAAAGTGATATTTTTTATTACTATTTGGGAGTAGAATACTTTTTGAGAGTACTATTTGGGAGTTGAAGAAAAAAAGACATTTAGACATAATTTCTATTATTGTTTTTAGTTCATTATCTTTTTTTTTCTTCTTCATTCTTTTTTTATAATTTTTTTAAAATTTTTAAATAAACAATTTAATATTATAGCAACGAAAGCAGAGTCTATTTAGATTTATGTTTCCAATTATGTTAATGGAATGTTTGCGTGATCACTATTTTTATTGGATGTGGTTGTTCCTCGATTCGTTGTACTTCCTATAACGTTGAACTATGTGACCTATGTATTCGGGAGTTTCCATCGTTGAGGAAAAGTCATAGTTGCTGTGTGCGTGTGTATGTGTGTGCGTTATGCATGAATGCGTGTGTGCGTGTGTGCGTGTGTGCGTGTGTGTGTGAGAACTTAATAAATAAACATTAAAAAAAGTTCCGTGGCGTTTGACGATAAATGGACAAGTGAAAAGGAAATAATGAAAAAAAAAACGTTTGAGACACAAAATATTTGGAATTTTCGGTTTTCAACCTTTTCAAGTAATGACAAGTTCTTTATTCAAAACTAGCATTTTTAAAAACTTGAATATTGGGCGCAATAGTTGGATTTAAAGCACGAATCTTCTCTTCTCCATCATTAATTGTGTCATTTAATGCCAACATGTCGACTTATTATCGGATACATAATGTTCTTGCATTGCGAGAAGCAAAGAATATTACTGATTTACCATTCTATGCAAATGATCTTATTTACTTTCCGATTGGTGAAAAGGAACAATTTGATATTTTAATTCATGTTTCGGCTGACCATTTATACTAATTGATGTGTTATATTTTATGCATGCATTTTATAGCTTTGTATTTCTGGGGGATAGAAGCATGGACCTTTTTATGAAGAAGACATAATAGACTAGATAGAATAAATGTATAGGTTAAATATAGTTCTAATGTTAACGATGTTGACTAAAAAAAAGCATTGTGAATGTGAACATTATCTTTTGACTTTCAAAATTTGTTGATAAACATATATCCGTAAACTTGCAGCTCATTCAGCATGTTCAGTTGACCCATAATTTGCCCGTGGAATATCAATCTCGGTACCAAAAATTGATTTACCCAAAATTGTAATTTCTTTGCCCTGCCATCGACTTTATAGCAAGAGACTTGATGACAAACTAACATCATGGATTCAGTTCCGGGTACAAAAGGAGTACAAACGATATCTGACCGGGAAGATGTTTGTGGATATTCACATGCTGAATGTTGGGTGAGAGGACACGGTATACGGATAACAGTTCACTGAACATACGTGTGGAAAATCGGTGTGTGGGTTGGGGATGTTGCCGAGAATACTGTAGGAAATGGCAACATTAAAAGTGATAAAACTGTTTGTATCAACTCTGTCGCTTTTCTTCTGTTTTCCGATATTAATACAAGGTAGGTTGCTATCATCCATTGTAATCTGTGTTGGTGTGTGATTGTTTGCGTATTGGGGGTGATCATGAACGAGTCGATAGTTTTATGAAAATGTCACCATGGTCATGCGGGCATATATAAATGTTTTTTTGTTTAAAGGGTGGTATACATGAGAATTGTTAAAACAAGTTTTTTTTTAAAAACATAACGCCTAACCTCTTGTGGTTTGTACAGCTAGGTGATTAAATAACGTTTAACAGGTTTATGATTTTTGACTCTAACATGCATGTAATTTTGGAATAGAAACAATATTCTTTGTATGGTGATGGTATGCCAGGTATTTCTGTCTGCATCCAGTCTTGCTGCATCTTGTATATATTTATATATATATATATATATGGATATATCGCACCCTACTTATTAAAAAAAAAATAAGGATTTTGGACAACCCTATGCAGTTTTTGTTCTTGTAACGATTTTGGAAACATTCGTTCTCGTTGCTCTCATATCAAAATTTCAAAAACTATTTTGCTTCAAATTACCAATTGAGAAAAGATATATGTAGGGTTGCTACAACGTACTTCCGTATTATCGCATTAAAATTAGCGTGAGACAATTATCTATCGTTCATATTCTCAAACTACTCGACATACATCGAAGTCGAAAATTACTATATACGATGTAAATTATACATTTTAGTCTGGGAATAATTGTTTTGGTGATGATTTCAAAGTAGGCCGATATGTGCATAAGATGTACAGTGTACATGTACATTGTTGTGCATGCAAAACATACAAGAAAGGGTAGAGGACCCACCTATTGGTAAGCCAGTAGCATAGATATTAGTCAAAATGACAATTCAACATTTGCTGCCATCACCTTAAAGGGACTTGGTAACATTGTTCAGATGAGAGAAAAGTGGTGCTAAGGTAGTGATTTCAAAGCTAGATGTACAATTAAAGATAATCTGTACATTGTTGTGCATGCAAAACATACAAGAAAGGGTAGAGGACCCACCTATTGGTAAACCAGTATCATAGATATTAGTCAAAATGACAATTCAACATTTGCTGCCATCACCTTAAAGGGACTTGGTAACATTGTTCAGATGAGAGAAAAGTGGTGCTAAGGTAGTGATTTCAAAGCTAGATGTACAATTAAAGATAATCTGAAAATTTTGAGTGAAAACGGACCATAACTAATGATACACATTCGGAAAAACTGATCTGATCGATTCCTTAATTCTTCCAACTCTATTATTACAATTTAATTACATTTTAGGTGAATGTTAATCGTCACAAAGCATTAAAGTAGCTCTACATACCATTCTAGACATTTAAGTACTGACAGACTTGTATTAGCCTGTTTTATGTCTTTTTTTCATGGAAAAACGGTTGGAAAAATTCAAGAATGGTTGGAAGAATTTACTGTTAATTACTGTAAAAGGGTTTTGCACAGTGACGCCTTCAAAGAAAACCATAGATATCTTTGTTGTTTGAGATTTTTTTCAGGATTGTTTGCATGTCAGTGGGTTAGTACAGTAGAAGGAATATAATAAGTAACATTTTATACAAAAATCACGTATTTTTTTAAACCAACCTTCGACAATGTTACCAAGTCACTTAATGCTACGGTCACAAATGTTCGTACGAACTATTCGTTCGTACGAATCTCCCTGTTCCTACGAATTTCAGAGTTCGTAGAGATTCGCAGATGGGGCACATATTCTTACGTCCTTCTTACGGAGTTCGTACGAACGCCGTTTAATTCGCAAGAACAACTCAAGACCTTCTTGAGAAACGAAGTGATTTTCGGTTATACAATAGCTCCAGAGTTCGTACGTTTTCGTAAGAACGCCTTGTGTTCTTCTTACGTCAGACGTACGCCAATCTTACGAGTTTTTGTTCTCGTAAGGTGGTCGTACGTTTGATTTGATTTGATTTGATTTATTTATTAGGTGATACGTATGAAATATACGTATCACCTTTTGATTTCGTCAAGATTTGTATTATTATTTATTTATTAGGTGATACGTATGAAATATACGTATCACCTTTTGATTTCGTCAAGATTTTTCTTTATTATTTATTATTTATTATTTATTAGGTGATACGTAACGAAGTCAACGTATCACCTTTTGATTTCGTCAAGATTTTTCTTTATTATTAGGTGATACGTACGTAGACGTATCACCTTTTGATTTCGTCAAGATTTTTATTATTTATTTATTTATTTATTTATTTATTATTATTCTTCCTCGAATTTGTTCGCAGGATATCTCAAGACTGAATAAAGCCATTATCATGAAACTTGCCATGATGATAGATCTTAGTCTAACTTAGAACTGCGTGACTTTTCAAAGACTCAAAATTATCGTGACGTCATCCAGGCGCCATTTTGTGAAAATAAACTTATGATCATATCTTCATAACGGAAAGGAATTTTTCATTCATATTTATCAGGAAGAAGATCAATATCCATCCGGTCAATTTCAGATCAAAAAAAGTGCGCAAATGCGCGCGTGCGCGTTCGTACGCGCGTTTACGCGCGCGAAAAAAATTAAAATGCTCCAAATCATCCCAAATTTTTTTTGCATACGTTTCAGGCCATATGGAGCATTTGACAAAAAATCACGCAAACGCGCATGCGCGCGCGTTTTTTGCGTGTACTAGCATTTTGCAACATAGAATCGCCGAATGTTCTCTATCATCATATTTGGTACATCTTTCCAAGCATTTTGATAACTTGTTCACCTTTTAATAACGCAATGAGCGTCCGTCAAAGTTGACAGTGCGCGCGGACATGCGTTATCTTTATCCACAATACATGGGCATAAACATGCTTATACAAAATTCATTGTAACTCTTCAGAATAGATAGGAAATCCCAATATTCTTTCATATTTGGATCGATTATGAGTCGGAAATATGATTTCATGTCTCATTTGATACTTAATTAACTCATGACGTCATCATAAGGGCCTCCAAACTCAAAATTTCAATTTGCATATTATGACGTCAGCTTTTTTTTGGAAAATTGATTGTATCTCTGTGTATATATATCAATCTTCTTCTAAATTTTGATATGTTGTAGGTGAGACAATTTTCTACAAATGCAGTATTCACAATTTTTATTTTTGACAAAAGTATCATGGTGTATTTTTGCGATTAAAGGAGGCATGTCAATTTTTCACATTTTGCGTGTATTCTCTATGGGACATGACTTTTTCTCAAAACAGCATTCTACATTTCCGTCTTTCGCGAGCAACATCTCCGTTGTTTTGACTTTTTTTTCGGTGAGCTTCGAGTATGTTGTAGCTGAGACAATGAGCTATCTCCAATGTGTACTTCATTTTTCGATCATATGCCGGGATCATGCTCATATTTTACTTGCAAAGTGGGATTTTAGAATTCCATTTTCGTTTACGTGTAATCGCTATGGGAAATGTTTTGGTATATCGGTAACGCACTTGACTTCCGACCTTGAGATCCCGGGTTCGAGTCCGGGTGTCTCCCAAAAAAAAAATCTGAACTTTTTTTTTCTTGTTGACCTTTCACTGTACCATCTCCTTTAATTATTCGAACACGTAGAATCGCAAATAATGTCATAAATAACCCTTTTTACTTTATTATTACCCTATTTTCACTTAATCCATTACTTTTTGCGTGTAATCCCTACGGGAGATGGCTTTTTCTCAAATCTGGAGTCTACATTCCTGTCTTTTGCGAGCAATATCGCCGTTATTTCTGCTTGGATTTTGTTGATTTTTGAGGATGTTGTAGCTGAGACTATATGCTATCTAAATCAACCCTCATTTTTTCAATAAGATATCATGATCGCGCTTATGATCATGATCATCATGATCATCATTATCATAATGATGATAATCATTTATCAATTACGTTTTCATTTCTTTGAATAAGATAAAATCGTCAAAAGGTGTTTTTCATGATGTAAATTAGAGTCAAATGTGTAACTGGTTACTGCACAGGGTCAAAGGTCATATATTGTTTCAATCTATCTTCCCTAGATCCATGATGATCAAGGAGACACAATTTAATCTTGACATATGAATAAATCATAATGGGAGAAGCATATAAATGGGAGAAGCATTTTACAAAATAATATTTCGTGTAATGCATTATTCGTTATGTAAACCATTATCATACGTATCACCTAATTCGTCTAAGTGACGAATTAAAGTCTAGTATTTATTTTGTGTCTGTATAGAAGAAATTATTATTATTCTTCCTCAATTTTGTTCGCAGGATATCTCAAGAATGGCTAAAGCCATTATCATGAAACTTGCCATGATGATAGATCTTAGCCTAACTTAGAACTGCGTGACTTTTCAAAAACTCAAAATCATCGTGACGTCATCCAGGCGCCATTTTGTGAAAATAAACTTATGATCATATCTTCATAACGGAAAAGTATTTCTCATTCATAATTATCACGATTAAGATCAATATCCTTCCGGTCAGTTTGAGGTCAATAAACGTGCGCTAATGCGCGCGTGCGTGCTCGTCTGCGCGTTTACGCGCGCGCAAAAAATTAAAATGCCCTAAATTATCCCAATTTTTTTTTGCATACGTTTCAGGCCATATGGAGCATTTGTTAAAAAAAGTACGCACACGCGCATGCGCGCGCGTTTTCGCGCGTACTGGCATTTTGCAACATAGAATCGTCGATTTTTTTCTGTCATCATATTTGGTACATTTTTCCAAGCCTTTTGATAATTTGTTCACCTTTTATTAACGCAATTAGCGTCCGTCAAAGTTGACAGCACGCGCAGATTTGCGTTATCTTTATCCACAATACATGGGCAAAAACATGCCTATATAAAATTAATTGTAACTCTTTCGAATAGATAGAAACTCCTAATATTTTTTCATATTTGGATAGATTATGAGTCGGAGATATGATTTCGTGTCTCATTTTATCCTAAATTAACTCATGACGTCATCATAATGGCCTCCAAACTCAAAATTTTAATTTGCATATTATGACGTCAGCATATTTTTGGAAAATTGATTGTATCTCTAGAAATATTGATCAATTTTCTTTTTAATTTTGATATGTTCTAGCTGAGACAATTTTCTACAAATGTAGTATTCACAATTTTTATTTTTGACAAAAGTATCATGGGGTATTTTTGCGATTAAAGGAGGCATGTCAATTTTTCGCATTTTGCGTGTATTCTCTATGGGACATGACTTTTTCTCAAAACTGGATTCTACACTCCTGTCTTTCGCGAGCAAAATCTCCGTTGTTTTAGCTTTGTTTTCACTGAGCTTCGGATATGTTGTAGCTGAGACAATGAGCTATCAAAAGTGTGTCCTTTATTTTTCGATTAGATGCCGGGATCATGCTCATATTTCACTTGCAAAGTAGGATTTCTGAATTCCATTTCCCGTTTACGTGTAATCGCTATGGGAGATGTTTTGGTATATCGGTAACGCACTTGACTTCCAACCTCGAGATCCCTGGTTCGAGTCCGGGTGTCTCCAACACTTTTTTCCCCCTTTTTTCCTTTTGACCTTCACTGTACCACCTCCTTTGATTATTTAAACACGTAGATTCGCAAATAATGTCATAAATAACCCTTTTTACTTTATTATTACCCTATTTTCACTTAATCCATTACTTTTTACGTGTAATCACTATGGGAGATGACTTTTTCTAAAATCTGGAGTCTACATTCCTGTCTTTTGCGAGCAATATCGCCGTTATTTCGGCTAGGATTTTGTTGATTTTTGAGTATGTTGTAGCTGAGACTATATGCTATCTAAATCAACCCTCATTTGTAAATTAGAGTCAAATGTGTAACTGGTTACTGCACAGGGTCAAAGGTCATATATTGTTTCAATCTATCTTCCCTAGATCCATGATGATCAAGGAGACACAATTTAATCTTGACATATGAATAGATCATAATGGGAGAAGCATATAAATGGAAGAAGCATTTTACAAAATAAAATATCGTGTAATGCATTATTCGTTATGTAAACCATTATCATACGTATCACCTAATTCGTCTAAGTGACGAATTAAAGTCTAGTTTATTTTTATTATTCTTCCTCGAATTTGTTCGCAGGATATCTCAAGAATGGCAAAAGCCATTGTCATGAAACTTTCAATGATGATAGATCTTAGTCTAACTTAGAACTGCGTGACTTTTTAAAGAGTCAAAATTATCGTGACGTCATCCAGGCGCCATTTTGTGAAAATCAACTAATGATCATATCTTCATAACGGAAAAGTATTTCTCATTCATAATTATCACGATTAAGATAAATATCCGTCCGGTCAAGTTGAGGTCAATAAAAGTGCGCAAATGCGCGCGTGCGCGTTCGTCCGCGCGTTTACGCGCGCGCAAAAATTTAAAATGCTCCAAATCATCCCAAATTTTTTTTGCATACGTTTCAGGCCATATGGAGCATTTGATAAAAAAATTACGCACACGCGCATGCGCGCGCGTTTTCGCGCGTACTGGCATTTTGCAACATAGAATCGCCGATTTTTTTCTGTCATCATATTCGGTACATTTTTCCAAGCATTTTGATAATTTGTTCACCTTTTATTAACGCAATGAGCGTCCGTCAAAGTTGACAGCACGCGCGGATTCGCGTTATCTTTATCCATAATACATGGGCAAAAACATGCCTATATAAAATTCATTGTAACTCTTTAGAATAGATAGAAACTCCTAATATTTTTTCATATTTATATAGATTATGAGTTGGAGATATGATTTCATGTCTCATTTTATCCTCAATTAACTCATGACGTCATCATAATGGCCTCCAAACTCAAAATTTTAATTTGCATATTATGACGTCAGCATATTTTTGGAAAATTGATTGTATCTCTGTAAATAGGGATCAATTTTCTTTTTAATTTTGATATGTTCTAGCTGAGACAATTTCCCACAAATGTAGTATTCACAATTTTTATTTTTGATAAAAGTATCATGGTGTATTTTTGCGATTAAATGAGGCATGTCAATTTTTCGCATTTTGCGTGTATTCTCTATGGGACATGACTTTTTCTCAAAACTGGATTCTACACTCCTGTCCTTCGCGAGCAAAATCTCCGTTGTTTTAGCTTTGTTTTCACTGAGCTTTGGATATGTTGTAGCTGAGACAATGAGCTATCAAAAGTGTGTCCTTTATTTTTCGATTAGATGCCAGAATTATGCTCATATTTCACTTGCAAAGTAGGATTTCTGAATTCCATTTCCCGTTTACGTGTAATCGCTATGGGAGATGTTTTGGTATATCGGTAACGCACTTGACTTCCAACCTCGAGATCCCTGGTTCGAGTCCGGGTGTCTCCAACACTTTTTTTTCTCACTTTTTTTTCCTTTTGACCTTCACTGTACCATCTCCTTTGATTATTTAAACACGTAGATTCGCAAATAATGTCATAAAAAACCCTTTTTACTTTATTATTACCCTATTTTTACTTAATCCATTACTTTTTGCGTGTAATCCCTATGGGAGATGACTTTTTCTAAAATCTGGAGTCTACATTCCTGTCTTTTGCGAGCAATATCGCCGTTATTTCGGCTTGGATTTTGTTGATTTTTGAGTATGTTGTAGCTGAGACTATATGCTATCTAAATCAACCCTCATTTTTTCAATAAGATGTCATGATCGCGCTCATGATCATGATCATGATCATCATGATCATCATTATCATAATGATGATAATCATTTATCAGTTACATTTTCATTTCTTTGAATAAGATAAAAAATCGTCAAAAGGTGTTCTTCATGATGTAAATTAGAGTCAAATGTGTAACTGGTTACTGCACAGGGTCAAAGGTCATATATTGTTTCAGTCTATCTTCCCTAGATCCATGATGATCAAGGAGACACAATTTAATCTTGACATATGACTAGATCATAATGGGAGAAGCATATGAATTGGAGAAGCATTTTACAAAATAATATATCGTGTAATGCATTATTCGTTATGTAGACCATTATCATACGTATCACCTAATTCGTCTAAGTGACGAATTAAAGTCTAGTTTTTATTATTATTCTTCCTCGAATTTGTTCGCAAGATATCTCAAGAATGAATAAAGCTATTATCATAAAACTTGTAATGATGATAGATATTAGTCTAACTTAGAACTGCGTGACTTTTCAAAGACTCAACGTCATCATGACGTCATCCAGGCGCCATTTTGTGAAAATCAACTTATGATCATATCTTCATAACGGAAAGTTATTTCTCATTCATATTTATTATGAATAAGATCAATATCCTTCCGGTCAATTTCAGATCAAAAAACGTGCGCAAATCCGCGCGTACGCGTTCGTGCGCGCGTTTACGTGCGCGCAAAAATTTAAAATGCTCCAAATCATCCCAAATTTTTTTTGCATACGTTTCAAGCCATATAAAGCATTTGACAAAAAATCACTCAAACGCGCGCGCGCGCCCATTTTTTGCGCGTTTTGGCATTTTGCAACATATAATTGCCAAATTTTCTCTGTCATCATGTTTGGCACATTTTTCCAAGCATTTTGACACCATGTTCATCTCTTTATCACTATTAATAACGGAATGAGCGTCCGTTCAAGATAAATATCCGTGTGCGCGAGCTCATGTATTACATAGTATATATGGGCAAAAACATGCCTATAAAAAGTCCATTGGGATGAATAAGGACTGCCAAGTTTATTTCATATTTTGATAGAGTACGAGTCGGAGATATGATTTCATAGCTCATTTGACCATTAAATACATCTTGACGTCATCATAATGACCTTGGAAGTCAAAATACAAAATTGCATATTATGACGTCATTATATTTTTTGAAAATTTAGTGTTTTTCTCATAATATTGACTGATTTTCTTCCAAATTGCGGTATATTGTAGCTGAGGCAATTGCCTACAAGATCAATACACACTGCTTGTTATTTTATTGACGTCATTATAGTACAAAATTCAATTAAAGGCCACATGTCGGAATTTTCTCAATTTGCGTGTTATGTGTATGGAAGGTGAAATTCGTTAACATCATGAATCTACATGACATTGATCTTTGAGCACTATCTAGCTTATTTGTGCTTTATGTCGTCCAAAATTTTGATACGGCATAGCTAAGCAAATTATTTATCAGAATGATGGACATTATTTATCATTTCGATGACATTATCATAGTGAAAATATCAATTAAAGGCGACATGTCAGAATTTTCTTAGTTTGCGTGTTTGGCGACTTTTTCTGAAATCCGGATTCTACAAATCTCTATCGAATACCTGAAGGGGGCGCTAAACACTTTTAATCATGGTCTTTATCGTATTTATGATCATTATCATTAGATCATCATCGGCACACTTTCATGATAACAAAATAGCACGTATCACCTAATTCGTCAAAGTGACGAATTAAAGTATAGTTTATTTATTAGGTGATACGTAACGAAGTCAACGTATCACCTTTTGATTTCGTCAAGATTTTTCTTTATTAGGTGGTCTGTTATCAACAGACCACCTATTGTTTTCGTCAGAATTTTCTTTCTTTATTTATTATTAGGTGGTCTGTCAACGACAGATCACCTATTGTTTTCGTCAGAATTTTCTTTCTTTATTTATTTATTTATTTATTTATTAGGTGGTCTGTTAACAGACCACCTATTGTTTTCGTCAGAATTTTCTTTCTTTATTTATTATTATTTATTTTTATTTCTTCCCGTTTTTTGTGGTCCGGATAACTCAAGTTTGGTTTAATTATTTTCATTAAATTTCGGCTCAGTTATAGGTCATTGTCATGAGACGTGACAGAAACATTTTCAAGGTCATTAGGTTATCGTGACGTCATCCAGGCGCCATTTTGTGAAATCACGTTATCCATCATATCTTCATGATGCATAAGCAAAGGTCATTCATATTTATATCACATATACTTTAGGTTAAGGGTCAACAGGTCAAGACATCAAAGGTCACATAAAGGTCATGACGCGCACGTACGCGCGCGTCAAAATTTTAAAATGCTCAAAATCACTTAACTATTAAAGGAGAGTACGAATCAGGTCATTTGAAGCATTTCAAAATTTTCCGTCCGTTCGTGTCCCCGCGCGCGGTGTGCGCGCTCACGGCGCGCGGAAAAGGTCAAATTCAAAATGTTTACATGATTTGGATTCCTGTTAACGTAATTAACAATTAATATATATTTCAGTCACTCTTCATATTTCATAAGGCCGTGAGCGCGCGTCAAAGATCAAAATCCGCGCGTGCTGCTATGGGCAATATAATGCAAATTTGATCAAAAACATGCACTTTTAAAAATCGAAATAGCTCTTCAGATAGTCCATCGACCCCCAATTTTTATATCATGGTTGGAAAGAGCATGAGTTGGAGATATGATTTCATACCACCCTGACTCGTACAAAGTGAAACAAAGTCATCCTATTGGCATCTAAACTCAAACAAATGTTTTTTGTTGATGACGTCATTTTTGTCTTTGTTTAATTGAGATTATCTCACTTATCTGGGATCGATTTTCTCTCAGATTTTGATATGTTGTAGCTGAGATAATTCTCTATCAAAAATATGCCATTCATTTTTCATTTCGATGACGTCATCATAGTTAAATAGTCCATTAATAGCGACAATGCATAATTTGTCATATTTGCGTGTTATGTCTATGGGAGGTCACTTTTTTCAAAACATGAATCTGCATAACAAGGTGTTTTGACCAGTATCTCAGTTGTTATTCAACAGTTTTCTCCCAAATCTTAATATGTTGTAGCTGAGACTATTTGCTATCTAAATATTTCCTTATTTTTTCAATCAAATGTCAGGATCATGCTTATGCTCATCATCATCATTATCGTTTTTATCATTATATAACATTATCATTATCATCATCATCATCACCTTTACTATCATGATCATCATCATGGTCATCATGATCATCATTGTTTACATGTCTATATAACTTCTCCCATTCTCAATTCTATCATAAGACTTAGACAGACCACCTTATTCGTCTTCGTGACGAATTAAATTTCTAGTTATTATTTATTTTTATTTCTCCCCGTTTTTTGTTCATCGGCTAACTCAAGATCGGTTGTGTTAATTTCTTTCAATTTTGACACAGTCATAGGTCATTGTCATGAGACGTGACAGTAACCTTTTCAAGGTCATCAGGTCATCGTGACGTCATCCAGGCGCCATTTTGTGAAATCACGTTATCCATCATATCTTCATGATGCCTAAGCAAAGGTCATTCATATTCATATCACATATACTTCAGGTCAAGGGTCAACAAGTCATGTCATCAAAGGTCACATAAAGGTCATGACGCTCACGTACGCGCGCGTCAAAATTTTAAAATGCTCAAAATCACTTAACTATTAAACGAGAGTACGAATCAGGTCATTTTAAGCATTTCAAAATTTTCCGTCCGTACGTGTCACCGGGCGCCTAGCGCGCGCTCATAACGCGCGGAAAAGGTCAAATTCAAATTGTTTACATGATTTAGATTCCTCTTACCGTAAATGACAATTTACATTAATTTCAGTCACTCTTGACCTTTCATAAGGCCGTGAGCGCGCGTCAAAGTTCAAATTCCGCGCGTGCTGCTATGGGCAATATAATGTAAATTTGATCAAAAAAATGCTACTTTATAAATCGAAATAGCTCTTCAGATAGTCCGTCGACCCCCAATTTTTATATCATGGTTGGAGAAAGCATGAGTTGGAGATATGATTTCATACCACCCTGACTCGTACAAAGTGTAACAAAGTCATCATATTGGCATCTAAACTCAACAAAATGTATTTTGTTGATGACGTCATTTTTGTCTTTGTTTAATTGAGATTATCTCACTTATCGGTCATCGATCTTCTCCCAGATTTTGATATGTTGTAGCTGAGATAATTCTCTATCAGTAGTATGCCATTTATTTTTCATTTAGATGACGTCATCATAGTTAAATATTCGATTAAAGGTGACAATGCATAATTTGTCATATTTGCGTGTAATGTCTATGGGAGGTCACTTTTTTCAAAACATGAATCTGCATGACAAGGTGTTTTGACCAGTATCTCGGTTGTTATTCAATAGTTTTCTCACAAATTTTAGTATGTTGTAGCTGAGACTATTTGCTATCTAATATTTCCTCATTTTTTTTAATCAGTTGTCAGGATTATGCTTATGCTCATCATCATCATTAACATTATCGTTTTTATCGTCATATCACATTATCATTATCATCATCATCACCTTTACTATCATGATCATCACCATGTTCATCATGATCATCATTGTTTACATGTCTATATAACTTCTCCCATTCTCAAATCTATCATAAGACATAGACAGACCACCTTATTCGTCTTCGTGACGAATTAAATTTCTAGTTATTATTATTATTATTATTTATTTTTATTTATTTCTCCCCCCTTTTTTGTTCAGAGGATAACTCAAGATCAGTTTAGTCAAAGTCGTTCAATTTCGGCACAGTCATAGGTCATTGTCATAAGACGTGACAGGAACATTTTCAAGGTCATCAAATCATCGTGACGTCATCCAGGCGCCATTTTGTGAAATCCCATTATCCCTCATATCTTCCTGATGCATGAGCAAAGGTCATTCATATTCATATCACATATACTTCAGGTCAAGGGTCAACAGGTCATGTCATCAAAGGTCACATAAAGGTCATGACGCGCGCGTATGTGCGCGTCAAAATTTAAAATTGCTCAAAATCACTAAACTATTAAACGAGAATACGAATCAGGTCATTTTAAGCATTTCAAAATTTTCCGTCCGTAAGTGTCCCCGCGCGCGGTGTGCGCGCTCACAGCGCGCGGAAAAGGTCAAATTCAAAATGTTTACATGATTTGGATTCCTCTTAACGTAATTGAAAATTTACATTAATTTCAGTCACTCTTCATATTTCATAAGGCCGTGAGCGTGCGTCAAAGTTCAAAATCCGCGCGTACTGCTATGGGCAATATAATGTAAATTTGATCAAAAACATGCTACTTTATAAATCGAAATAGCTCTTCAGATAGTCCGTCGACCCCCAATTTTTATATCATGGTTGGAAAGAGCATGAGTTGGAGATATGATTTCATACCACCCTGACTCGTACAAAGTGAAACAAAATCTTCATATTTGCATCTAAACTAAAGAAAATGTATTTTGTTGATGACGTCATTTTTGTCTTTGTTTAATTGAGATTATCTCGGTTATCAGTAATCGATTTTCTCCCAGATTTCGATATGTTGTAGCTGAGATAATTTTCTATCACAAATATGCCATTTATTTTTTATGTAAATGACGTCATCATACTTAAATATTCGATTAAAGACGACAATGCATAATTTGTTATATTTGCGTGTTATGTCTATGGGAGGTCACTTTTTTCAAAACATGAATCTGCATGACAAGGTGTTTTGACCAGTATCTCGGTTGTTATTCAACAGTTTTCTCCCAAATTTTAGTATGTTGTAGCTGAGACTATTTGCTATCTCAATATTTCCTCATTTTTTCAATCAGTTGTCAGGATCATGCTAATGCTCATCATCATCATTAACATTATCGTTTTTATCGTCATATAACATTATCATTATCATCATCATCATCATCACCTTTACTATCATGATCATCACCATGTTCATCATGATCATCATTGTTTACATGTCTATATAACTTCTCCCATTCTCAAATCTATCATAAGACTTAGACAGACCACCTTATTCGTCTTCGTGACGAATTAAATTCTAGTTATTATTATTATTATTAGGTGATACGTACGTAGACGTATCACCTTTTGATTTCGTCAAGATTTTTATTATTTATTTATTTATTTATTTATTTATTATTATTCTTCCTCGAATTTGTTCGCAGGATATCTCAAGACTGAATAAAGCCATTATCATGAAACTTGCCATGATGATAGATCTTAGTCTAACTTAGAACTGCGTGACTTTTTAGAGAGTCAAAATTATCGTGACGTCATCCAGGCGCCATTTTGTGAAAATCAACTAATGATCATATCTTCATAACGAAAAAGTATTTCTCATTCATAATTAACACGATTAAGATAAATATCCGTCCGGTCAAGTTGAGGTCAATAAAAGTGCGCAAATGCGCGCGTGCGCGTTCGTCCGCGCGTTTACGCGCGCGCAAAAATTTAAAATGCTCCAAATCATCCTAAATTTTTTTTGCATACGTTTCAGGCCATATGGAGCATTTGATAAAAAATTACGCACACGCGCATGCGCGCGCGTTTTCGCGCGTACTGGCATTTTGCAACGTAGAATCGCCGATTTTTTTCGGTCATCATATTCGGTACATTTTTCCAAGCATTTTGATAATTTGTTCACCTTTTATTAACGCAATGAGCGTCCGTCAAAGTTGACAGCACGCGCGGATTTGCGTTATCTTTATCCACAATACATGGGCAAAAACATGCCTATATAAAACTCATTGTAACTCTTTAGAATAGATAGAAACTCCTAATATTTTTTCATATTTAGATAGATTATGAGTTGGAAATATGATTTCATGTCTCATTTTATCCTCAATTAACTCATGACGTCATCATAATGGCCTCCAAACTCAAAATTTCAATTTGCATATTATGACGTCAGCATATTTTTGGAAAATTGATTGTATCTCTGTAAATATGGATCAATTTTCTTTTTAATTTTGATATGTTCTAGCTGAGACAATTTTCTACAAATATAGTATTCAAAATTTTATTTTTGACAAAAGTATCATGGTGTATTTTTGCGATTAAAGGAGGCATGCCAATTTTTCGCATTTTGCGTGTATTCTCTATGGGACATGACTTTTTCTCAAAACTGGATTCTACACTCCTGTCTTTCGCGAGCAAAATCTCCAATGTTTTATCTTTGTTTTCGCTGAGCTTTAGATATGTTGTAGCTGAGACAATGAGCTATCAAAAGTGTGCCTTTTATTTTTCGATTAGATGCCGGGATCATGCTCATATTTCACTTGCAAAGTAGGATTTCTGAATTCCATTTCCCGTTTACGTGTAATCGCTATGGGAGATGTTTTGGTATATCGGTAACGCACTTGACTTCCAACCTCGAGATCCCTGGTTCGAGTCCGGGTGTCTCCAACACTTTTTTTTCCACTTTTTTTTTTCCTTTTGACCTTCACTGTACCATCTCCTTTGATTATTTAAACACGTAGATTCGCAAATAATGTCATAAATAACCCTTTTTACTTTATTATTACCCTATTTCCACTTAATCCATTACTTTTTGCGTGTAATCCCTAGGAGAGATGACTTTTTCTAAAATCTGGAGTCTACATTCCTGTCTTTTGCGAGCAATATCGCCGTTATTTCGGCTTAGATTTTGTTGATTTTTGAGTATGTTGTAGCTGAGACTATATGCTATCTAAATCAACCCTCATTTTTTCAATAAGATGTCATGATCGCGCTCATGATCATTATCATGATCTTCATGATCATCATAATCATAATGATGATAATCATTTATCAGTTACATTTTCATTTCTTTGAATAAGATAAAAATCGTCAAAAGGTGTTCTTCATGATGTAAATTAGAGTCAAATGTGTAACTGGTTACTGCACAGGGTCAAAGGTCATATATTGTTTCAATCTATCTTCCCTAGATCCATGATGATCAAGGAGACACGATTTAATCTTGACATATGAATAGATCATAATGGGAGAAGCATATGAATGGGAGAAGCATTTTACAAAATAATATATCGTGTAATGCATTATTCGTTATGTAGACCATTATCATACGTATCACCTAATTCGTCTAAGTGACGAATTAAAGTCTAGTTTATTTTTATTATTCTTCCTCGAATTTGTTCGCAGGATATCTCAAGACTGAATAAAGCCATTATCATGAAACTTTCAATGATGATAGATCTTAGTCTAACTTAGAACTGTGTGACTTTTCAGACAGTCAAGGTCATCGTGACGTCATCCAGGCGCCATTTTGTGAAAATCAACTTATGATCATATCTTCATAAAGAAAAGCCATTTTTCATTCATATTTATCATGATTAAACTCAATATCCGTCCGGTCAATTTCAAGTCAATAAATGCGCGCAAAAATGCGCGTACGCTTATGTCCGCGCGTTTACGCGCGCGAAAAAAATTAAAATGCTCCAAATCATCCCAATTTTTTTTTACATCCGTTTCAGGCCATATGGAGCATTTGATTAAAAAATTACGCACACGCGCATGCGCGCGCATTTTCGCGCGTACTGGCATTTTGCAATATAGAATCGCCGAATTTTTTCTGTCATTATATTTGGTACATTTTTCCAAGCATTTTGATAACTTGTTCACCTTTTAATAACGCAATGAGCGTCCGTCAAAGTTGACAGCACGCGCAGATCTGCGTTATCTTTATCCACCATACATTGGCAAAAACATGCCTATACAAAATTCATTGTAACTGTTCAGAATGGATGGGAACTCCCAATATGTTTTCATATTTAGATAGATTATGAGTTGGAGATATGATTTCATGTCTCATTTGACCCTCAATTAACTCATGATGTCATCATAATGGCCTCCAAACTCAAAATTTCAATTTGCATATTATGACGTCAGCATATTTTTGGAAAATTAATTGTATCTCTGTAAATATTGATCAATTTTCTTTTAAATTTTGATATGTTCTAGCTGAGACAATTTGCTACAAGTATAGTCGCCACAATTTTTCATTTTGACTAAGGCATCAAGGCGTACTTTTGCGATTAAAGGAGGCATGTCAATTTTTCACATTTTGCGTGTATTCTCTATGGGACATGACTTTTTCTCAAAACTGGATTCTACACTCCTGTCTTTTGCGAGCGAAATCTCCCATATTTTAGCTTTGTTTTCGCTGAGCTTCGAATATGTTGTAGCTGAGACAATAAGCTATCACACGTGTGCCTTTTATATTTCGATCAGATGCCGGGATTATGCTCATATTTCACTTGCAAAGTAGGATTTCTGAATTCCATTTCCCGTTTACGTGTAATCGCTATGGGAGATGTTTTGGTATATCGGTAACGCACTTGACTTCCAACCTCGAGATCCCTGGTTCGATTCCGGGTGTCTCCAACACTTTTTTTTTCACTTGTTTTTTCCTTTTGACCTTCACTGTACCATCTCCTTTGATTATTTAAACACGTAGATTCGCAAATAATGTCATAAATAACCTTTTTTACTTTATTGTTACCCTATTTTCACTTAATCCATTACTTTTTGTGTGTAATCCCTATGGGAGATGACTTTTTCTCAAATCTGGATTCTACATTTCTGTCTTTTGCGAGCAATATCGCCGTTATTTCTGTTTGGATTTTGTTGATTTCTGAGGATGTTGTAGCTGAGACTATATGCTATCTAAACCAACCCTCATTTTTTCAATAAGATGTCATAATCGCCCTCACGATCATGATCATCATGATCATCATTATCATAATGATGATAATCATTTATCAATTATATTTTCATTTCTGTGAATAAGATAAAATCGTCAAAAGGTGTTCTTCATGATGTAAATTAGAGTCAAATGTGTAACTGGTTACTGCAAAGAGTCAAAGGTCATATATTGTTTCAATCTATCTTCCCTAGATCCATGATGATCAAGGAGACACAATTTAATCTTGAAATATGAATAGATCATAATGGGAGAAGCATATAAATGGGAGAAGCATTTTACAAAATAATATATCGTGTAATGCATTATTAGTTATGTAGACCATTATCATACGTATCACCTAATTCGTCTAAGTGACGAATTAAAGTCTAGTTATTATTCTTCCTCGAATTTGTTCGCAGGATATCTCATGACTGAATAAAGCCATTATCATGAAACTTGCCATGATTATAGATCTTAGTCTAACTTAGAACTGCGTGACTTTTTAGAGAGTCAAAATTATCGTGACGTCATCAAGGCGCCATTTTGTGAAAATCAACTTATGATCATATCTTCATAACGGAAAGGAATTTCTCATTTATAATTATCAGGATTAAGATCAATATCCGTCCGGTCAATTTAAGGTCAATGAATGGGCGCAAAAATGCGCGTACGCGTTTCGGCGCGCGTTAACGCGCGCGTAAAATTTTAAATTGCTCCAAATCATCTTAAAATTTGTTTGCATATGTTTCAGGCCATTATAAACATTTCATAAAAAATCGCGCAAAACACGCATTTTTGCGCGTTTTCGTTCGCATGGCCGAACGAAAAATAATTACCCCTCAAATTTTTTTGACAGGATATTCCTCATATTTTTCTGAACAATTTGAGACCATGTTCATCTCTTTATCACTATTAATAACGGAATGAGCGTCCGTTGAAGATAAATATCCGTGCCTGCTAGCTCATGTATTATATAGCAGAAATGGGCAAAAACATGCCTATAAAAAGTACATCGGGATGAATAAGGACTGCCATTTTTTTTCCCTTCATATTTAGATAGAGTATGAGTCGGAGATATTATTTCATGTCTCATTTGGCCATTAAGTATATTTTTACATAATCATATTGACCTTGGAACTCAAAATACGAATTTGCATATTATGACGTCAACATATTTACGGAAAATGATTGTATCTCTGCAAATATTGATCAATTTTCTTCTAAATTTTGATATGTTGTAGCTGAGACAATTCTTCACAAGATTATTACCAATTTGATGACGTCATTAGATTTTTGCTTAATATGCGTCTTATGCCTATGGGAGGTGACTGATACTACATTCCAGTCTAGACTTGTTCATTATGTTGCGTATAAAGTGCGTCGAAATATCAGTTCAATGATTGGTAGGCTCTGCAATTGTTTAGTAAATTAATAGTTTAATCATATAACAATTCTCTATCGAGCACCTGAAGGGGGCGCTATACCACTTTTAATCATGGTCATCGTCATTTAAAACCAAAAAATCTTCATCATCAATATCGTCATTATCGTATTTATGAATATTATCATTAGATCATCATCGGCACACTTTCATGATACAAAAATAGCTTACGTATCACCTAATTCGTCAAAGTGACGAATTAAAGTCTAGTTAGGTGATACGTAACGAAGTCTACGTATCACCTTTTGATTTCGTCAAGATTTTTCTTTATTATTTATTTTTATTATTCTTCCTCGAATTTGTTCGCAAGATATCTCAAGAATGAATAAAGCCATTATCATGAAACTTGCCATGATGATAGATCTTAGTCTAACTTCGAACTGCATGACTTTTCAATGACTCAAGGTCATCGTGACGTCATCTAGGCGCCATTTTGTGAAAATCAACTTATGATCATATCTTCATAAAGGAAAGCCATTTTTCATTCATATTTATCATGATTAAACTCAATATCCGTCCGGTCAATTTCAAGTCAATAAATGCGCGCAAAAATGCGCGTACGCTTATGTCCGCGCGTTTACGCGCGCGAAAAAAATTAAAATGCTCCAAATCATCCCAATTTTTTTTTACATCCGTTTCAGGCCATATGGAGCATTTGATAAAAAAATTACGCACACGCGCATGCGCGCGCATTTTCGCGCGTACTGGCATTTTGCAATATAGAATCGCCGAATTTTTTCTGTCATTATATTTGATACATTTTTCCAAGCATTTTGATAACTTGTTCACCTTTTAATAACGCAATGAGCGTCCGTCAAAGTTGACAGCACGCGCAGATCTGCGTTATCTTTATCCACCATCCATTGACAAAAACATGCCTATACAAAATTCATTGTAACTGTTCAGAATGGATGGGAACTCCCAATATGTTTTCATATTTAGATAGATTATGAGTTGGAGATATGATTTCATGTCTCATTTGACCCTCAATTAACTCATGATGTCATCATAATGGCCTCCAAACTCAAAATTTCAATTTGCATATTATGACGTCAGCATATTTTTGGAAAATTAATTGTATCTCTGTAAATATTGATCAATTTTCTTTTAAATTTTGATATGTTCTAGCTGAGACAATTTGCTACAAGTATAGTTGCCACAATTTCTCATTTTGACTAAGGCATCAAGGCGTACTTTTGCGATTAAAGGAGGCATGTCAATTTTTCACATTTTGCGTGTATTCTCTATGGGACATGACTTTTTCTCAAAACTGGATTCTACACTCCTGTCTTTTGCGAGCGAAATCTCCCATATTTTAGCTTTGTTTTCGCTGAGCTTCGAATATGTTGTAGCTGAGACAATAAGCTATCACACGTGTGCCTTTTATATTTCGATCAGATGCCGGGATTATGCTCATATTTCACTTGCAAAGTAGGATTTCTGAATTCCATTTCCCGTTTACGTGTAATTAATCGCTATGGCAGATGTTTTGGTATATCGGTAACGCACTTGACTTCCAACCTCGAGATTCCGGGTGTCTCCAACACTTTTTTTTTCACTTTTTTTTTTCCTTTTGACCTTCACTGTACCATCTCCTTTGATTATTTAAACACGTAGATTCGCAAATAATGTCATAAATAACCCTTTTTACTTTATTATTACCCTATTTTCACTTAATCCATTACTTTTTGCGTGTTCTCCCTATGGGAGATGACTTTTTTTCAAATCTGGATTCTACATTCCTGTCTTTTGCGAGCAATATCGCCGTTATTTCGGCTTGGATTTTGTTGATTTTTGAGTATGTTGTAGCTGAGACTATATGCTATCTAAACCAACCCTCTTTTTTTCAATAAGATGTCATGATCGCGCTTATGATCATGATCATGATCATCATGATCATCATTATCATAATGATGCTAATCATTTATCAATTACATTTTCATTTCTTTGAATAAGATAAAATCGTCAAAAGGTGTTCTTCATGATGTAAATTAGAGTCAAATGTGTAACTGGTTACTGCACAGGGTCAAAGGTCATATATTGTTTCAATCTATCTTCCCTAGATCCATGATGATCAAGAAGACACAATTTAATCTTGACATATGAATAGATCATAATGGGAGAAGCATATAAATGGGAGAAGCATTTTACAAAATAATATATCGTGTAATGCATTATTCGCTATGTAAACCACTATCATACGTATCACCTAATTCGTCTAAGTGACGAATTAAAGTCTAGTTTATTTATTATTATTCTTCCTCGAATTTGTTCGCAGGATATCTCAAGACTGAATAAAGCCATTATCATGAATCTTTCAATGGTGATAGATCTTAGTCTAACTTAGAACTGTGTGACTTTTCAAAGACTGAAAGTCATCGTGACGTCATCCAGGCGCCATTTTGTGAAAATCAACTTATGATTATATCTTCATAACGGAAAAGTATTTCTCATTCATAATTATCACGATTAAGATCAATATCCGTCCGGTCAATTTCAGGTCAAAAAATGCGCGCAAAAATGCGCGTACGCTTTTGTCCGCGCGTTTACGCGCGCGAATTTTTTCTAAATGCTCCAAATCATCCCATATTTTTTTTACATACGTTTCAGGCCATATGGAGCATTTGATAAAAAAATTACGCACACGCGCATGCGCGCGCGTTTTCGCGCGTACTGGCATTTTGCAAGACAGAATCGCCGATTTTTTTCTGTCATCATATTTGGTACATTTTTCCAAGCATTTTGATTATTTGTTCACCTTTTATTAACGCAATGAGCGTCCGTCAAAGTTGACAGCACGCGCGGATTTGCATTATCTTTATCCACAATACATGGGCAAAAACATGCCTATATACAATTAATCGTAACTCTTTAGAATAGATAGAAACTCCTAATATTTTTTCATATTTGGATAGATTATGAGTCGGAGATATGATTTCATGTCTCATTTGATCCTCAATTAACTCATGACGTCATCATAATGGCCTCCAAACTCAAAATTTCAATTTGCATATTATGACGTCAGCATATTTTTGGAATATTCATTGTATCTCTGTAAATATCAATCGTTTTTCTTCAAAATTTTGATATGTTGTAGCTGAGACAATTTTCTACAAATGCCATATTCACAATTTTTATTTTTGACAAAAGTATCATGGTGTATTTTTGCGATTAAAGGAGGCATGTCATTTTTTCACATTTTGCGTGTATTCTCTATGGGACATGACTTTTTCTCAAAACTGGATTCTACACTCCTGTCTTTCGCGAGCAAAATCTCCAATGTTTTAGCTTCGTTTTCGCTGAGCTTCGGATATGTTGTAGCTGAGACAATGAGCTATCACAAGTGTATCATTTATTTTTCGATTAGATGCCGGGATTATGCTCATATTTCACTTGCAATGTAGGATTTCAGAATTCAATTTCCCGTTTACGTGTAATCGCTATGGGAGATGTTTTGGTATATCGGTAACGCACTTGACTTCCAACCTCGAGATCCCTGGTTCGAGTCCGGGTGTCTCCAACAATTTTTTTTCTTCACTTTTTTTTCCTTTTGACCTTCACTGTACCATCTCCTTTGATTATTTAAACACGTAGAATCGCAAATAATGTCATAAAAAACCCTTTTTACTTTATTATTACCCTATTTTCACTTAATCCATTACTTTTTGCGTGTAATCTATGGGAGATGACTTTTTCTCAAATCTGGAGTCTACATTCCTGTCTTTTGCGAGCAATATCGCCGTTATTTCTGCTTGAATTTTGTTGATTTTGGAGTATGTTGTACCTGAGACTATATGCTATCTAAATCAATCCTCATTTTCTTCAATAAGATGTCATGATTGCGCTCATGATCATGATCATTATCATCATGATCATCATTATCATAATGATGATAATCATTTATCAATTACATTTTCATTTCTTTGAATAAGATAAAATCGTCAAAAGGTGTTCTTCATGATGTAAATTAGAGTCAAATGTGTAACTGGCTACAGCACAGGGTCAAAGGTCATATATTGTTTCAATCTATCTTCCCTAGATCCATGATGATCAAGGAGACACAATTTAATCTTGACATATGAATAGATCATAATGGGAGAAGCATATGAATGGGAGAAGCAGTTTACAAAATAATATATCGTTTAATGCATTATTCGTTATGTAGACCATTATCATACGTATCACCTAATTCGTCTAAGTGACGAATTAAAGTCTAGTTTTTATTATTATTCTTCCTCGAATTTGTTCGCAAGATATCTCAAGAATGAATAAAGCTATTATCATGAAACTTGTAATGATGATAGATATTAGTCTAACTTAGAACTGCGTGACTTTTCAGAGACTCAAGATTATCGTGACGTCATCCAGGCGCCATTTTGTGAAAATCAACTTATGATCATATCTTCATAACGGAATATAATTTTTCATTCATATTTACCATGATTAAGATCAATATCCGTCCGGTCAATTTCAGGTCAAAAAATGCGCGCAAAAATGCGCGTACGCTTTTGTCCGCGCGTTTACGCGCGTGAAATTTTTTAAAATGCTCCAAATCATCCCAAATTTGTTTTACATACGTTTCAGGCCATATAGAGCATTTGATTAAAAAATTACGCACACGCGCATGCGCGCGCGTTTTCGCGCGTACTGGCATTTTGCAACATAGAATCGCCGATTTTTTTCTGTCATCATATTTGGTACATTTTTCCAAGCATTTTGATAACTTGTTCACCTTTTAATAACGCAATGAGCGTCCGTCAAAGTTGACAGCACGCGCGGATTTGCGTTATCTTTATCCACAATACATGGGCAAAAACATGCCTATATAAAATTCATTGTAACTCTTTAGAATAGATAGAAACTCCTAATATTTTTTCATATTTGGATAGATTATGAGTTGGAAATATGATTTCATGTCTCATTTGATCCTCAATTAACTCATGACGTCATCATAATGGCCTCCAAACTCAAAATTTCAATTTGCATATTATGACGTAATTATATTCATGGAAAATTTAGTGTAGCGAAATCTCCGTTGTTTTAGCTTAGTTTTCGCTGAGCTTCGAATATGTTGTAGCTGAGACCATAAGCTATCACAATTTTGCTTTTTATTCTTCGATCAGATGCCGGGATTATGCTCATATTGCACTTCCAAAGTAGGATTTGAACATTCGATTTCCCGTTTACGTGTAATTTCTATGGGAAATGTTTTGGTATATCGGTAACGCACTTGACTTCCAGCCTCGAGATCCCTGGTTCGAGTCCGGGTGTCTCCAAAAAAAAAATTCTTCACTTTTTTTTCTTTTTGTCCTTTCACTGTACCATCTCCTTTGATTATTAAGACATGTAGATTCGCAAATAATGTATAAAACAACCCTATTTACTTTATTAATACCCTATTTTCACTTAATCTATTACTTTTTGCGTGCAATCCCTATTCGAGATGACTTTTTCTCAAATCTGGATTCTACATTCTTGTCTTTTGAGCAATATCGCCGGTATTTCTGCTTGGATTTTGTTGATTTTTCAGTATGTTGAGACAAGTTTCCACAAGATTTATGTAGACTATCTAACATTATCATGACGTTATCATAGTCAAAAATTCAATCATAGGTAACATGTCAATTATCATATATAACAATCCTCAATCGAATACCTGAAGGGGGCGCTATACCACTTTTAATCATGGTCATCTGGATGGCATTGTTCTCAATTGCATTTCTCTCTTGCTCTTTTTTCTTTCTCCTCTCATGTTCTGCCCCTCTCCTTTTTTGGTCTGTCTCTGCATCTATCTATCTATCCATTTTTCGATCAGATTCCGGGATCATGCTCATATTTCACTTGCAAAGTAAGATTTCAGAATTCCATTTCCCGTTTACATGTAATCGTTAAGGGAGATGTTTTGGTATATCGGTATATGCACTTGACTTCCATCCTCGAGATCCATGGTTCGAGTCCGGGTGTCTCCAAAAATATTTGTCTTCATTTTTTTTTTTTGACCTTTCACTGTACCATCTCCTTTGAGTATTAAAACACGTAGAATCGCAAATAATGTAATAAATAACCCTATTTTCTTTATTATTACCCTATTTTCACTTAATCCATTATCATATATAACAATCCTCAATCGGAAACCTGAAGGGGGCGCTATACCACTTTCAATCATGGTCATCTGGAAGGCATTGTTCTTAATTGCATCTCTCTCTCTCCTCTCTCTTGCTCTTTTACTTCTCCTCTCATGTTCTGCCCCTCTCCTTTTTTGGTCTGTCTCTGCATCTATCTATCTCTCTTCTCTTTCACCCTCTCCCTCTCTCTCTCTCTTGCCTTGCGTCCCTCTTATTCTCTTGGTCTGTTTCCCTCTGCCCTACAGTTGAAACTTAACTCATGGATAGACCATAATGGGAGTAGTAAACAAAATATGAAATCGTAAAAATGCGTTCTTTATTATGTTACACATGAGCATACGTATCACCTAATTCGTCAAAGTGACGAATTAAAGTCTAGTCAGGTGGGCTGTATAACGTACAGACCACCTTATAATTTCGTTAGAATTGCCTTTATTTATTTATTATATATTTTTCTTATTTCTAACCACTTTTTTGTTGGCAAGATAACTTGGAAATGGCTCAATCAAATGCCTTGAAATTTGGCATACATATGTATAGGCATATGTACAAAGCACAATAACGTTTTCAATATTGACCTTCACTGATGACGTCATCTAGGCGCCATTTTGTAAAATTTTACGAAAATCAACTCATGATCATATCTTCATAACCAAAAGATATTTCTCATTCATATTTACCATGATCAAGGTCAATATCCGTCCGGTCAATTTCAGGTCAAATAACGCGCGCGTGCGTGTACGTCCGCGCGTCAATGCGCGCGCAAAATTTTGAAATGCTCAAAATCGTCTCAAAATCATTTTGCATACGTTTTAGGCCATTCTAAGCATTTTATAAAAAAACGCGCTCACGCGCATGCGCGCGCGTTTTCGCGCGTAAAACTATTGCACAACATTGAATTGCCTTTTTTTTTTCTTCATAATATTCCACATATATTTACAAACAAATTGATACCATGTTTGTCTCTTGATGACTATTAATAACGGAATGATCGACCGTTTAACATGAATTTTCGTGCGCGCGAGCTCTTGTAATACATAGCATATATGGGCAAAAACATGCCCATACAAAATCCATTGTAGCTCTTTAGGATGCAAAGTGACCCCAATTTTATTTCATATTTTGATAGAGTATGATTCGGAGATATTTGTTCATGTCTCATTTGACCCTCAATTAACTTATGACGTCATCATAATGGCCTCCGAACTAAAAATTCCAATTTGCATATTATGACGTCAGCATATTTATGGAAATTGATTGTATCTCTAAAATATTGATCGATTTTCTTCTAAATTTTAATATGTTTTAGCTGAGACAATTTTTAACAAATAATATAGTCACGATTTTTCATTTTGACAAAGGCATTATGGCGCATATTTGCGATTAAAGGTGGCATGTCAATTTTTCACATTTTGCATGTATTCTCTACGGGACATTACTTTTTCTCAAAACTTGGTTCTACATTTCCGTCTTTCGCGAGCAATATCTCCGTCGTTTTAGATTAGTTTACGCTGAACTTCGAGTATGTTGTAGCTGAGACAATTAGTTATTTTAAATGTGCCTTTGATTTTGTCTCAATTTTAGTTGGATCAGCCCACCTATACTTGTTCCAAACAAGTATTACAAATCTAGTTTATTATTATTCTTCCTCGAATTTGTTCGCAGGATATCTCAAGACTGAATGAAGCCATTGTTATGAATCTTTCAATGATGATAGATCTTAGTCTAACTTAGAACTGCGTGACTTTTCAAAGACTCAAAGTCATCGTGACGTCATCCAGGCGCCATTTTGTGAAAATCAACTAATGATCATATCTTCATAACGGAAAAGTATTTCTCATTCATAATTATCACGATTAAGATCAATATCCGTCCGGTCAATTTCAGGCCAATAAACGTGCGCAAATGCGCGCGTGCGCGTTCGTCCGCGCGTTTACGCGCGCGCAAAAATTTAAAATGCTCTAAATCATCCCAAATTTTTTTTGCATACGTTTCAGGCCATATAGAGCATTTGACAAAAAATCGAGCTCACGCGCATGCGCGCGCGTTTTTTGCGCGTACTAGCCTTTTGCTACATAGAATCGCCGAATTTTCTCTATCATCTTATTTGGCACATTTTTCCAAGCATTTTGATAACTTGTTCATCTTTTAATAACGCAATGAGCGTCCGTCAAAGTTGACAGTGCGCGCGGACCTGAGTTATCTTTATCCACAATACATGAGCAAAAACATGCCTATACAAAATTCTTTGTAACCCTTCAGAATAGATAGCAACTCCCAATATTTTTTCATATTTAGATAGATTATGAGTCGTAAATATGATTTCATGTCTCATTTGACCTTCAATTAACTCATGACGTCACCATAATGTCTTCCAAACTCAAAAATTTAATTTGCATGTTATGACGTCAGCATATTTTTTGAAAATTGATTGTATCTCTGTAAATATTGATTGATTTTCTTTCAAATTTCGATATCTTCTAGCTGAAACAATTCTCTACAAATAAGTGACCACAATTTTTCATTTTGACAAAGGCATCATGGCGAATTTTTGCGATTTAAGGAGGCATGTCAATTTTTCACATTTTGCGTGTATTCTCTATGGGACATGACTTTTTCTCAAAACTGGATTCTACACTCCTGTCTTTCACGAGCAAAATCTCCGTTGTCTTAGCTTAGTTTGTGCTGAACTTCGAATATGTTGTAGCTGAGACAATAATCTATCACACGTGTGCATTTCATTTTTCGATCAGATGCCGGGATTATGCTCATATTTCACTTGCAAAGTAGGATTTCAGAATTCCATTTCCCGTTTACGTGTAATCGCTATGGGAAATGTTTTGGTATATCGGTAACCCACTTGACTTCCATCCTCGAGATCCATGGTTCGAGTCCGGGTGTCTCCAACAATATTTGTCTTCACTTTATTTTTTGACCATTCACTGTACCATCTCCTTTGAGTATTAAAACACGTAGAATTGCAAATAATGTAATAAACAACCCTATTTTCTTTATTATTACCCTATTTTCACTTAATCCATTACTTTTTGCGTTTAATCCCTATGGGATATTACTTTTTCTCAAATCTGGATTCTACATTTCTGTGTTTTGAGCAATATCGCCAATATTTCTGCTTGGATTTTGTTGATTTTTGAGTATGTTGTAGCTGAGACAAGTTCCCACGAGATTTATGTAGACTATCTAACATTATATTGACGTTATCATAGTAAAAAATTCAATCATAGGTGACATGTCAATTATCATATATAACAATCCTCAATCGGATACCTAAAGGGGGCGCTATACCACTTTCAATCATGGTCATCTGGAAGGCATTGTTCTCAATTGCATCTCTCTCTCTCCTCTCTCTTGCTCTTTTACTTCTCCTCTCATGTTCTGCCCCTCTCCTTTTTTGGTCTGTCTCTGCATCTATCTCTCTTCTCTTTCACCCTCTCCCTCTCTCTCTCTCTCTCTCTTGCCTTGCGTCCCTCTTATTCTCTTGGTCTGTCTCCCTCTGCTCTACAGTTGAAACTTGACTCATGGATAGACCATAATGGGAGTAGTAAACGAAATATGAAATCGTGAAAATACGTTCTTTATTATGTTACACATGAGCATACGTATCACCTAAATCGTCAAAGTGACGAATTAAAGTCTAGTATTTATTTTGTGTCTGTATAGAAGAAATTATTATTATTCTTCCTCGAATTTGTTCGCAAGATATCTCAAGAATGGCTGAAGCAATTCTCATGAAACTTTTCCTGAAGATAGATCATAGTCCAACTTAGAACTGCGTGACTTTTTAGTGACCCCAAGGCATCGTGACGTCATTATGACGTCATTATGTAAAACATCATTAATGGTCGTAGCTCAGCCATGCAATATCGATTTCAATTCAAATTTGGTATCAATCATGCTCAGGTCATGGGTCAGACATTTAGCCCACGTAAATGAGCCTGCCCCTTCTAACGTGCGCGTACACGTGCGTTAAAAAGAAATTAGAAAACAAAATGCCAAAAACTCCAAACAAAGTAATTTTGCATACGTTTCAGACAATGTTAAGCTTTTTAAAAATTTCCGCGCGTGCAGGTCGGCGCGCACGTATTTGCGTTTGTAACGCACGCGGATCGAATGTTTTCCCTTTTTTTGCTCGTTTTGGATTAACGATACTTTTATCAACAATCCCTGTAAATTTCAGTCATTTTTCACTCAAATTGATGTAATATGCGCGCGTCAAAGATAACAACACGTGCATGCGCACATTTTCCAACAAAAAAAAAAAACATGCCTATGTTTAATGGGCCATAACTTCTTTAAATGATCGGATACCCCAGTTGTTTTATTATATGTGGATAGAGTATGAGTTTTTTTGCTGTTTGGCTTCAAAAGGGTCCCAATTGGCCAAAAATGATGGGGTTCAAATTTTCGGTCCCCTCTTTCATTTCCTGGGGGGTCCATATTGGGCGCCGAAAAGGCATATTTAACGCGCAATAGGGAACTTTGGTGTCTTCAGGAAAATTTGAACCCCATCAATTTATGATAGCTTGGACCCCAATGAATCCCAAAATGCAAAAAAAAAATCAACTTTTGCTTTGGGAGCTGTTTCAGTGACATACCGTACCACACTATATGCCCTCCTTGTCTCACTGTGCAGACACTGTTACGCACATCGACTGGCAAGGATTTGTGTCTGCAAGCTATCAGGACATCTGCTTATTATATTTGTGGACTTTGCCCATATTTTCACAAAGAAGGCCTATGCCGAATACGGGTGGGTGTTATTTCCTGTTATTTTGAACTCTCATGATCTTTCTTTCCTCATCCGGAAGCAGAGGCCACCTCAGAAGGACTTGTAATCAACAGAGTCTATAAAAGTACTAGAGAGCTATTGCAAATGTATACATTATATGTGTTATAGGCGCCTGAAGTGGGGGTGGGGTTGGCAGGGGGGGCAAAACGCATTTTTGCCCCCCCCCCCCCCCCCCCAAAAAAAAAAAAAAAAAAAATAATAATAATAATAATAATAAATAAATAAATAAAAAATAAATAAATAAAAATAACCCCCCTCCTCCAGCCCCCCCCCCCCCAAAAAAAAAAAAAAATCAGTAAAGGAGTAAACATGGTTTGTATTTTTAACCCAAAAGAACATAACAATAATAAAAACCTGAATTAAATCACATATACAATCATACTCAAACAAAAGCAATACAAAAATAGGGAGAGTACAGAATGAGAAAATGACACACTGAGTGAAAGAACATACATAATTTTAGGTCCCAAAAGGGCACTAGAAATGTCATAGATAAGAATAAGAGCAATAAGCATACACTTTAAAGCCATTTGCGGTCTGAAAACAGAATTCGACTATCCCTTTAAACATGAAAACTGATATATTACTGATTTTTAAAAGTTCAGACACTGGGAGAATTTTCAATTTAAGAAAAGGTGGAAGACTGGGACTACAAAGTTACTCTTTTTTATCAGTCGTATTGCACGTTTTTGTAAAATATATAGTTTATCAATATAGATTGGTGGGTATAAAATATCTGAGTTTGGATAAACACCTATACTTCTTGAAAGGTTAGAACATATGTTAGCGATGTGATACTTCTTTTTGGCTAATCGGATTTCCCGACACCATTATATTGCTCGTTAAAAAAAAAATATTTAATTTCAATCGATTTCAATTGATTTCGTAATAAAAAAAAATGCATTTTCAACCGGATTTTTTTTTTTGGGGTCTGTCTCTGCATCTATCTATCTCTCTTCTCTTTCACCCTCTCCCTCTCTCTCTCTCTCTCTCTCTTGCCTTGCGTCCCTCTTATTTTCTTGGTCTGTCTCCCTGTTGCCCTACAGTTGAAACTTGACTCATGAATAGACCATAATGGGAGTAGTAAACGAAATATGAAATCGTGAAAATGCGTTCTTCATTATGTAACACATGAGCATACGTATCACCTAATTCGTCAAAGTGACGAATTAAAGTCTAGTTTCTGTTTGATTTTCTTTTTCTTTTGCATTTTTACAAATAACTCACGGCATTCACAAGTCATTCGTAAGAAGAGCTTAAGAATTTGTTTCCTATTTGGTCGGGTTGCAAAAAAAGCGCTGCCGTATACTGTCGAAAATTCTATGACTGTTGAAAGTTCGATATTACACGATGACAGTATTGCCAAGAAGACTACAACTGCAACTGCAACTCCGTAAAGTGTTTCTTGAACTTGCTGTTAGAATATCTGTTACTTCCTTTATTATAAAAGCAGTCATGTTAACCGAAGAAGTCAACAAGTTTTTGCTCTGTGGTGGCATCAAAGTCAAGGACTACTTCTCCTTTCTCAGTTTCCCCGTTACCTCATCTTCATCGCCGTCAAACTGCCGTCTTGATGGTTCTCCCTCCTCGTCGTCGTCGTCATCTTCCACCGCCTCCTCCCGGTCGCTTCCGATATGGCCATCATTTCTTGATATCAGGCGCGCCGAAATCAGTTTGGGATTGGGTGGCAAAAAATCCAGGGGGCTCACCTTCCAGGGACAGTGGCGTAATGAGCAAAATCGTTTGGAGGAGGGGGGGGGGGCAGAAGGAAAATTTGCATTACCACCACTCCTAGGCTTACATGTTACATGCAGGCCCCATGGAACATTTTTCAAAGTGGAGTATTAACGATCAGGTTAGAGTGTAGCGAGCGTAGCGTAAATTGGCGTGGGGTCCGGGGGCTTTGCACCGGCGGTGGTCAAGGGACTAAGCCCCCGGAAGGTCATGGTTTTTAGGCATTAAACTGCGGACAGATAAGCATATTTAGATGCCTTATTTGTGTCACTGGCAGGTCACTAATTGTCGGGGATTCCACGGAGCAGAGCCCACGAATGCTCAGGGGTTATAGGTATTCAATTACGGTCAGATGAGCATCCAGGGGGTCCACCATAGGGCCCTTGGTGGGGTCCAGGGGGCAGAGCCCCTGGAAGCTCAAAGGTTTCCGGCATCTAATTACGGTCAGATGAGCATATTTTGATATCTCATTTGTGACATTGGTAGGTCACACCTGTTGTTCTTTCTCTTTCTTTCCTTTCCTCTTTTTTTAAAAAGTGAGGGGGGGCTCGAGCCCCGAGCCACGCCGTTCTGCAGGCCCTAACATGAAGGCTTCTAAATAAGCATATTTTTATGCCCAGCTGTTAATTTGGGAATTAGTAATTTTCAAACAAACGCATAAAAAAATATGATTTACCAAAATATTGAGAAAAAATACCGGTCATTTCAGCAACATTTGTAAATCACTGGTATCGAATTAGAAATACCCCCCGCCCATTAGTACGCCAGTGTTCAGGGGCTCATGTCTTCTCACCACTATAATATTTAAAAAAAAACACTTTCCCATCCTCTTACAATATTTCCACGATATGCGCAAATCGCATATATTATAAAAACATCCATTGATAAAATGTAGGAGCAAGCGGAATGTATACGAAATTTAATCCCTATTAACTTTCCTTTTCCTTGAATGGAATATAATTTAATTTAATTTAATTTAATTTAATTTAATTAAGTTTGGTTAAAAAATACAAACCATCTATACTCCTTTACTGCTTTTTTATAGGGTTGGGAGGGGGGGGGGGTGAATGCCCCCACTTCCGGCGCCTCTGCTTGATATTGCTGTTGCCGCTCTCCTCCTCTTTCTCTTTCCTCCTCATCTCTTTCCTCTAACAGATTTCCCCTTTGGTCCCATATTTCTTCGACAGGAGATGCACCCTCGACGAACACTATGAACAGAGTGAGGCTTTATAACCGTTAAAACTCAAAATTTGCATAAATTGTGTACGTACACCTTACGAGCACCTTACGAACTTCTTACGAACGCCAGGAGTCATTCGTATGAAGACCACAATAATCTCCGCTCGTAAGGCGTTCTTACGAAAGCCGTAAGAGCCCTCTATGAACAACTTGAGGCGTTCTTACGGTCATCGTAATAATTTGAAGCTTCTAAAATTGTCCCTCGACCCTACGAAATGTGCGAAGATCTTGCGTGGTTCGTACGATGTAATTACGGCGTTCGTACTGCCGCCTTACGAAGAGGGGGTTTCGTACGATGTTAAAAAAAAATCTTGGACAAGACCATCGACCAATCTGCGTTCTTACGAACGGTCTACGAACGGTCTACGAGCGCTTGTTTCGTACGGCCGCCTTAAGAAGATCTTACGAAATGATCTGAAAATCGTTCGTACGGCGTCCGTAGCAGCCCGTAAGAGTATTTGTGACCAAGGCACAAATAGCTCTGTAGTATTCGCAAAATGCAAAAACATTCATAATGAGTAGTTGCTACTTGCTATACCTCCATCGCACTTTTTGTCTGTCTATTAAGATATGCTTGCGATTGTTTGAATCAGATTACTGTATCATTCGTTTCGGACATTAAGAGTGATTATAGTGCTTGAATGCAAACCCCACTCTTCTTCTTTGTAATAAGTTCAACAATTCAACGCTTGTACTGTAGTGATTATACAAGCTTATACAGGCCTTTGAAAAATGCGTATAGGGCAACTTGTTTTCCGCAGGAGAGCTTAACGTTGCTTACATGATTATTAGATTTCCATTGAAAATTTACATTGAAATGCAACATAATACATTTGTCCTTGTTTTCACGAAGTGACGGTAGTGAGGAAAATCGTAACGCAAAGTGAATGCAATTTGTTTTCACTACCGTCACTTCGTGAAAACAGCGACGATTTATTGAAAATGTGTATAAAAATATAATACTAGATAAAATATAAAATGACAGATAAACCACACCACTGCCTCCAAACAAGTTTGATATTGCAAGGATATTGTTCATCCCACAGTTCAGGGGGATTTTCACCTTTGCCTATGAAACCTAATATACTGATTTAAAATTATAAAAGTATGTCGTTTTGTGTTTGTTTGTTTGTTTTTGTTTGTTTGTTTGTTTGTTTTTTTTGTTTTTTGTTTGTTTTGTTTTGTTTTTTTTGTTTTTTTTTTTTTTTTTTTTTTTGGGGGGGGGTCCTCGTCTTTCTTCGGAACTAACTGCTAATTTAGCTGAGGGAAACGATTTAGCATTTGAATGTATATCAGGTTGATAACAATAAGTACTAGTACATTATTATAAGATTATAATACAGTGTGACCCTGCATAAGTCGACCTTCAATAAGTCGAATAATCGCTTCACTCGAAACAGTAAGTTAAAAACAATAAAACCTGGTAATTTTGTTTACTGATATGAACATGTATAATTGTAAATCATAGCTCAAAATTTAAAGTTAATACTTATTGACGCAGTTATCAATAGGCAGAAGTTGGGTAAACCTCAACTGTTTTTTTAAGAAGCTCAATATATGAATTAAGGTTATTCCGTCGTTCAACATTCCTGTCTTAGATTTGTAATTCAATTTTTATGACTAGGATGTATTTTGAAGCATATTTACAATATTGATATGAACATGCAATCATTTTTTATATTGTTTGTTACTTGTGACTATAATATGTATTTCTCTGCAACATGAATGTAAACTATGTTATACAAAGATACTGAAAACAGTGGGGTGGGAGAAAAACCAAATATTACACAAACCAAATATTACAAGTAATAAATTACTATGAATCACGTTTAATTCTCGCCTGTATTTTGCTGTCGAAAAAAGGTTGTTGGATGTGCAATATGGATGTGATTTGTGGTTGACTTCATTGTTTATGATTTAGTTGAAGGATTAGTAGAATTCTGCGTGACGGGTGCTAACTGTGGTGACAGTAGAACAGAAAGACAAGGGCGACAATCGCAACTTTCCGTCCTGAAACTTTCAGTGTATGTTGCCTCAAAAAGTCTTCATATTTATCAAAGGAGCCGCCTCAATCCATTTCAACTATTCTTGAAGGAACTTTCGATAAATAAAAATATAGAAATCACGGGGAACAGTCTGTATAACTTAAACCAAACAATAAAGGATGAACGCACGCACAAATGCTCACGTAGCCCTATGTACATTACGCAGAGCGTGCGATTGAAGGAGCGAGTAAGTTTTAGAGATATGTTCATTTGACCTATGACACGTTGACGTCATACGACTCCAGTGGCTAATTACGAACTCGCTTATTCCTTGAATGATGTGAGCATTGAAATCGGGTTCCTAACCGGGGTATACACTTGCGTGGTGGATCTGTGCGTGCGTTATAACATATGCAATATTGTTGATAATAAATTTCCCGTTTTTAATTAAAACGTTAGTTTTCTAAAGGGGGCTTACCCTCACCGTCCTTGCTTCTGAATGGGCTGTCGAGTGATTAAGATACACTTGTGCTATTGTTTAAGTGTTATATAGAACATATAAATTACTCGATGGTTTGAAGTCCAAAATGCTGGTGGAAAACGAAAATTGACATAAACTTATAATGTAAAAAAGTCAAATTCTCTCTCGATATTCCAGGTGAGGTTGTTCATATCACAGTGCTGGCCGCGGGATACACCAACGTAGATACATCTGGCCGTCCGCGGTACCAATGTTACGCAAGTGAACCAGATAGAGACGCTTCACTATCATTTGGTCGATCAGCACCCATAACAACAGACAGATCACCACCAGAAGATGAGCCGCACCTCGAACTCTCAAGGATATCTCCATTGGCATTGGTCAGAGTGATCGAATTCCCTCCGGGAGAGGGATGGGATAGAGATGGTTTCGGTCCTTTCTACTGTGAGGCTTCTAAACCTGATCGTGATGTTACAAGGGTTACTACATTTTTCCAACGATCTGATGGTAATACTATTATTGCACTCTCTATAAGAATAGGAATGGATATCCATATTTCTAATGTATACTATAGAAACTTACCGTAAATTTACATCAAACTGAAGTTCTGAGCACATCCCGTGTGAGGTCGATCATGATGATGTCATTTTAAGAAGAACCAAGTATTGTTATTGATAAATTTTAAAATCCATGGATTGTCTCTCAGATTTTCTGTTTACTTCTGCACAAATTGATCGGCCCAATTTGTTTATAAAACTGAATTATCACAATTAAAGACATCTCTATTTTCTTTGTTTCATAATATATCCAAAATATATTTTAAGATATGTACACGTACAATACCTGAATAACTCTGAATAGCCAATGAGTGTTATCAATTGATATTTTAAGCACTTGATATTAATACAGTTCTTTCTGACAGATCAGTAACTACATGTTTTATCATTATATATGCTTAAAGCTTTGCAAATACGACTGAAAAATTAAAATCAATCACAATTCCGATTTCTATAACAGATCTATTAATATTGCGGTGTAGAATAAGGACTACATTATTTGTTATTTTCGCCAATGCTGATTATCATTTGTGTACGCATTTTGACCTTGGTAAAATCATCGCAGTTTAGCTTTGCAGCAATGATGCTTGTTATCTATCTCTACCAATGTAGACTGAACTTAAAGTGCATGTTAAGATGTAAGTCCCTGAACAGCCCGGGACCGTCCCTTTGTAATACTCATTACACTCTGACGCACAGCAGAAGAAAAGTTTCTTTGGTGATGACATTTTATGTGTGGAATCGTTTGATATAGTTCATTTGTAATCCACATTGAAAACGCTACTGTGGAAATATTTTGCGTACATCAGAGATTTAACCCGCAAGACGGTTTCCTGAGGATCAGGAACGAGACTGATTCAATCGAATGGCACCGCTCATAACGCTTTCACACCACAAGCACTACGTGCAAAACGAATGCGATTTCCTGGCGAAAAGGAGGAGGAAAACACGGAGAAGAATATTAATGGGGCAGAATGTGAACGAAAACAAGGCGATGACGAGATTCGGTCATTGCAATGAATACAAAGTTTTAAACAAAATCATACAGTTTCTTTCATTGAGTAAATGACTACAGTGTGCTCGACCTGTAGGTGCCACATGTAATGTATTAAAGTTAACTCTTGTTTTTGTTTGGTTAACTCATTATTATCTCTTATAACAGCTAAATTCAGATCAAGTGATGGATTGTTTACAAAGACAGTCAATGTGAATGACACTGGGGTGATGATCAGCATGACTATTCGTTACAATCCTGATGCAAGTGAAAACATGATTACTTGGATGAAAGATGGAAGTGAGGTTCTTACGTCATTTGATGGGCAAACTCAGATCAGCTTCCCAAACCCAGTCCAGACATCAGACCAAGGAATCTATGAGATCTACTATAATAACGAGAGGCATCAAAGTAGAGGAGGACTATACAGACTCATCGTCAGAGGTACATGTTAAGTCTATTCCTGCTTATATCAGATTCGGCTTTTTGAGAGGGGTCATTTCTTATCCAATTTAATATTGTTTGTAACGATGCATGCAAAAGGTATTGCTTCATATTTTGCCAAAAAAACTCTTTAGTTTAGATTAATTGCGTTGTGCAGGTCAAATGTGGATGATGATCTTTACGTTTTCACTTATATTTCATCATTGATGAAAAAAAGATTGTAAACAATATCTGGAAAATGTTAGGTCAGAGTATTCTTGTAGATAATGACAACGTCTGATCTTTTGGAACGGAATATTACCGTAAGATGGACAGCTTTTTCCCTTGCAATTTTTTTTTCCAGAAGATTTATGAAACTTCAAATGATAAAATATGTAAGCTAGTCATGATCTGTGATGTGATTTGAAAATATGGGTATTTCAGAATTACCCGTATGTATATTTAGAATTTCACAGAGGCAATGACATACACTTTATTTTTTACGTTCGAGAACATTATTGTGTAACAAACTCCTAACGACCGATAGTCAACCTGTTCGAAACGTCGAGCCACTCCCGCAACCCATCCTGTCCAAGCGCTATAGTTCCCTTTAGAACTATAAGCTAAGAAAGATAAGCAACGGTCCTTTTCAGGACAACAAGAAAAATTACCGAGAGTCCTTTTCAGGACTTCTCAATCATCCCTCTCTATAAAAAGGTGCACCCGCAAGCCTACTGTATATCTGCATCATCATGCAAGCCAATACTTACAAGCAGCATCTAACTTTTCAATTGCCTACTCCTATGTTACATTAAAGATAAACTTTAGTACTGGTAATTCGATTGCATTGTGAAAGAAAAGGTGTGGAAAGGATCAAAAACAGTTGATCATGTAGCATGTAAGTATTGGTGTGCACTGCAAGGTTCTGGAGTCATCAAAATCATAATAAATTTGACCGAGTCTTGGTAAAGTAACAAGCACTGTACACAGAAAGCTATATATGGGACAACACCCATGGTGTCGGGGCTAGTACTACCTTGATTTCCTTGTCTTTCTATGCTTATTACTCAGCCAGGATACATTTTCTTCCAAAATTGTTTGGCACATGTCATTTATTAGTAATGTTGAACATTCAGTGTAAGTTTCGTTTGATTCTGTGAGAATCTTTTTTTTTTTTTACCAGAACTGGAGTTTATCTTTAAGCTGCTTATTTTCTATCTATCCTCATCTTTTTTATGATGTAATCTTTAGTGACATGTATTTTACTCTTTTTTTCTCTCTTTCTATCTCATATTAGAATGCCCTGCTGGTAAGTGGGGTCCCCCTGAGTGTTATGGTATCTGTGATAAATGCTACAATGGTGGAGTTTGTGATGACAAGTCTGGTCTATGTATCTGTCCTAACAACTTCAAGGACCCGAACTGTTTAAAAAGTAAGTAGGCATGTAGAACTTAATTTGGAATGATGTTTATTTTGTATCTCTTACTAGAGGAATTGAGGAAAATATTTATTGTCTTATTCCAAAAAAGGCCCAGAGTAATGCACATGCATGCCCCCTTATTCTTTCCTTATCCAACCAACTAATTCCGCCGTCTGTGTATGAACATAAGTCATTTCGTGTATCACTATAATGTAGCTTGTGACCAGCTCCTTCAACCCACCGGAAATCGTGCCTCATATCTTATCGGAAATGTAGACGTTTGTATCGGGATATCTTCATGTTTCAAGGATTCATTCTGTGTCTACTAGGATAGTCCCACTTCATCATTTTCCTGCTGTGTCTACCCGTCGAACGCTGTCGCTACTAGCTTGACCAAAAATTTGTGAGTGCCGGCCCATCCCACTTTTCTAGTGTTATATTACGTAATCACTCTCAACATGTCAAAGCCAAACCTAAGATCGAGGGGCCGCTTGCACTCAGCTGATCCGAATACCCCACCCTCTGCTCCATCGTTGGCTAAGCCGACACAAAGCCCAGTGTACCTAGATCGCATTGATACTGTCGTACAAAGAGCGGTTGCCGTGGCAATGGAACGCGAAAGACAAAAACTCAATGATGACATGGAGAAGCGTGAAAATAAATTGTGTGAATTACTTGATGAAAAGCTCGCTAGTCTCCAGAATTTGGAAATTTCTATTGATAGCAAACTGCAGAAACTTCGTGATATTGAGAAATCAGTTTCTGATTACAAAACTGAAGTCAATGCTTTGTCAAATTGGCTTGATCACATCGAACAATACTCCCGCCGAAACAATATTCGCATTCTGAGAGTAAAGACTACTCCAGATGAAGACACCAACGAGATTGTTTGCAACGTAGCCCAACAGATTGGTATTACTCTCACCCCTTGTGACATTGATAGATCACATCGTCTTCGCAGACCAAACACCAACCCTCACGATGTCCAATCTCAAGGATCGTTCGCCGGCGCAGCTCGAAACGTCAAGTTATCAACCCCGCCTATCATAGTAAAGTTCACTTCTTACAGGCCTAAACTGAAGATGATGATAAATCGAAGAAAACTGAAAGGCACAGGTACAGTGATTGTCGAAGATTTGACTAAGAAGAATTCCAATCTTCTCTTCCATACGTCGAAACACACAAACATTAAGGCTTCCTGGACCATTGACGGGCGCGTTTTCGCGTTGGTCAAAACAACAGGCGGTCATGAGATGAAAAAACTTATTACAGGCCTTCCCGATCTTAACTCTATCTAATATATTTGACTGATAAGCCATTCTTGGATCTGATCATGTACTTGATCTTTCCACTGATTGTTTTTATAGTAATTTTCTCGAATTTACCTTTTCCGGTGGAAATTCATTTTGCTGATATTATACAAATTTTGTCGATGCTTTATGTATTGTGGTTTTTTATTGTGTATACAGTCTTTTTGTTATGCTTGATCGTGATTTGTATCTTCAATTTCTCAAGACTTTAAATTGTACATCATTATCTGTGTTTTTTTTTTCTTTTTTGGTACACTTTTTGCAGCACTTCCTTTTTTTCTTTTTTCTCATGAGGGGTAATAAACTACTCTGTCAGAACAGGGACGTGATAGAGAAGGACTTGAATCAAGCCGTTCTCCTTTGACCCCATGCTCCAAGCCGCCGGAAAGTTATGCGCTAATCTGCAGCTGTTGACCAGGTGGTGAGATAAAAGAGCGCATGAAATTTTAGGATTTGGAATTCCTACATCAGAAAATGGTATCACAGCAACTGTTCGCTGTCCCTTCCAATCCATCGTTGAATGTGTAAAGAGTAGAACAAGCGAACACAAACTTGTGTAATTTCATTCTTTTTTAAACTTGAAAAATACAAAAAACACGCGAAAACACGCATTAGCAAACTTAATGTTATTGAAGATTGTAAGTCATGGATCAAATAACGGGACATTAAAGCATGCACAAATTAGCGCATCATCCTAAAATATTGAATTTTTGACAGGATGTAATTTTTCTTTTACCAACTCTGGCACACAATTTAAAAGCAGGACGGAGTTCTAACTTTGAAAATTTGTTTGATGCACTATTCCCAATAAAATTCCCATATAAAGTTTTTAATTAACACTGTAATTTTGCCGGTAATTTAATATTTTGTAATAAATGTAAAACTGGTGCCTGGCTTCCGAAATTCCCCGCAGTGGAAGCGCGGTTCGGAGCATGGAACTTCAAAGCCAAGTGGAATGTTACACATCCCATTGTTACGCTTTAGAACTCAAGAATGCGTTTGAATAAATTACAAGAGTTTCGCCTCCTGTTCTTTCACCTCCCTGGTCAGAACTGTTCTAAATTACAACCACTCAAAGACGATGCATTTTGTATTACTTGCAACTCTGAAATTTTCCCTTTCAATCATCACCTAACAACGACGTGTTTTTGTTATCTATTTTTACTTTCTTTCACTTAGACAAATGTATCGATGAGGACAAATACCACTCTCTGTCCGTAAATCCTCTTAGTCTAAATGAACTTAATAATGAGCTGAGTTCTACAAAAATATTACAACCTAACAATGTAACCAATGATTCCTGCAAGTATATGTTTTCTGATGATTTTGTACAAAAATATAAATCTACTCCAGATAATTTTTCTATATTACATGTTAATTCAAGGAGTCTTGTCCGTAATTACGACAATCTACAACTTCTTCTTAGTTCATTAGATTACAAATTCACAGTTATTGGAATTTCTGAAACATGGTTTCGAAACAACATTTCAGTTAATATGTTTAATATTGACGGATATTACTTGTTCATATTGATATACTTAACAAACATGGGGGAGGATTAGCTTTATATATAAGAGATGATATTGATTATAACCTGTGTCCTAATTTATCAGTTAGTCGTACATTGTGATACTGTCTTTATTGAAATGCATCAAGAGAAAAAGAAACCTATAATAGTTGGCTGTGTTTACAGAGTACCTAATACTGATGTTAACGATTTCAACGAAACACTCACGAGTCTGTTGGTCCACATATATCCCTTAAATAAAGATGCTTATATATTAGGCGATTTCAATATAAATTTACTTAATCAAGATACTGATCACAGATCTAATGAATTTCTAGATATAATGTTTACATATGGGCTATTCCCTACTATAAGTAAACCAACTCGTGTAACTAGACATTCTGCTACCGTGATTGATAACATATTTACCAACTGTATTCACATGCATTTAAACTGTGGTATCATTTATTCGGATCTTTCGGATCATTTTCCAATATTTCGTATAAGTGACAATATATCTGTCCCTATTCATTCATTCTGTGGCAAATCAAGAGTAATCACCAAAGAAAAGATTTTGTTATTTAAGAATAAGCTACGATTGATTGACTGGTCTGTAATTTATGGTAGAACAGATGTCACTGTGTTATATGATCTATTTATTCATAAGCTTAGCTCCCTTTATTTTGAATGTTTTCCCCTTACAAAGGTAAAACTTAAAAAACACGATATACCCTGGATCACCCGTGGTATTTTAAAATCTATTCAGAGAAAGCAAAAGTTATATTGCCGTTATATGAAGAAAGGTGACACCCGTACGCGAAAAAAATACGATGAATGTAAGAACATATTCACAAGTATCATTCGCCGAAGCAAACAGATTTATTATGAAAACCTATTTAAAAAATTGAGAGGTGATATGAAAAAAACCTGGTCTCAAATCAACAATTTATTAGGTAAAAAAAAAAAAATTACCTTCTCACATGAATTACAATCAGGATAAGATACTTAGTAAAGCATCTATTGTTGAAGCATTTAATAGGTATTTTGTTAATATTGGAAAGATTACACAAGAAAAGATACCAACTTCTTCCTCTCACTTTCTGGATTATTTATCAAACCGTGTACCAAGTTCACTGTTCTTTAATCCGACTTCCAATACTGAAATAATCAATGTTCTCTCATCCATGAAAACATCTGCTGCACCAGGTTCGGACTCTATTGCTGCACGTGTCATTAAGGAATGCATTCATACAATTGTTGATCCTCTTTGCTATATATTCAATGAATCAATGTCACAAGGTATTGTCCCTGATAATCTCAAGACCGCTAAGGTAATTCCATTATACAAAAAAGGTGACAAACATGACATTGTTAATTACAGACCAATTGCTCTATAACCTTTTTTTTCAAAAATGTTAGAAAGGATAATCTACGACAGGCTGTATAATTTTTTTGCACTAAACAATATTTTGATACCCCAACAATTTGGATTTCGAAAGAATTTTGTACTGATCTTGGCGTACTGAACTTGGTTAATACTATATCACATGAAATAGATGTCGGTAATTATTGCCTTAGTGTATTTATGGACCTGTCAAAAGCATTTGACACCATTGATCACCACATCTTGTTAAAAAAATTATAATTTTATGGAATTAGAGGGGTTCCACTTCAGTGGTTCGTCAGTTACTTGTTACTTAGAAATCAATATGTGGTGATCGATGGTGTCAAATCTCAACATATGGATGTATCCTGTGGAATTCCTCAGGGATCTGTGTTAGGGCCCCTCCTCTTTCTCGTCTACATTAATGATGACATGGCAGAACATGGCAGAACAATACAACATCGTACTAAAGGAGCTACTTGACAAGCATGCGCCTGAGCGATCAATACTTGTCACAATCAGACCAAAAGCTCCCTGGTACACCAATGAAGTTCGTGAGGCAAAACGATCTAAAGCTACAGTCCCATATACGTCCCGGATCGTCCCGGACCATCCCGGACCCCATCCGGGGTGATCCGGGATTCGGTCCGTGTTGACACCGTGTTGGCACCGGGGTGGTCCTGGATGGTCCTGGATGGTCCTGGGCGGTCCGGGAGTCGACCCCGGATGTTTTTGACGGTCAAAAACTGCCGGGGTGGTCCGGGACGGTCCGGGACAATAGTTTGATCCGGGGTGATCCGTGTAGCCACCGTGCTGGGTCCGGGGTCATCCGTAGTGGCGCCGGGGCGGTCCGTGTTGATCCGTGGCAGTCCGGGAGTGAGTTATTGACCGCCCAGGACCATCCAGGACCATCCAGGACCACCCCGGTGCCAACACGGTGTCAACACGGACCGAATCCCGGATCACCCCGGATGGGGTCCGGGATGGTCCGGGACGGTCCGGGACATATATGGGACTGTAGCTTAAAAGCATCACACTTTTTTTGAACAAAACATCCCGGACCATCCCGGATCACCCCAGACCATGGTCCGGGATGGTCCGGAGTGGTCCGTGCTCGTCCGTGCTGGTCCGGCTTTATATGGGACTGGGGCTTAAACGGCGTGCTGAGCGTAAATTGAAAAGTTCTGGTCTGGAAGTTGATCGTCAACTGTTCAAAGAGGAGTGTAAATCCTACAATGCAGTCTTATCTCAATCAAAATCTCGTTACTTGACCGACGAGATTGCGCAGTGTGACACCAAGCATCTTTTCCAGCTTGTTCAGACGCTTTCCCGCCCAAAGTCACAGCATCTTCTACCGGACCATGAGTCAGACATAAATCTGGCTAATGATTTTGGACAATTTTTCTACGACAAGATTCAAGACATCGTCACCAATCTTCAGGGGATTACTAGCCGCTCATCAGATTGTGAGGATGGAGTGACGACGCACAAACTCTCTTCTTTTGAACCTGTATCAGAATTGGAGGTGCAAAAGGTGATCCGTGAGAGTTCTTCTAAATCGTGCCGACTTGACCCAATACCAACTTGGCTCATGAAAGATTGTATTAATGAGCTTGTACCATTTGTAACTGAACTTGTTAATCTGTCCCTGTCTTCTGGAGAGGTACCTGCAGCGTACAAGACATCACACGTCACTCCTCTCTTGAAAACAACATCTTTGGATCGAAATGAGTTTAAAAACTACAGACCGATCGCGAATCTTCCTTTCATCGCCAAGACTCTAGAGAGGATTGTAGCTGCTCAGCTCAGGACACACTTAGAAGACAATGGTTTATATCCTGTCATGCAATCCGCATACCGTCAGTTCCATTCGACAGAAACAGCCCTCTTGAAGGTTGCCAACGATCTCTTGTTAGCCATTGACAAAGGACTTGAAGCTATTCTTATTCTGCTAGACTTCTCGTCTGCGTTCGACACGATCGATCATAGCATGATGATACAACGTTTCTCGAATAAATATGGATTTGAGGGAGTCGTCCTGCAGTGGCTTGCCTCCTACTTGGAAAATCGATCTCAGGTCATCGTTCTCAATGGTGTCCAGTCCGAAGCATTTCCACTAACTTGGGGAGTACCACAAGGATCCGTTGTGGGACCGTTGGACTTTATACTCTACTCTGGTCCCCTCAGTGACGTCATAAGGTCCCATAAGGGTGTTGAACACATGATGTATGCCGACGACACACAAATGTATCTGATACTGAAGCAAAGTGAAATCGCCAGTGGGGTGGTGAGACTGGAGCAGTGCATCGCAGATGTGAAAGTCTGGGCTCGTGATAACAACCTCATGCTTAATGGTGCCAAGACAGAACTCATGCATATGACGTCAGCATTTCGAAAAGCCAGTGAGCTGCCAGATTGTGAAGTCGTCTATCAATGGACTCATTTCACCAAAGGTGCAAACCTCCTCCATCAGGCTCCGCTCATCATCATCTGTTCATCTTCAACTATCATCTGGTCCTCGAACTCACACCCGCTATGGAGATCGTGCCTTCTCTGTATGTGCTCCTAAACTCTGGAATAATCTCCCCGTCTCTGTCCGTGAATCCCCAACTCTTGACACTTTTAAACGTAGACTTAAGACCTATCTATTCAACACGAAGTAATTGTCCATCATCATACCGTATTTATAACCACATGTCCTATCTTCTTGTAATGTATTTATTGTCTAATGTACATAATTATTGCAGTTTCATTAATGATACTTAATTATTGTATTTACATTTTCATTTTTCATTATCATGTTATTGTTATACATTGTTAGTTAAGTAATTCGTCCAAATTAAGCACATTGTTTATTTCATGTTTCTTGTTGATCCTTATCACATATTTAGTTTAACCGTACTTTTCATTTCACTTGTTTTGTAAAGCGCTTAGAAACTGTACTTGTATACCAGCGCTATATAAATCTTAAATATTATTATTATTATGTAGTTAAATGTTCTTCAATTCAAAACTTCTCTTTGTTTGCTGATGATACCACTGTTTCATTATCACATAACAAAATTGACAATCTTATATCATCAGCAAACAATGAACTAGACAAATTAAATAAATGGTATGCTTGCAATAAATTGTTTTTAAATTTTGACAAAACTAGGTATATTATTTTTCGTGCGAGAGGAAGGAGGGTTCCGTCAAATCTGTCAAACCTCATTATTGGTGTAAATGTCATAGAAAAGGTCGATAATATGCAGTTTTTAGGTGTAATTTTGCATGAATATCTTTCTTTGAAACCACATCTTAGCTCAATTTGTACAAAAATATCAAGATCTATTGGGGTTCTTTCTTAATTAAGACTTTTTGTGCCCCAGTCTATTCTGACGACTCTTTACAATAGCATTATACTCCCTCATTTCAATTACTGTAATACTGTCTGGGGTCACACCTTTAAAACCCATTTAGATAAATTATACATTTTACAAAAGAAAGCAATACGAATTATCTTTAATGCTCCCTTCAATAGTCTCACAATCAAATATAGTAGCGTTAAAGGACCTGATTACCTTGAATTCCCTTGTGTTTATGTATAAATTTCATTCGAAAATATTGCCTCCTCTCCTTAGCGATATCTTTGTTTTGAATTCCTCAATTCATTCTTACCAAACTCGCGAAAGTAATTTAATACACTTACCTCAAGTTCGTTCTTCCGTCGCCTCAAATTCATTTATAATTCATTTTCCTAAGTTATGGAACAAAATCCCCAACGATATCAAAAACAGCTCAAATCTTTCCAGATTTAAAAAGCTAAGCAGGGAAATCTTACCTTCTTTATAAAATATTCTTGATATTCTTGTTCGCTTTCATTTTTACTTCCCTCTTATACATGTAGATACAGTTTTTTGTTGCTGCTGCAGAAGTGTACTTCTCTTCTTTTTTTTTCTCTCTTTTTTTAATTTTTTTCTTTCTTGTTTATATTAATGTTCGATGTTGATATTTTTTAGTATAATTAATGTTGATCTTTTTATGTATTGGTGGCCCCTTTTTTAAGCTCTGCTTTCACAGGGGTCACCAAACCATCATTGCGTTATTCTAAATCTTGATGTAACTTATTTTTATTGTATATATATTTTGATGGTTGAACAATAAATGAAAAAATTGATCTAATTTTACATGTTCATTTAAAATATGTATTTCTTCTACCTGACGAGGAGATAAAGAAATCAGAATAGTACCATATATCATGTATTTTACCATTTGTATATATGTACTGTACATCTTTTATTTTACTAGGAATTATTTGTAAGAATAATGCTGATTTTTCATTTATCATTCTGTATATATCAAGTAGATTTGTGATCTTGTATAATGTGTTATCTCTCATGTATTATAAACGGTCTGTTATATAACGTAAAACGATTTTGTTAATACTGTGCAAAGTGACCCTCTCTACCAGATATGCGGGTCATTCTACATGTACATGTATATACACTGTAGTCTGTACATCGAGTAAATCAAAAAAAATTAAGAATGGGAAATTAGATACAGCAGGGGGAATGCTTAGCTTTGTATCCTTATTTCTTAGTACCATATGAAATTTATAAACACTGTCTAAATAAATGTCTCAATAACATTAATTTTTCATATTCGACGAACTTTGCTACCCAGGGTATGAGACGGTTTTATTCAATGTAAAACAAACTATTATTTTTAAAGAGCATTACACACCATCAGTAATTTACATAGGACATTAAAGGAAAGCAACCTTGTTTGAAATTTATCTCATGAAAACTCATTTATTATAAGTCAATAAGGTTTTAATTCAGCAATGCAAATATTTTTTTTCTTCAGTTTGTAGAACTGGTGGTGGAAATCGATTTGGATCGAATTGCGAGTTTCAATGTTCATATAGAAATGATCTTGCCACACATTGTCATTGGCATCTGTTTTGCCTTCCTGATCCTTATGGATGTTCATGTGACGTCGGTGCTCATGGTCTTGCTTGTAACACACGTGAGTATTCCGATAGTCATTTAATGTTGCTCAAATTCTAATAGTAATACAAAAAAGGCCCCAAAGTTATCATACATCTATCATTATCGGAAAGTATATATTTCTTTGAATATCAAAAGCACATACCACAATGTGGCCGGATTTATGAGTGAGGTCAGGCGGGACTCAGAGGTGAAGAGAAGGAGAAGGAGTAGAAGAAGAAGGAGGTGGATGAGAAGGAGAAGAAGAAGGAAAAGAAAAACAAGAAAGAGAAGAAGTTATAGTTACATGCACAATATTTCGTTCTGATGATTGTATTGAATCTGTTAATCTGTTTTGTATTTTGAATTCTATTACAGTATGTACTGCAGGTACATATGGTGCAGGATGTTCACAGACATGTCACTGTGCAGGTGGTTCATCATGTAGTATGTATAGTGGAATATGTATAGGTGGGTGTCAGACTGGCTGGTCTGGGGATAACTGCCAAAGTAAGTCATAGTCAGCAACGATAACAAATAATATGACATAAATGCTCTCCCCAAATAAGATAAATCAGAATTGTACATGAACACTGCAGCTATATAATATTTATACATTCTTGTTGTTTTGTCATATTTTAAACCCATCGCTTACATAACTCGATGGCTCCTGTATTATACATGTGTGGAATAAGAAAATTCAGTACTCAACAGATTAATTTGAAGTTGTTATATTTCGTATTTGTGTAGACAAACACACTCTTAAGCTGTGTTTTGAAACAACTAATCCCATATATTCCATTTTCTGCCACAAGGTCTATATCATGTTTTGTAATTTAGGAGATGATTTCTTTCTTAAAATACACAAATTTACTTAATGAATGCACTGTTAAACTTTTAGAGAATGTGTAATAATTGAAATCGATAATGCAAATAATTTAGATACATATTTATAAGGCAACAAACTAGTTTTAATGAGTTATATTATTTGCTTGTAGTACTTGCTAATTGTAATTCCTAAAATATTGTCTTATCACCCCCAGTTCCAGATGAATGTGAAGACGGTTACTATGGATCGCAATGCACTGATAAATGTCATTGCTTGAATGATGAACCATGTAATAAACAGACTGGAGAGTGCTCTGGGCAGAAGTGTGCTCTAGGATACAAACTACCCAGCGGCCAGGTCGAATGTCAAGGTGAAATTTTATTGTTCAATAAAGGGTGTTGAATGTTCGATATAAATTCCCATTCGTTTATTTGATGACAAATTGAGTTGCTTAGTGCAGACTCGAAAGCATCGAGGAGTTACATGTACATGTATTACAATTTAAGTCAGCAGTAAATATTTGTTTAATATATCGTATTCATTGTATGGATTCACCCAAAGAATTTCCTTTAAAGTGTATCTATTTATGGAGGGAAAGTGTAAAATTCTAAAATAAGGGTGTTTATGCCAACTGCTTATAGTCATTGCTTACTTAATGCGTATCTTTTTTGTTTGCCTTACTGCCCATCAGTCAGAAGTGAATTTCATGCCTGTAGTTTTGACCAATCAGAGGCCTAGAATCTTGATATACTGTTGACAAAATGCCCATGATATCAATATATCATTTTCCCCTCGAATATTGATTACATTGATGTCCAAAACATGCCATATTTGTTTGTTTTTAACAAATTGCTTTACTTATGGGGCTGCCAAAATAATGGAAGACATGACAAATATGTTGAATGTGAATTGGAGAAAGTACAAGAAGTTGTTAAAGGATGGTTGATGTAAGTGATCATGTCAGTAGCGAACACTATATGTCAAAACCTGTCTATTGAATCAAGAGGAAACAAGATGTGAATAAAATAAATAAAGGTAATACAAAGTTTTGGTATGGGATCATGAATTTTGTTCAAATGAACGTATTGGAAGCATTATGCGATCATACAATATTCAATTTCAATTTCAATTCAATTTCAATTTCAATTTCAATTTATTTGCTCATAAAAATCCAGAAAACACATGCAAACATTCATAAATCAACATGATACAAAGGGTAAAATTCACAAGAAAAATTAATAACAAAGTAAACATTTGGATTAAGTATGAGAGGGACAGCAAGAAAGGAACAGGCCTTGTGATTAGCTGACCCTGTAACATAATACATTAAGGACGCTACAAAAAATAACAAATCACTTACAACAACATAAAGGGGGGGGTATGCCTATACATTTAAACAAACAAACTTGGTGAATACCTGTCTAAAATAAAGTGCCTAGATTTTGACTTAAAAACATTTAACGAAACTGCTTGTTTAATATCTGAAGAAAGAGAGTTCCAGATTTGGGGTCTTTGAAATAATATTGAGTTTTTAAAAGATGAGAGCCTCGGTTTGGGTAAATGAAAACATTAGCATTTCTTGTATTGTATCCATGATATTCATTATTGAACTGAAAGAATGTTTTAATATAGTCTGGCAAGAGGTGATTGTTACATAAGTACATAAATATAAGTGATCGTTGTAGCGGTTGAAATCGAGTCTAAAGTTATGAAAGTGTAAATAATGAACTCTTTATGTTGTATAGCTCCCTCTCAAGGTCAAGAGATCAATTAAGCTATAAAACAATATTTCTTGACTAAAATCGACCGATTAACTTTTCCCGTTTAGAAATTATATATCACAACTACATATTCTGAAGTTTTTACTTTCTGAGTTTTTACCTTTGTACTGCCGTTGGGTGTTTTAAAAATTTATCAAAATTTACCGGGAGCACCGGTAAATTTTTATATTAAATTTTTCTCGAAAGCAGAAGCTTTTTAGGGGTTACATTTTCTAGTACTTATAATACACCCACAGGGGAATCCAAATATATAACAATTGTAAAGAATCACCATCCACCCAATTTTCAAAATTTCCCAAAACTTTGTATTATAAACATCATTTGATGGAAACATATTTGATTTTGGTGTAACACGCTGTCATTACACTTAAGCACAAACTACACAAGGCTTTGCTTTCAACTGGTAAACATGTTGTTAAAGTACGATTATTCTACCATATGTTTCTAATATGTGACCTAACGCTTTTGTTTTATTATATTTCAGAGTGTGAAGGGGGTACTTTTGGTTTGGATTGTCTTCAGCAATGTCATTGTGCTTCAGAGGCTTGCGAGACGGAGAGGGGTCTTTGCAAGGGTCAATGCATTGATAGCTGGATTGGACCGTACTGCAGTCAAAGTAATTATTATTATTATTCTTTATGTGGATATGGAACTATGTCTGCATGTATTTAACTTTGTTTACCTGTAATTCACAATCTTGCTCAATAAACTTGTAGAGCAAGTACTTAAAACTAATGCATTTGTATAGCACCAAGAGCATCTGTACCTGGCGGATACTGGCACTATATGAATACTAATTATTATTATTGTTTTAATTGTATTATTTTTCTTCTTCATGCAGACGCATTTACACATAAGTATACAAACTCTTTTGTATTGTTTCTCTGTATGCAAATGTTTAGCCCAATCTATATAATTATTTAAGAAATTTCTCCTACACTACACATGCAGTGAGTGGAAGTGAAATGTAAAACATTACAACAAAAACTTGTTTTCTCCAAATGATTATCTGTTATTGGATACATTTTTTTCAAGTGGATAGACATCATGATTAATAAGAGTGAGTGGTTTAAAATGTCATTGATGATTTTCTTGCCAAGAGTATTGCATTGATATAGATTAAGCAATTACATTTCAAGCAAAATAATCAGATTAGGATATTACCTTGTTTAGGTACTCGTGTCTGCATATGCACAAGTGTATTTGTGGTAGTTTCTTTCATTCTTGATTGTAATATTTATATTAAGAAATGACTAGATTGTCATCGTATACTGCTCTTGACGTCAACAGTATTCATGTATTACTGTATTCATGTTCGTGTGTACATTGACTGTATATTCAACAATGATGTGTAATCGTCCATGACCTAGCATCGTTTTTTTTTTCCAAATCATGAATGAACCTGTATTCAATCAGCAGCTGTATGAGATTTATTGTATTATTACCAACGCTCCTCCTCCTCCTTCTTCTCTCCCCTTTCCTTTTCTTCTCTGCAAGTCACTCTTTTTTCTTTTTTTTGTATTGTTGTATCTAAGTTGAGGGCTGCCGGCACGTCAAGCTACTTTGCTTATTACTGCAGCCCTCCTGCATCTAATGTATGTTAATTTCCATTCAATATATTTGTTTAAATTCAATATATGTGTTTAATATCGTTTATTATCTGTATAAAAATTATATACACTTGAAATATTGTATCAAGCCATATTATGTTCATCAAAATGTATGATGAAAAAAAGAAAAAAGATGCAGAAACCAATAAATCAAATCAAATCAAATCAAACAGAAGGAATCTAATGTTTTGTATTTTTGCTTGGTCTTTGAGAGGAACATCAAGCTTATCAGTTATTTGATATTCTCGCCAATATATTTATTCATTTTTGTATCTAAGAATATCATGATTGTTCAATGTTTTACAAAATACATGTATTTTTTTTCTCTTTTCCTCATACGAGGCACTTTATTACTTTATATCATTTTAACAACATTGCATATAGAGTTTAATAACAATATATATATATATATATATATTCGCAATCAACAAACTGATATAATAAAATAGGGTAAACATAAGGAGAGTGGAAGGGAAAGATCAAGGCATGAATATAAATGCGTTAAAGGTTCAACTAAGAAAGATTCATCTTGATATTACTTATTAATTGCTCTTGGTTTCTGTATTGCCAATTGACATAAAACATAAAATCGCTTTTGAAAGTCATCCAAATTGAATGACTATTAAAGGATTTGCTTCTAAGATGATTAAGTATATACACCTTATAAATTGCATATTGTGCGTAAACAATTAGTACCTCCATGAGCAGAAACTCCGGGTCTTCAATGTTGAAACCAATTAATATGATTTTTTCTCCTAACTCAATATCTTTTTGGAACAAGGTCGTTACCAGATGATGATTTTTTTGCCAAAAGACTGCGACTTGGCGACATCTTAGCAAAATGTGTATAAACGATTCTGATTCATTGCAATATGTACAAAGCATATCGGATGTAATTTTCCACTTGTAAAGATTATCTTTGAAGGGTAAAACTTTATGAAGCAGTTTGAAATTAAATTGTCTTACTCTGTTGTCTTTGATCTTTTTTAATTTAAAATCTAAAACATGCCTCCACTCAAAATTGATTGGTAGTTGCAGTATTTCCTGCCAAAACAATGACACCGGAGGATTTTCTTTTTTGAACTCATTCAAAAGAATATAAAAGTGTTTTGCTTTCATGAGACTTAATTTCATCAAGTCGCAGTTCGATATCTCAAACATTTCTTCAGAAACTTCTGTTGCAATTGGATTAAAATTGGTATTTCTTATTTGTTCTACCCATACTTTTGGAAAAGCTCTTTTTAGTTTCGAAAGTTTGAAGCTATCTAATAAAGAACTTGTGCCCAAACGTTCGAAGAGAGTGTTGCTTGACACCCATTGACCGTTTACAAATAAATCGCTAACTTTACAGATTCCGTTTACATTCCATTTTTTAAAAAGTAAAACATTTCGTTCATGTTTGATGTTACTGTTATACCACAGAATTTCATTACATATGTCTCTTACATTCAGGAAATGAACATATCTTAATTCGCACCAGTATGTGAGTAAGTTAGCATAGAATATTGGTAACTTATACATCTTACATAGCGAGAACATGTCTTTGCTTGAACAGTTTACTTTCAAAATTAATGGTATGTCTTGAATAAAACTGATCCAATATCTGAAAAGTATTCTCCATTGCGACTTACCTCCTTTCATATATTTTGAAAACCAAGATAATTGCAATGATTGGAATTTGGTTTAGATATCTACCATGTTTAAACCCCACCCCTCTGCAGCACGAGTAACAACCGCTCTTTTTACTTTTTCCCTTTTTGATTCCCAAAGAAAGCTATAAATTAATCTGTTTAGGTTGACAACAAACTTTTGTGGAATTGGTAAACATGTCGCAATATATACAAATTGGGAAGCAATAAGCGTTTTTATAATTGTTATTTTCCCATAGTATGTCAGGTTCCTCATTTTCCAAACTCTCAGCAACGAATTTACTTTCTCCAGTTTCAAGTTCCAATTTAAACTTTCCGATTCTTTTTTTTCCTTGAGTTATGTACACACCTAAGTATTTAATGGGCTCATTAGTCCATTCTAAATTATCTAAGCATTCTTCTCGAAAAGAAGTTGACATGACATTGGTTTTCATTAAATTCAGTTTTGGCCCTGCTAAGACCCCAAATGTTTTCACCTCTTCTATGGCAGTGTTTCCATCTTCTATAGCGTTAACAAAAATTACCGTGTCATCTGCTAATTGAGATATTTTGATATTCTCTTCAACGACAGGTGGAGTTTTCAAAGAAATAATAATACCTTTTATGTTGGTATTTTGCTTTATTCTCACAGCCATAACTTCGGCAACCAATATAAAGAGAAGAGTCGATAGGGGACAACCTTGTCTTTAATACACCTTGATCTATTCTGAAATACTTAGAGACCCAGCCGTTGTTAATAACTCTGCCTATTGCATTACTGTTGAGTGTTTTGACCCAATGTTTAAACGTTTCTTTGAACTTAAATCTATCTAATAACAAAAATAGGAAATCATGACAAATGTTATCAAAAGTTTTTTTGAAATCTAAGAAAATCAAAATACATGTATGATTTTGTTTGCCATATGTATTTTGGATGAAATACAACAAGCGAGCAGATTTTGAATAAAATGATTGGGTTAGAGCTTGCTCTGTGTTGATGTATTGATGTGCATAATTTTATATTTAATAATTGGTTTAATTATTGACAGGAATATCAAGATTGGTTCCAGTGAGAGTGAACCCATACCAACCCTCTAGCTTCAAATGTTATGTTGAGGGCATCCCACTTCCCGATGCATCCTCAGTTGATCTTTACAGACGTACCGAAGACACCAATAATAGGACAGGAATCACCAGGAGATCTAGCACTGTCTTAGGGTCAGAACGAGCTGTTGTCTTTGATGTTGATAGAGCGTATTCACAGGAAGATGGGGAATACGTTTGCGTTCTATATGTTGAAAATGTAAGCTATCCCAGTACGCCCGTTACCAAGGCACGCTATGGTGAGCAAACTCCGTGACATCGCTAATACTCTACTGTACGTCTGTGAGATACGTGTGAAATAGGAAGCACTAATTCAATGTCTTAAAGCCACACTGTTCTACCTGTAGCTACTTCCTCCCTCTAAAAAAACAAGGCCTTATGCTATGGTCACATTACCCAAAGGTAGCCTGCTCGGCGGTCGAGCGGCGAGTTTTTAGCCAATTTTTCCCGGCCACCTAGCGGCGGCCGCCCAGGCACCGCTTGTTTTCAAAGCATCGCTCGGTCGCTGCTGAAGTTTTAGCGCGGAGTTAAAATTCGGGCGGAGCCTGCTCAATTTCACTCGCCGCCCAAACTACGCTCGGTAGGTCGCCGCCCGGGCGCCGACCTAATCGAGCAATTAAGGTCGAGCAATTAAGGTCAAACATCGAAGCTGCTAGGTCAAAGGCTGTCGAGCAGCCGCCGCCCGGTCGCCGCTGGGAGATCAGACGGTCACTGGGCTGCGAGTCCAAAATCGGTCGGCAGCCTTTGACCTAGCGGCATAGATTTTTGACCTAAATCGCTAGGCGGCGAACTTTCAATTAGTTCGGTGCCCGGGCGTAAATCAGCCGGCGGCCGGTGGGAGACTGCTAGGAATCGGTGGGTCACCGGTCGGTCACTGCCGGGACACCGCGTGGAAAAGCTCCGTGATTTCGCCCAGTTTTGACCTAAAATCGACCGGCGAACGACGGGAAATCGCTGGGCCTCTACAGCCTTCTCGTCTCCAAAAAATCGCTAGGCGATGCCTAAATTCCAGCGGCGACCGAACAGGCTACTAATCGGTCGGTCGCTGCTCTGATTTGTGACCATAGCTTAAGCGGTGCCCGTTGGTCCCCCGTGATCCTCTTTTTCTTATGTTAATCGAGAGCCGGGTTGATGAAACAGTCACCTGTCAGTGACCTCGCTGGGTGGTCTAATTCTCCCTGGAAAAACTAGTACAGAAAGGCTTTAAATATAGAATCGTTCCCAGTCACGCTGTCTGCAAACAGACCGGGTTACAACGGATTGCATCAATTATGTTAATTTTCTTGTGTACTTTGATAAATGTTAGACATAATTATTGACTTGATAGAAGAACTTATATTATAGTTGTGGCTTTTATTTTACGGTTATTTTAATAGATTGCAATAACTATTTCTGTCGTTTTTCCTTTTTGTTAGTTCTGCCAGTCATTGGAAAGGCACCAGTGATAGTGAGCACCACCTCAACTACAGTTGGTCTTCGATGGAATGCATGGTCTGAAGAAGATGACGTAGGTGATCCTCCTCTGGTAGGATATGTCTTTTTTGTAAATCAGGATGGTGACTGGGTAATAGAACAGAGAGTAGATCAACTCACAACATCAGCCATCGTTAGTAACCTGACACCCGACACAGATTACATGTTTCGTGTAGCAGCAGTGAGGGAAGGAACCGGTGGAAGAGGACCCGTGTCTCCATATAGCAAAACAATAACTCTCTGTAGAAGTAAGTTTGTTCAGAAGATAAATTATCGAATCTGATTTCAGAGCGCATAATAAAACATTTGAGATGGTTATTTTTCAAAGTACATATGTCTACAAGAAAGTACATGTATTACATTATTAGTAAATGGTATCTACGCAGAGTTGGGATATTTATGCGCTTTACATTGATTGGGTCTTTAATTATCTAGTTGTATGACTTAAATATTTCACGTAAAAATGTTTATATTTTTCATTCCATACAATTCATTGTTTAATTTGTCTATCTTTCTAAAATGTGACATAGACAATTTCTTCTACAAAACATGCATTTCCCCCAAAAAAAATAGTTTATAGTGCCCCTCATTGCGTTTGCCCGATGGTGTTTTCCTTTTACCTTACTTATAATTTAGAACTACACGAAGAGTACTGCACGATTATACCATGACCTGTGTGTACCTGTAATGACATCATCTACTATAGATCAAAGCCATTTAATACCTTATATATAATTTTAAACTTCAGAACCCAGTGCTTCTCCAACGGGACTTCAAGTTTCAACCATCAACCTTAAAGAGCTAGAGGTGACATGGGAGGTATGAACTGTTTAAGAATGGCTGTTTGGTTACTTAGTGAAATGCAAAATTCATAACTGTTAATAGTCACAATTTATTACACTGAGGTACAACCACAACGTTAGGTAAAGGAGCTAGAAAATAAAAGTACTAACCATGTTAGACTTAATTTTGCCCCAAATTTCATCGAGATATGTCAAATATGAACGTTTAATTCACTCAATACCTCATTTGAATACCTTTGACATTCTTTACGTACTTAAACATTTCATTAAATGAAATGTTTCTTATTGAAAACATGAGTATCAATTTTCCTGTGGCAAGATGAAAGTGTGTGCTTTGGGGCTTATCAAATTAAATTTTGATTTAATTTCACAGTAGAAAGCTGATTTATAAAGATGTTCTGTGATCAAGATATTCTGGTTCAGCAGAAAGCTCCATCACGTTATTGCAGCATCCTTATTAATGCGAGAAACTGTATGTAAACTTTGAAAACATATTTTAGTTTTGTTTACTAGTTCGTTAATGTAAATTTGTTGCAAGTAACATGTATTTGCACCTTTATGTTTCAGCACATCCCCTCGGAATCAGCAGAATGCAGGAGTGGAGTGACTCATTATCTGATCTACTACGCTCCCTCTGGTTCAACTTCTTCAAACTCTCTCCTGGTTCCTAATGACACAAGCTCCTACACGATAAGAGGGTTGGATACCTATCTGGACTATACCATTCAAATAACTGCATCAAATAAAGACGAAGAGAGTGATGGGAGCACGGAGACTATCGGCAAAACAATTGAAGAAGGTGAGACTTCATCAGCTAGTTTTCTTGGACTGTTGTAACGAAAATAGTCTTATTCTGATACACAGAAGTGCAGATCGCTGTTATTTTCTTGGATATTGTTAGAGTACACATTTCCCATGAGGAGAATGAAAGGAGCAGTAAGACTATCCGCAAAACGATATGAAGAAAGTGAGAGTTTGACTGCCAAATACAGAGTACTTTTTTTTTCTTCACTCTTTTGGTGCAATTATTTTTAAGCTTGGAAATGAGATCAAATCAATATTATACAGTTGTATACCGTTTGAAATTAATATATATTTTTGTAGACCCTATCCTGTGATATCTTGAGACCTGTCCCAGACGATTAATAGGAAATTTTAGATTTGCGTGGACTGAAACGTGTGACGTCCATTCAATGCAATGCATTAAAAGGACGTCGACCGTAGGAATCCCCATTGTCTTCGTGCGAATCTAAAAGTCCCTGGTATGTACAATCGTGTACATGTATGATCTAATACAAAGTTTATACAAGTTTGTTAATAAAGACTCTTATTATCTGATTTCCCTTTAAAGTTGCACCTAGTCCTATCAATGTGGCTATACCGCGGAGTACTACAAGCTCCTTCACTGTATCCTGGTCTACCCCTCTACCATCTAACATCAATGGTAACATCCAGAAGTATATCATCCGCTACAAGCGAACTGATCTCGTTACTGATGGTGGCTATAAGATGGAGGAAGTATTGAATGGTGCGTTTGAAGGACAGCATACTGTTATAGACCTGATAGCAAAAACCATCTACTCAGTTCAGGTAACACATGTCATGTACTTGTATGTATTTATATACGGCATGGAAAGGTTGGGCCTGGAAGCAACTACTGGGAAGTGGTAGAGAGGAGTGGATTGACATGGACGGGTCTTGCTTGAGAAGTGAAGATGATGAACATGTGAAAAGAGCGTGGGATCTGGAAGTGAATGGCATGAGAGGGAAAGGAAGATCAAGATTTGATAGAAAGATATGGTGAAGAAGAAAAACCAGTGGGGTTGGTCTAAATGAGGAGGATGCTTGAGACAAGAAGAAGTGGAGAGAGGGCGTGAAAGTCAGTAATCCCTCATAAGAGGGAAAAATGCTGACTTTAATCAATCATAATGCATATATAGTGGTCAACAATTCGCTATTGACTGGGGGTAGCTGTATTTGGGCGTACAATGTAAGGATGCAATATGTATGAATGGACTTAACAATGAATGCACTCAGAGGACACGAGCACTAAATTCAGACTGGTAAATTGCCCTATAAATTCAGATTGGTAAATTTCCCTATAAATTTGACACACATTGATAAGCATGTTTTGTCAAATATCCCTTTTGAGAATCCGCACTTGAGCTGTGATGCCTGAAGCAAACGTTGACAGCTGATTTCTTTCTTTTTTTGGTAGGGAGGGGGGAGGGGTCTGAGAATTGACCTCACTTGGCCTCTAAAAGGACAGCTATAGATATGCTTTTAGTACTTATGGTTCGATTGTGGAGAGAGCATGAAAGAGCAAGTTATTTTTTTAAACACCTGAGATTTGCCCAGACTCGGCTGCTAAAAGGACAAGAACAATATCGTTCATTGTTAAGAAAAAAGATAAACTGCATAGAATAATTTATGTAATGATATCCATGTTTTATTATATAGGTACGGACTGTTAATGGAGCTGGTTTGAGTAACTGGTCAGAACCTGTGAATGCTAAGACGATACAATCAGGTAAGAACATTACAAGGCTGATCAATGCTATGTTCTAACATAAGACCTTTTCATGTTAATTCAAACTTTGACTACTAAACTCTACTTGAATAGTTGAGGAAAGGGAAAAATGAAGTTTGGGAGTCCAGCCGTAAATGGAGATATTAAGCTGTGAAGCTTATTTATTCGATCTGTAAAAAACAGATAAAATAACAGTGACAGATTTAGTATATCATTCTTGACATGAGATACAATACCAAACATTTGAATAAACCAAGTAATCTATAAAGATTCATTTAAACACATTTTGCTTCCGAACTATTAACTGTCAATCTTGACCTCGTCCTTTAACTATCAGATGTTCAGAGCCAATGGCTACAAAACCTTTTGCATTCTCTAATATATGCATTACTTTCAAACACTCATACTTTCAGAGTTTCTCAAACAGACCTGACTTCCCTTTAAACAGATTAATGTCAATTTGCATGAACCAAAATAAATGTAAACATCTCTATCTTGCATCTATACACAAGCTTGATTATTCACATTTATATGCACAGAATTATTTCTTCTAGAAACCTCAACATTGGATTGTCACTTTAAATGTATCGTATGACCTTCCACTGACTTTGACAGGCACCTCATTTGCATATTTATGCTCGTCTAAGAAAAACTGTGTTATAAAATGACTTCATACAATTTAACCCTGTTTGATGAATTAAACTTAAATATCTGACTTGCATAAAACTTCCCAGTAATAATCTAGAGATTACACTTCAATACAAAATAAACTATCTGGCATAACTTGTAATTTACACCTGTAAGTTACATCTGTAATCTACTCCTGTAATCCACACATGCACTACACTACAGCAATCCTTTCGAGTTTCATTATTAACTCTTAAAATGATTAAACACTGTCTTTCAATTCTGACTCTAAATACAATGCCAGAGGTGCAAATTTTAACCTTTCACCAAGTCAATAAATAGTGTCTTGCAACTTTTATGCAAGCTAAATCAAATTCCACAGACCAACTTTTGTCACCCAAACAAACTGCATAAAATCCAAGATTCTAGCATGCACAAATATAAACATCCTTTATCTTTAGGACTTCTACATATATACACTGTTTACTCTATAAATGACATAAAACGATATTTGCCTATTACTGTTATTCTGTTTTGACAATTATTATTGAACTGGAAAAAACACATGAATAAAAGTACGTCTTATGGGCGCGGCCATTTTAGGCGCAGCCATCTTGGAATTAATGCCACACGTGCATTATGCTAATGAGTTAAATACAGTTTTTTTAGAGTCCGTTTTACAGTTCAACTTGAATCTATCTTATTTTCTGTTTTAAGAGTTCACATTCCAGTTTATATTAATCTAAACACTCACTTCTGTGGCGGGACAAAACTTCGTCGGAAATACTTGAATGGCAACTGACGGGTTAACTGGTAAATGAGTCAAACTGGACTACATTTCTGACTGTGCACTGCGTTGACTGAAGAACATGGCGACAGTGCCGAACTTAACCTATGGTAGCTTATAAGAGCAAAAAAAGAGAAAATCTAAACCAAGCAAAAATCATCGCTCGGCGAAACACTACTCATTCCCATATTTAATACAGGGACCATAATTATGTTTCGCATTGGCAATGTATAAAGAAGTGTATCACAAAGTTCTATCTTAACTGCTAGTAATTGAATGATGTATGTTTGTCAAGGTAGACATGATTTGTCATTCGTTAGTACCTGCTGTTCTATGGGTAACACAATATTCCAAAGAATGTCTGCAAACACTTTGTCGAACTATATAAGAAATTTTTTTCCCGACACAGAAACAAACTCCTGTCGGCGTCATGTACTGCATATATATATTAGGATATATTTTATGCTAACAAAAGCAACAAAACAAGCATTTTTAAACCAAATTGAAGACTTAAAGTTCAATTAATTATACCGAAAACCTGAACAAAATTTGTATATACCTATCCTGTAATTCTTAACGCTGTTGAATGGTGTAATAGACTTGAACCCTTTACCGTTTAAATTATATTACATCATTTTATCAACAAGACTATAACACCCTATAGCAACAACGGTACATGTACTTCTTTTTAACCTTCTAACCATGAACAAACTAAGATAAATAAAAGTTTTGATACAGAATGTCAATTGTAATTAATTTGTTGTCATTGAGATCCAACAAATCCTGGGGAAAAAATAATCTATGGACAGCAGACAACCCGTGACAAGGTTCTATCATTTGTAAGTTGTAAGTTCTCAACACATACTTTTAAAGCCTATTATTTCTTCTATTCATGCTTTCGAACTTCTTAACATCAGCTATTCAATCTTTACTCATAGGAAACGCTGCTGTGACCAGCTGTCAATATTGCGTAAATCTTAAAGTGGCCAATGTTCCTGATTGCACAACGCATGTATAAATACACACAAAATGAATTAATAAACGAATACAAATAAATACTAAATTCCACAGTCTCCATAGGCTTTAATACGAGAGCCACTGGATTCCTGTATTTGATTGGTACATTGTATAAGGCATATTTTTTTATTGCAACACTTTAGGTGGCCCTTCCAGTACATCATTAGGACCGATAGTAGGGGGTGTCATGGCTGCCCTCATTATTATCATCCTGGTCATTATTCTCCTTCTTGTCATCTTTAGAAGGTAAGTGACGGGGAGACCGTTATCTATTAAAGGGTCATTAAGAAAGCTAAAATACACTGTTTAAGACGCCAAATTAACAAACACTGTTAATGGAACAATTACAAAGTTCCATCCATTTGTTGCATAAGTTGCAAAAAGATGATTAAAACAACAACACTACAGAAAGGTTAAATATATTTGCAACGTAAATGAAATCAAAGATTTAATATCACCCTCTGTGGTTTTCCTTTAAAATGATGTGTGTTTTAATTACGAACAGTACACTACTTAGGGTTAGTAAGGAATTATTTGCACACAAAACTTAATCTTTGCTGCATCGACAAGAAAAATCTTGATCAATTGTTGCATAAATAATCTCATATTCAAATCGAAACCTGAGGAAAATGAAAGTTAAATGAAAATGAAATCTGATTCTTAATCATATTTTGGTAATAATAAAACTTTACAGGAAATTTGGTGTATATGTTTACGTGAATGCAGACAGTTTGTGTATAATGTGTTTGTAGGTATTGTATTATAAGGTACATCCACAATCACCCGTATGCAGCTGTTATGATTATAAGGGACCTTTCCTCCTTCAATTGTATTTCAACTTTTAGTATACGTGCGTGCGTTTGTGTGTGTATGTGTCATCGCAATGTTTTTACCAAGAAGAAGGAAATAAATGTGTTTTCTCTAATTGAATTTCACTTCCAGGAAGAAACAAAGACGTTCAACGGCCGAACCGTCGCCACCAAACAATGCACATGAGACCTCATCTAAGCATGAGAACCCTGCATTTGATGACTCCAACCAAGACCCCAATAAATACGAAGACCTTAATACTGATACCCATGTCTACCAAGATCTCAATACAGATACCCCAAACTACCAGAATACCGACCCCCATACGTATCTAGATCCTAAGAAACCCAACACTGACGATACCTATCTAGAACCCATAACATCAGATCCGGGAGACACTTACGAAGAAATATAGAGGCAGCCCTAGCGAGGCAGAGGGTTATGGTGCCGACATTGATACATGCTGAATCAACAATAATGAACATGCTATGCAATTAACAGAGTTGGCAATCTTTATCATGATGTTCATACTTCCTTATTAATGCTCATACTACGGTAATACTCTATTTCAATTATTACAAGAATTTATAATGAAACTTGCTACTTTCAAAATGTTATAGAAAGAGTAAATATGTTATGTAATTTTTATATTATTACTGGTTTGTAAATACAGGGATGAAAGGGTAAATTTATGTCTTAATTCTTCAAATTAACTTTCCTTCACAATGCACAGATGCCGCTTTTGAATTATTCACTACTAGTGTACAGTAAAAATAAATATATTAAATCTGTTTTTTTCTTGAGGTTATGTAACATTCCTCATTGTTTAGTAATAGCTCTCTTTTTAGATTTTTGAGACGTGTATAGATAATAAAAACCTATTTTGTTGTAAGAGTTCGTAAGACTATTATATTATTCAGTAATTAGACTTATACCCACACGCACAATTGTCGAAGAAAATCAGTACAATTTCTTTAAAATACGTCGGTCACCACGACATTGTGGATAAGTAACTGCGTGTGAAATTTATGCTAGACAGTGCAAGTATGCACAAAAGAATATGCACCAATTTATGTTTGTATAATTATTGATGTTTTTATGCAATGTACAATTTCTACAATTCAACCATCTACTTGCAAATGAATTTTCAATAAAAAAACATTAACATTACCATATTTGTGCAACACAATGACTTTGTAAAATTATATATTTTTGGTCTTGATTAGCTCCCTGATTTTAACACTGGTACTGACTAAAGTGAAATCGAATCCAAATAGACAACTACTTTAAAAGGAAGCAGAAAAATCAGAGAAGCAAACGGATGAAAGTTTCAATGAAATCTGACTAAATATAAGAAATGTATGATTTTTTGAAGTTGTAATCACTATACGTATAGGCACTTCAAATTGGCTGAAGCAGTAATGTTAATGCGATGTAGTGTCAGACTACTTTTCCATCTGTTCCGACATAAAAAAGGACTGAAAAAAAGTCATGGCTCAGGAGGGTCTTTTCTTTTAAAAGGACCTAAAATATAATGCTATCTTAAAATGCTTTGATTAGTGCCCTAAGGAAGAAGGAACTTTTGAGAAAAAATGAAATTAGTGATAGTTTTGTACACAACAAATGGGAGAGTTATCCACATTCTACGTCACAATCCACTGACCAAACTACCAATTTGAGATTCTCATAGACTCAGTGATCTCTTAACTTCCTCACTATTGGTCCGATTCATTTCAAACTATTGCCGTTCTGTTCTGCTATTTTTCTGCTTCCATACAAGGGTTGGATTGCACTTTTAAGTTGCTCATGCGTGGGTATATAAAGAGCAGCGCACTATGTTTAGCATTCAAGATACATGTTCTCTTATTCATAGACTCATTTGATCCGAGGATCGTTTACAAAAATCACGATCGCAACTTTTTTGGAGAAAACAAACGAAGGTGATGTCAATACCGTGTTGTTCATTGTCTTTCACACTTCGAAGTCATGGTCTAATTGAGTAAGTATCATTGTAACGTTCGCATATATCAATAGGCGACGCATAATGATACTGAAATTGCCTTCAGTTGAAATGTCTATTAAAAGTAGTTGCAATCGTGTTGCAAATGAATCCTTAACAACATTGAACTTGCCCAGTAGCGAGGCAAGTCTAAAGCTCAGACTAACAAACTCTTTCTTTTTATAGCAACGATAGTCATGTGCTCTTCGAACACTTATCGATGATGATTGAAATCCTCTAGTTTTTTTTAACTTAGGCTTTTTAGACTGTCTAAATATACCTTTCGAAACTAAAACATTATATACAGTAGGTTTGCGAGTGCACCATGTGTGTGAGAGAGAGAGAGAGAGAGAGAGAGGTTTGAGGAGTCCTGAAAAAAACTCGGACTCGTAATCTTTCTTGGGGGAGTGTAGTCCTGAAAAGGACTGTTTGTTGTCTTTCTTAGCATATTGAACTATAGCGATTGGAGAGGATGAGTGGCTCGACGTTTCGAACAGGTTGTCTATCCGTCGTCGGTTGACTCCTGACGACGGATAGTCAACCTGTTCGAAATGTCGAGCCACTCATCCTCTCCCAAGCGCTATAGTTCTCCTCAGAACTATATGCTAAGAAAGATAACAAACAGTCCTTTTCAGGACTACACTCCCCCAAGAAAGATTACGAGTCAGAGTCCTTTTCAGGACTCCTCAAACCTCTCTCTCTCTCGCACACATGGTGCACTCGCAAACCTACTGTATATGTACATCACCATGCAAGCCGACACTTACAAGCAGCATAAAACATTATATTGGTATCTGACACACAAATACACACACTCTTTCTGTCGGTCAATGCTCTTTTTCCTGATCTCTTCTTTTCCTTCCTCTCCATTCATTTTATCCTTCTTTTTGTTTTCCTTTTCATCGTTTTGCTCGGCTTCTTTTCTTCTACGTTTTTGTCTTAGTTTACCCTTTACGCTAACCATCATAATTCGTTTACTAATCATCTATATTTCCCTCAAAGAGAGAGGAACATGGAGGGTAAAAAGAGATATGAGAGGGAAAGAGAGAGAGAAAGAGAGAAAGGGGGATCTTACTATGCCGGCACATTTCCTAGCCAGCTGCTGTGCGTTACAGCGTCTGCGATGTGAGACTTCAACAGCCCCTATATCGAAAACGCTCGACACAGCCAAAAACTGATAGATCTATCCTCTGCTCAAGTCTTTAGGAATTGCAATAAACCTTCAAATTAGAGTATGTGCTGGCAAAATAGAGAGATTATACTAACAGAGCAGAAGATTATTAATTTACTTGGGCTGGAGAAAGACTTGCTTCGTGTCAAGTGATAGAGCAATATTTGTCATTCTTATCAAACAAAATGTTATCAAGGAGATAAAGACAAGTGGTCAAGAAGTGTGCGATAAGAAACAATTTATATTTGGCAGATATGTCATGTTTTCCTCTCAGTGTGTATTTGAGCACCTTGCAATAGATATCGGTCATATCAAAGTCTGAATGGTTTAAGCTTCAGTACAGACGCCGAAAGAAGACATTATCCTTCGTCAAATTCTGAACCTGCTTTTGAAGCCCTGAATCGGTGATATAGGCTTTATTCTTAAGCTTCACAAGGCATACAAGATCACGCAATGTCAGGTAAGATTCACTTGTTTTCTTCTTGTGTTTCCCCCTTCCACAGGGTTACTTTATTAAATAATATCATTCACATATGTATTATGTAGTAGTAGTAGAATGGTTTTTTTTATTAGACAACTTCAAAATGGTAGCCCGAAAGCTAAATTACATTGCAAGTTTTACATGTATTAAAAAGCATTTCAACAAACTTAGATATAGACAAGTACACATAATACACAGTCGGGTAGATCATAACTAATTACATATTCCCTACTTGCAAACAAATTGATGAAACAAATAAAATAGATTCGGCATTATTTTTGTTTCTGTAATCATTTTTAAGTGAGGAATATTCATATTTTAAGTATAAATTGAGGCTGATTAATGGAGTTATAACACGTAAGTACTGAAGATTTGTTTAATTTCGAACCGTAATGCACATTGAATGTCTATAACGCTACACAATATATAAGGATTTATCATAGAAACATGATTAAACAATTACCAAAAGAGAGAAGAAAAAAAAGGTTAGGGAGAGAACGATGTAGAGAGAGAGAGTCAAGTTAGAAAGAAAAACAAGAAGACATGCGGAAGATGGGAGAGGGAGAGAGAGATAGGGAGGGAGTGGAATGAGAAGAATGGAACAGTTGGAACTGTGAAGACATGGAGAAGCGGAGTGATGATGAAAGTAAGACGACAAGGAAAAGGGGATTAGAACAAAATTACAAAGTAATTTACAAAGTTTCCCTTACAGAGAAAAACAGTACAATTTACGAAATATGCATTACTAAGATAATAACAGAATATATGCGTAAAAACTTTAAATATGTAAAGACATATAGAATGTACATGGGAACGTGCGTAACTATAAGAAAGATATTCACTAATTAATCAGTTTGACAGTTAAAAACACAAGTGTATCCATTCATTACAATGTGGATTACATGCACTAATCTTTATGAGTTGATGGGTATAAAGTTGAACAGTATTAAAAGCAACAAAAGGCATACGATTTAAATAAGAGGTGTGGAATCGGGCAGGAATCAGGGTAATTTATGCCAATGTAACGTTCTGTTTTGAACTTAGGTTATATACAGATACGTGATTTCCGTGTGTTTCTTGTGCTTGCGTTTAGTTTAAACCAGTCTGATTGGTCGGATTTTAGTGCTTTCAGGGCAAACTTGAGACATAGCTTTTCTCGGCGAGCATGGAGAGTTTGAAGCTTGGTCATTGATAGGGCATTTGAATAGGATATGTAATATCTACCTAGTATAATTCTTAATGCCCGTTTTTGAACATTTTCGATCTTGTTGGACCGGGCGATAGTCAATGCTCCGTTCCTGGCAGGGCACGCATATTCGAGGAGTGGTCTTACAAATCCTATGTAAACTGTAACGAGGTCGTTGGTGGGGGGATAGAAGGCTTTCAGGGATCTTAACATGAAAATGCGGCGGTTAGCACGAGAAACCGTATCCGAAACCTGTACATTCCACTTCAAGGTGTCTTCAATGGTTACTCCAAGGATTTTCACACTGCTAACCTCGTTCAGGGGGACATTATCAATAAGTACTCCTTATGGGGGTAGTTGGACTTTACTGAAGGACAATCGCATGATTGAACACTTCTTGGTGTTGAGTTTAACGTAATTGTTCTGGCACCAACTTCTAGAGTGGATAGTGAACTGGAAATATCACGTGGCTGGTTGCGTGCATCGTGCGAGGCGGCAATGGACATGTCGTCGACGTACTTCCAGTGAATCGCTGATGAAGAATCACGCATTACATCATCAATAAGGGCCAAGAATACAACAGGACCTATGCGTGTGCCTTGTGGGACGTCAGCATGAATCTTCTTCCAGGGCGAAAGTGAACCATGGTAACGAACACAGGTTTGGTGGTCGGTCAGAAAATCGCAGATCCAAGGAAGAATCGAATGGCGGGCACCAAGATCAATAAGCTTCTTAATCGCGATAGTGTGGTTGACCCGATCGAATGCCTTGCTGAAGTCGGTGCATACTACGGTAGTGGCAGTTTTTGGTGCCTCCGCTGATTTAGCAAGGTAGTTGATTAGGTCGACGATGCAAATGGTAGTTGAGAGGCCCGGTCTGCTTCCGTATTGGTGTTTGTCCAAAAGAGGGTTAATGTCGCGTAAAAGAAGCTTGGTTATAAACAACTTAGCAATTTTGGAAAAGTGGTCGGTGAGATATATAGGCCTCAGTTTATCCAAAGTTGCAGATGTAGGACCTTTAGGAATAGGGACAATTATTGCCTGTTTCCACTGGGTTGGGACCTTGTTATGTATTAGATGCATTTAGTATCCCTGACAGGGGAATTGAGAGTTCGCAAGCAAATTCCCAAACGAGGCGTCCAGGAATGCCGTCAGGGCCGCTTGACTTGCCAGGGTTGATCTTCTTCAATTCACTCATGACTGCCCACGGTTGAACATGTGGGGGCGGTGTTAGGGCTGGCAGGTACGATGGTAGGTCTCTCAAATGTAGTTCGGGGATATCAGCGTTAACATTTGCAAAGAATTCATTAATGGCGGTAGCTATTTTCACTGGGTCATTGTCTTCAACAGTCGGAACTCGGATTATGTTTGCTTGCGAATTTAAATGACCAGACATGACTTTAATGTTCTTGTACCAAGATGAGGGGTTATCGCTCTTAAGATTTTGGATACGATCACGATAGAAAAAGCGTTTTGCTCTAGAGATTTCGCGAAGGACTTGATTGCGTAGAGATTTCCAAGCTCCTTCAGAGTTGTTGCTGAATGCTATTTGTCTTTGGTTAATAAGCTCTTTCGTACGGGGCGTTATCCAAGGCTTGTCAGTCGGGTGGAGTTTAATTGACTTTGTTGGGAAGTGCACATCCACCTTTGATTGCAGCGTTTGGTAGAAGTGGTCGCACATGGCTTGCGGCCCAGACTCGGCAAGAACATCTCGCCAGTCGTTGTGAGTTATCCACTCACCAAAAGCTGTTATGTCCGAGTCATTCATTGGTCGGACAATCCGTTTTTTAGCCTTATTGCGTGGTCTATTATTAACTTCTTTGGGTAGCCAGATTACAATGTTGTGGTCGGCAAGGCCAATGGGGGATAACGAAGATGGTTCTTGGTAAAAGGGATCGAGATTGCTTATGATTTGGTCTAAGATCGCGTTACCTCTTGTCGGGGTCCGGACAACTTGTTTCATGTGACATCCACTGAGGATTTGGGAAATGTCCATGCGATTCAAACCACCGAGGATTACAACACCGGCATAGGGATGCGCAGTTTTGATGATGTCAACACTCCGAATGAGGTACTTTATTAGATCGCACTCATCGGCGTTTCCTGGGGTGAATAAACTGCACCGAAGTAGATACTGCTGACACGACGCGGTAATCGGTGAGGTCGAAAATAGGCCCATACAACTTCGTGCTCATCTGGAACTGGAATAATAGTCACCTGTTTGGGGTCAATGCTATGTTTCGCGTAAATAGCGACACAACCACCCCTGCGAGAACACCGAGACTTGGTAAAGACTTTGTAACCATCAACGCTGTATGATGACTCCGGTTGGTCATGATTAAACCATGTCTCTGTTACTGAACATATATCGATATCGTGTTCCCGAACAATAACAGATAATTCGTCCAGTTTATTGTTGAGAGAACGAGCATTGCACAATAAAACTGACTGTAGGACAAGTACCGACCTTGCATTAGTTTTCTCTTCGGGTTCAATCTGGACCAGCTGAATTTTTTTCATATAATTTGGTTTCTGTCTTTGCAACCTATTAACAACTGGTCTTGGGCGGACAATCACCGGGATATTGTGAGAAGCTAGAGATTCCACTGGATGAGTAGATCTCCTAGCCCCACCTCGTTTACCTCGACGACATATGGGCCTAGGGTTGATTCGAAGATTTTTTTTAAAGAAGATATACATATACATGTACATGCAGAATTTCAAAATGATTTTCTTGGCCATTCAAAATATGATAAGAACGTACATTAATAGATATCAGTGACGAATTAAAGTTCACTTTTAAAATATCCCATATATACTTGGCAAATGAATTTAGAAAAAAAATTAAAAAATCAGAAACACCCCTCGGTACGCACCCCACCCAGTCGCACATCGGAGTCATGGCAGGATGTGTACATCCCCTTGAGCCTCTAAAACAGCCAGGTCTCTCATAGCAGTCGATATATCTTCTTTTTTTTCTCATTATTATTGGATGTGAAGTAAAATGAACTGAAACTGAACTGAACTGATGTTTACGATGAATGATAGGAACATATGAAGAGTGAAATTGTCAGAACAAATAAATGTTCTTTTCCATGGAATTTTAAGTAATTTAGAATGCATGCAAATGTTAGTCATTTTATCCCTACCATCATTGTACTATTGAAACATTTGTTTCTGACTTTTTATATCACGTTTTCCATGCCATAGAAACTCGAAAAAAAACATCGATTGATATCCTTCATAATATCTAATTTTGGATATGGAAGAGATAAAAAAAAAATAATAGGTAATTCAATTTGGGTACAAATAAGGATTTCACTAAGGTTACTCTCCCTAAGGGAGTCAATGTTCTTTCCGATCATACCGTCATCTGACGTTTTATCTCTTTAACCTTTTCTTGATAATTATGATACTCCATTTCTGATAATTCAACTGAAAAGTCTATGCACCTAAAATATCTTTCAGATATCCTGTTAAGTTTGTATTCGTGAAAAATCTATTTTTTGAGTCTTCAATTGACTTCTTAGTTGTGCCAATTTAGAGATAACATATTTGCAAATTCATTGAGTATGGTAAGGGCATATTGTAAATCCTGCATTGAACCGTTGAGTGTAAAAAGATTATCATCTGCATAATGCAACAGTTTTAGCGTTTATATACAATCCAGCTGTAAAATCTGAGTATCACTTGTTACTTGTAGAGATAATCCCGATGGCAGCTATCATACAGCTAAACTGGGATGTCCGTGCAACGTGCTGGCATAGTGACAGTGCATGAAGTAATTCAAAACAGTGAATGATGTCTATTATTTACAATAAAACGGTGGACGTGCAAGTAAAAACCGAGACGTGGAGTCTACAGTAGCTTGGACCCAACAGGAGGAGGCAACGTTCTGATGATGGGTAGAGCAGCCTCCTGGAAGATGGTCACTGTTGGAGATGTTACCGCAGCAGCTGATAGGTGGTTCCACGTCCAGATTGTGCGAGGATAGAAGGAGTACTTAAAGCTATCAATGGAAGCCGGGGGTACTGCATACTTCAGAGGGTGATCATTTCTGCCCAGATATGTAGCTGGGATAATGTGAGTGGGAAAAGGCATGTTGAGTTGATGATGGTGCATCTTGTAAAACAAAGTGGACTGTGCAAGAAGCCTGCGGTTGTGAAGGGTATCCCATCCTAGTTTGTTGACAAGTGCTGTGACTGATGTTATTCTCCGGTAGTCTTGGTATACAAAACGGGCGGCAGCTCGCTGTACTTTCTCAAGACTTTGTATTGATGTCAGAGTCCGAGGGTTCCAAGCTTCACTGCCATACTCAAGTCGAGGACGAACGAGCATTGTGTAGGCTTTGGATGTGATGTTCTTGGTGCACGGTGATAGAGTTCTGCGTAGGAGGCCAAGGGTTCTATTGCCTTTCTGGGTGGTGAGTTTACATTGGGTGTTCCATTTAAGGCCATGGGTAATCGTGACACCAAGATACTTGTATTGTTTTACTCGAGGAATTGACTCATTTAGTAGGGTGTAGTCCACTGTGACGGGGTGCTTCTTGTTTGTGATTGACAATGTAGCACACTTCTTGATGTTGAATCCCATCAGCCATTTAGTAGACCAGTCTGCAAGAACATGGAGATCTTCTTGCAGTATATGTGTGTCAGAGGGAGAGTCGATACGCCGATAGATGACACTGTCATCTGCAAAGATACGCATTGTGGACTTGATGTTGAGTTTGATGTCATTGATGTACAGCAGGAAAAGTACGGGGCCGATGACAGAACCCTGCGGTACTCCTGAAGTAATAGGCATCCATGCTGAGCGACAGCTTGATGTCTATTCGCTAGGAGTGACATAGTCCAGCGGAGAGAGTCTCCCCTGATTCCGTAGTAATGTAGTTTGGATCTAAGGTGTGGATGTGGTACGCGATCAAACGCTTTTTGGAAGTCGAGAAAGACGATATCAGTTTGGCCTCTAGATTGAAGAGAGGATGATCAATCATCGGTAGCTGTGACAAGTTGTGTTGTTGTCGAAAGATTCTGTCTGAAACCATGCTGTTCATCAATGAGTATGTCGTTAGCTGCAAGATGTTTAGAAATGTGTCTAAGCATAATATGTTCCATCACCTTACTGCAGATACACGTACAACACATACATACATATACTAGTATATCACTTGTGAAATGCCAGAAACAGGTTTGCAATCTGACATCATGAGATACGTAGTTCGTTATTCTATGCCATCATGATATTCTTGTGAAGATTAATTTGCGATCAATTAATCTAGTTTAAGTATGCTAAATTTAAATTATATACACGCTCCATAGCCCTGATCGAGCAATTACGAAAACGTTAAACGTTTAAATATTTAAAGCGACAAGACTGTTTTTCATTACAACTTGAAAATACATTAATAAACGTTGCAAATCTGATAACACAAACAAATGCCAATGACAAGAAAAATAATAGAAACAGCATCAATATAGGAATATTGTAACTTAATTATATTTTTACGTAATTTTGCGTCTAGTTAAAGATCTAACGTCATCGATAGATGTTTTTGTTTAACCAGGTCTATGTTCAACGTGCGTCTGTTTATTATTTCAAATTATTGATCTTTAAAGTTTGCTACTAATGACCAAATGTCATCTATACTTTTTCTAATCAGTGAATCTTCTAATTACTGTATTATATATACTGTGCATATCGTTCTACCCCCCCCCCTCCCCACTCCTTCTTTCTCTCCCTACCTCTCTCTCTTTTTTTTTCTTTCTCTCTTTCCCTTCTTCCCTCGCCCCCTTCGCGCTCGCTCTCTTTCTCTCATTCTCTCTCCACACATTCACATTTTTTCACACACACACACACACACCCACACAACACATACACACAAACACATATATATATATATATATATATATCCCATCTCCCTCTCCCCTCTCCTCCTCTCACCCTCCTACTTTTACCCCCCCCCCCCCTCTCCCCTCCCGCTTTCTCCCTCCCCCTTTCTCCCTTCCCTTTATCTCTCTCTCACTCTTTCTCTCTCTCTCTCTCTCTTATTCTCACCTGTATGCCCTATATAATCCGTTACTCCTTCCTACCTTACAGATAAAACTTACATTGTGGACGCGTTCAACAATGATGTAAACGATACATCCTACACACCTTATGATGGGTCAACAGATCAGATCAGATCAGATCATATCAGAACAGATCAGATCAGATCAGATCAGATCAGAACAGATCAGGGTGCATTCCGATCAAGAAACCTGGGCTACTCTACACAGGGCATGCAGGAGATGTTTTAATGGTCCAGCGACTATGCCATCGACAGAAGTAGACATAGACAGTTCGGTTAGTCTAATCGCTTCTGTGCTGGAGCTCGAGGGGGGGGGCAGTTCTCAAGGGGAGGCCTGGGGATCTCTCTCTCTCTCTCTCTCTCTCTCTCTTTTTCTCCCTCTCTTTCTCTCTCAAATCTAACAAATCTAAAATTTCCAGGGGGGATGTATCCAATCACCTGTTCTTCGCAAAATTGTTTCGATTTCCTCTTCATTAATATTATTTTTTACTGTACCTTTAAATTGAACTTCCTTTCCATGCAGAATTAATTTTGACAAGCAATATTACATTATTTCTATTGTTTTCTTCTTCCTAATCTTTTTTTCTTCCTCTTCTTGCTTCTTGTTCTTGTCTTCCTTCTTCTTGTTAATATTGTTGTTGTTGTTCGCCTTTTTTTCTTATTTCTTTGTGTGTTTCTTAATTTTGAAAGTTACTTTGATGATCAGGTTTTGGCCAGGGCACTAGTGTTGTTGTTTGTTTTCTGCCCATGGTATACAGGTGCAGACAAACGACTTGTACAGAGAGGGAGGAGTAGAGCCACCAAATTACATCGTACAAAATGTCATGGTTCTTCTCTTCTGTTCGTTAATCTTTGGTCTCATCGGAGTGGTTAAAGGAAGCATGGTAAACCATTTATCTATTTAGCCATTTATTGAATTGAATGTAATCAAATTGAAAAATATATTCAAATTATGCTAAAAAAAAAAAGAAGCTCAAATTAAGCAAGAATTTTGCTTTAAAAATCCAAATTATGCCAGGCAGATGATAAAGGGTCGAAATTATGCCGGATCTGGTAACGTTGGCTGACAGTGCAGTGAGAGGGGCTTGGGAGAGCTCTCGCGCATTAGCCCAACTTGCTCTGACGTCACGAATCGTGCCAGCAAACAGCAGGCTGAGCAAGGTCGGAAAAACGGGTAGCAATTTTATCACTTTTGATAGCAGATTAGTCAATTCTGTAACATTTTTTGAAAAGTAAATATAAATCATTAGGAAGATTTTAACATTCTCTTTGCAATGATGCCAACGTTGAATTAAGGTAACAAGCATTGTTTAAATATACTATGTCCCTTTTGCGGCCAACATTACATTCTGTAGAACTTTGCAAGAATTATGAATATGTCATGTATGTCCTATCTGTGACGTTTAAACGTTAAAAGTGTCCTAATATTCAAATTATGCAAGGAAACCCGTTTACTTGCTAGACTTCACTGTCAGACACTATTCAGTGACTGACTGGCTTTTTTCTTCTTTGGTAATAACATACATAAAACGAGCTGTAAAGGGTACATGAGCATTTGTCTACATCAATTACCCACTTCTGGTAATGGCCAAAATTAAACTGATTGCATCTTTGCGTAGCATAAAACGTACGACCATTCCGTTCTATGGTCTGTAAATCAGACTATTACTTACTGGCTCTATAGCTCTTAAGACGATTCGACAACTGATAGTCGTTATTTTCCCACTTAAAGACATTTCAAGCCTCCTTAGTTTTAGGGAAGTTCTAAATTAGTATTATCTTCCAAATGCCGTTGGAATTTAACCTTTTCATTTTGGGGACCTGCAAAAGGGACATAGTACCTTTAAACCTTCGCCATGGTACTTTTAACTTCACAGGAATGTTTATCTTGTAGAGTATTTTTAATCTGCGCAAATTTTCATTAAATATGCAAATTAGCTAATTATCAGCTGATACCAGCCCTCACAACCAAAGGATGACCTTGTGGTCCAGTGGCGGATCAGGGGGGGGAGGGGCGGGGGGCCGTTCCCCCCCCCCGGGAAAAAAACGTATAAAATCACGTTAACTTTTACCCCTTTTTGGAGATTTCCCCCCCCCCCCTGGGGCTCAAGGGGGTGGGGTGCGATTTTTCAAATTTTCGAGGGCCCAAAAAAAAATTACTGCTCGCTACCCCCGATAAGAAAAAGACAGCTAATTTATATTTGCAACATAAAAATGCAAATTTTTCGAATTATTTTTGACGTTTCACTAAGCCATTTGACTAGCATTTTTAACCGACACCTGTATGTATGGGTGGGCTTATGTGCGTGTGCATTCATATAGTTAGTTTGTGTGAAACAGTTTCAATAATACAAAAATAGTTCAAGCAAATTAAAAGTGCGATAAACGGATGGTTCTGCTTCTCCATCTTTTTTTTTAAAACACCCTTTCGGCAAGACCGGGGGGGGGGCTTTGGACGAATGGTTGCGTTCCAGTCAAAGCGACGCGACGCGACGCTACACATCCTTTCGGTATAAGCCATCTATGAGTGCATTGTGATCAGCCTAAAATTTAGTCATATGCTTTTCATAAAACAATTAATTTTGTACTTCATTACTTGTTAATTTATCTATTTATATATAAACATATATTCATTTCTGTAATCATTCAATTATTTACTTAACTAATTACTTAATTTTTAAAAAAATCGTCTCTATTTTATTTAGGTCTATTTTGTTTCATGCATTCATTCATCATCATTCTTGTTAACTGGTTAGTAACACATTATATTGGTACTTCATCACATAGGTTTTCCTTTTCTTTTCTTGTTTGTTCTTTCCATCGACCAAGGTCAACTCTCTCTACCGATCTGGTAACACCTCTGCTGCTGAGGCCGCATCGCTGGAGGCCGGGAGATGGTTTTGGGTCGGACTTGTTGTTGGTATCTTGAGAGTGATCCTAATTGTTTGCTTAGTTGCTATATAAGCAGTATCTATTAAAGCAAACACTACAGAGAAATCAACTTAGCAGCAATTTCAATCCCCTTTTGTTCATCCCAGAAAAATCATTTTCGGATTACGTAATACATCATTGTCATGGGTGAACGTTTCAAAAGGATAAAAACAAGGCCTCTTCCAATTTTCTTACGTTGATTTTTGCTTAATTAGTTGCGATCATTTTCTAAGCAATATAAATCAAAGCAAATAATCGAATTTTGATTAATGAATAAATCTAGTATCATAGTGACCCTATTCAAAGTCGATGATTGACAATCAAGTTCTTTTCAAACTGAGTCAAAGTTGACTACAAATTGGAAATTTTAAAACAAATATCAGGTCTGAAGAGTAACTTAAATATTGGTCATTTCCATTTTGCTTCATATGATTTTAGAACAATGAAATTCGTGTATTGCACTGCCGAATTATACTCGTAAATATGATTTTCAAACTTCGAAAATTACTAGCAGGACCTATTATAGATATGTTAAGACATCCTCAAGGAAGGAAGATTGTTTCCCTAAATCTATATGCATCTTGTAATAACTAGATTTTCCTTGTAATTTGCTATGAAACTATAATACCGGGATCAGATGGGCTTCCCAAAGAGTTTCTTATAAAACATTATGGTTTGATATCAAAGACTCTTTTATGTTCCGTATACTTTCTCTTTGCTTGATGTATTTCCCCTTTATCTATTATTACTTTGTTCCCCCCCCCCCAAAAAAAAGGGTAGATATTTATTACTTCTCAAAAACTAGCGACCAATATAACTTCTTAACAGTGATAATAAGTTTAGCAAAAATTCTCTCATTTCGAATTAAAAAGGTTTTTGATAAGTAAGGATGGTGTTATTAAAGGACGTTTTATTGGAGAGAATATACGATTATTCATTGATATAAAAAAAAAAAAAAAAAAACTGTTAGGAAATAGAAACTATTGACGGTTTCAGTTTGCTTTGAGTATTACTTGACTTTTAAAAAGCTGTTTATACGATTGACTGGAATTGTGTACGTACGATGCTCTTCATGTATTTGGATTTGACCAGTATGTTATTAATTGATGAAATCATTGTATACAGATATTCAAGGACGAGCTATTAATAATGGGTTCGCGTCATATTCCTTTGGGATAAAACTTGGCGTGAGACAGGGAAGTCCTTTGTCTCCATATCTTGTTATTATTGCAGTTGAAGTACTAGGCTTTTTCATGAGACAAAAAAAGGAGATATTTATGGGATAAAGTTTCAATGAGGAGGTAAAGATTAGTGAATATGCAGAAGACACGGTTATTTTTATTGAACCTGATGAAACGAATATCCGTCGATACGTTCAAATCTTGAATGAATTCAGAGAAGCTTCTGGCCGAAAAGAAATTTTGAAAAATTTAATTTGATTAGACTGAGAAATTTTAAAGTAAACATGCGTTAAGACATTCCATTTATTTGGCCTTCATATTATTTCACATATGTATTAAAGTTCCTCTGAATGGTAATTTGAGTTTTTAAGATCTTTATTTTAAATCAAAATGTGAGGAAATTAAGAGAACATTGAATATATGGACTCTAAGGCCTTGAAACTTGAAGTTGAGTTCTGGTCATGCGATTGCATTGTGAAAGAAACGGTGTGGAACGGACCAGAAATGGTTGATCATCAAGCATATAAGTATTTGTGTGTATTGCAAGGTTCTGGAATCATCAAAATGATAAGAAATTTGGCCAAGTCTTGGTAAAGTTACAAACACTGTACACAGAAATATGTATATGGGACTACACAAACACGTGGCGTAAAAATCCGGCCCCCCGATTTTTACGATGTTACATGCATATTTAGAATATGAAGGCATTTGAAGAGCCATGCTTTTCAGGGAACATGTCTTATCTGATGTTCTTCCACACTTGCATAATAAGAATGAGTAACGCTCACAAATTTTGTTTCACCTCTTCCCAGAACTCAACCTTCTCTTTAACCTTCTATAGAAAGGTGACCATTATAAAAGGGATAGTTGAGTTCTTGTTTCAGACCGCAAATGCCTTCAAAGTGCATGGTTATTGCTCTTATTCTTATTTATGACATTTCTAGTGCTCTTTTAGGACCTGAAATTGCTATGAAGGTAACTTTAGACCCCAAAATTTGTGAAATTTAGCCAATAGGATCATACCAATTCAGCTCCACTTTCAAAAAAATATGCTGCCCGTTAATTGATTAATTAATTAATATTAACAATACACAGCCAGACTAGTTGTGTGTATTATAGCCAATAAAAAGCCAACATTGGCATTGGCTGGAATAGGACATAGAAGGCGCTATTTCGTTTTTTTCAATGGCTGGTTAAATTTTCGAACGGCACTTGTGCTGGTACACACATATTAGAAATGGTTATATTTATGGATATTTCAGCCGTCTCTGAACTGATTTTGTCCTAAAAAAAAATGTTTTTGTCATTTAAATCGTGTGTTCTTTCTAATTCGATACTCGGTTCTTTATTATCTCACAATTTTGTTGTGGAGCGCCCTCTGCAACAGAACTCAACTATCCCTTTAAGTCTCTTGTTGTACTAAATTGATTTATTTACTTTGTATTCTTCCTGATCCCCTTGATTCTTTTCTGAATTTCAGAGAGTAGTACTCTTTAAATGTGTATGGAGTATTAAATAGGGAGGACAATGCGTTACTTGAATTTAAAATTGGAGGACTCAAAAAAATGCCCCATCTATTATCTTTTACCCGTGCAATGAAAAGTTACTTTGATAAAGAGATACTTTGATCAAGGAAAGAAAAGTAAATGGAAAATGTTTTTTGCTCATTCTCTGAGAAATAAGGGAGACGATATATTTTTAGCGGCAATCTCCGCTCCGTTCAATAAATACACAGATCATTTCTCGATTGATTGCATTGAGTCATTACAATTTCTACAACCTAAAGCTAAAATTAGGGAGATTATTTCCCAATCACTTCGCCTAAAATCTCATATACTGGTAGACCGAAAATCTCTCAATATTGGATGTTTCAATTCTGATATGATATATGTTAAGGATATGTTCCTCATTGAAAGTCGAATGAGTTTTCTGTCAGGTTCATTTATGTTATACTATTAAGTTTTCCGCCTAACCTAGTAACTGGAAAATATTCTGAAACATGGACAATTTGAAAAGGAAAGTTCTTTGATAAATTGCGTAGATACTTTATTGAACGATTTCCGTAAAATTTTAAAATTATCAGCAAATATCTCAGAAAAAAAAATAACCGGATAAATGAATAATGAAATGAAAATTTTCCAATTTTAATTATAACTTATTCATGGAAATATTGCAACACAAAGTTTTCTTTACAAAATAAGTGTAAGTACTTCTTCAATGTGTAGTTTTTGTAAAAATCATGAACAGAAGTTAGTTTATTTATTTCTAAATTGTGAAAAAGTACGAACTTTTTGGAATGTTACATTGTTATGGTTAAAACAAAAACATATACGAAATGTTTTGTTTACAGATGGCGATTTTTTTTTTTAAATGTTGTACTCTTATAACCAATCATTTCTATTTTGTCAATACAGTTATTATTTTTGCAAAATATTGTATATTTACTTGTAAAACATTATTCCACCATTTTTTTTTCTACGGGCTCCTAAACAGTTAGAAAATATGGAACGTATAATTGCTTTAAAAAAAAATCGACTCGATCTTCATAATAAGAATTGGCGGATATATGTTGTTAAGTAATTTTAGTTGATGATTTAACGAGTAGATTATATTTTATTATAATCATCATACTAAGCATCTTGCTCGACGATTGGTCAAAAGTTAATCACTTGATGACACATAGTTTCGCCCACCATTGATGGGAGAAGAAAAGTTCGTTACACTAGGGAACTATCTTCAGTGAAAGTGCGTTGCACTGTGTACTATCTTCAACGCAGCAAGCGACCACGTCCAACCGCGGTGATGTGGCGCGAATTACAAATTTAATGTTATAAATTGCTTTTAAATACATACGTATGTACTGCATGTATAGTACGTATCGTACACTCGTACACTGTGGTAGGCCCTACCAGTGAATATTACCAACGTGGAATATAACCAACAACAAAATCACCCTGTGGTTTCAGGCGAAGGCAAACTATCACTTCCTTGGAAATCTGAATGTATACGCTATCTTTCCTCAGATTCGCTTCGGAAAGAAAGCTACATCCAGATCGCCTCGGAAGTGATAGTTTGTCCCTTCACCTTCACCAACGGTAATTATTTGCTCACTATTCATTGTCTAAACGAAAACATTATTGTTATCTATGAGAACTGTTTCAATTAAAAACTTCTTTTTTTTTAAGAATTAAAAAAAAAATGCTTCAGATAGTCGTTTTAGAGTAACATCTTACAAGTTTCGCGTGTGTCTGTTTTAATGCATCAAATTAAGTTATTTATTGTCATATTTGCATCAATACAACTATTCCATAATCTTCATTTATCTCAGGCATGTACAGTCAGACCATGGACCTATTACGGATGGACATTCATGGTTTTCTTAACTAATTCATTGTGATTGTCTCCGTCAATGTCGTCTCAATAACATTCCGTACATGTTTCTTCCCTTTTGTCGCATGATGGTCGCCGGCAAAAAGCCGGGACAGAATCAAGATAGTGATTTTATACATGTTAATCTACATGTGCAGAAGATAATTACTCGCCTAAATCATGGAAAATAGATGTGCAGTTCTGGCTTATAATCGGAAATTGTTGTTCCGTGTACTGTACATGTATTTTTTTTTGAAAAACATGTTGATATTACCAGATAGAGGTTATTTTTGGATTTTGGGGTTGTGATTTAAAATCCCGTTTCCCCCTATTTCCTCATAATATTCCAGAGTTACAACGCACAGGGCTTATAAAGATCATGGCCTTCTAACTGTTTTATAAGGTCATGGGTGTGTGCGAAAGTGTGCGAATCAGTAATAATACATTTCATATCACCAAAATAGTCTGCTTTTCAACTTTGCTGCTCCCCATTGGGGATACTTTCATTGAAGAAACACTCTTACAGAGCACACCATCCAAACAAAACCCAAGAGAGGGAAACTGCTCCTTTGTCAATGACCAAAAATGCTTACGCAGTCGTTATTGTTAAAACAGCTGAATGTTCTCATTAAGATGCACATAATCAGAAGGCGGCGACTATCATTGGATCAAAGAAAGAATCACGTTGAATGTCCATCCGTAATAGGTCCATGGTCAGACACAACTTCTGAAAACTGAGTGCAGGAAAATACTTTGAAAACAGGAAGTAACTCTCAATGAATAAAGCGCCCCCCCCCCCCAATGTTTAGTGCAAGCCAGAGTTAACAGAAGACATGAGGACAATCTTTCGAAGTCAACCTAGTGTTCATGAAGCTTTGTTTAAAATAATGCTGTTGTTAAATTATCTGAAAAATCGATGAAGAATCATTCCTGTAATGATCGTTCCAAATGGCAGATAAATGTATAAATCTTCTCAAAAATTTCTTGAGCAATCTTTATGGTTCTTTAGAGTAATCTATAAGTTCGTAGAAGATTTTAACTTTATCTATCAATATTATGCCTTATTGTTAGAATCGTTCCATAAAAAAATATGCAAAGAAAACTATTCTAACTGTATTGGCAAGAGTCAATATACCGTGTTTGTGTTCTTAAATCATAAACAATTGGAAAAAAAACTAGGTTACAAGGTGTAAAAATTAACCTTTGTAAGCATTGTAAATTATTAACAACGTATGCAAACAATGCATAATTAGTGACCGACCTACGCACCATATAGAAATTAACATAACTGTCGTGTCATTGTAATGAATTATCTTTATACGTGGAATATCTGTGCGTGCCATATACGTATCCAGTATTAGTATGTCCACAGTTTAATGATGAAGTAGTGGTGTGGTGGTATAGTGGTTCATTCATTTGAACCTTAATGCAAGGGTTGAGGGTTCGAATCACGGTCAAGCTAAGAGCAATAATCCATATTTGTCGCCCTAAACCCAGGTGTAAATGGGTACTTGTCAATTGCTGATGAAGTATTACGTGCAGGGCCATCAGGAAGAACATTGAAACTGATGAGGGTTCTCTGGAAAAAAAGAAAATTATTTATTTTTTGAAAGATGGTTGGTAGGCGGTAGAGTGAAGGAATAATCTTAGTAGGTTAAAAAAGCAGAATTGAGTAATTGAGACTCCCCTCTGTTTCTCTCTCTCTCTCTATATCTGTCAATGAACTCAAACTAGCTAATATAGATCGTTAGTACCCGATATGTAACATGGGAGGGGGTACCTGGCCCTAACTAGCAACGAATTTCGATACTCCTTTTTATTATGAGCCCCTACAAAAACTTTGAAATAGGCAAATTAACAGCTGCAACATGATAAAACGATGATTGCGTTATATATTAACACTGTAAACCGATCATTGCCATGTATTGACTGGAGATGCGAAGGTCGAGGGTTCGAATCCCGACACGGCACTAATATCCTATGGCAAGATATTAACCTGCATTTGCTACTCTCCACCCAGGTGTCAAATGGGTACCCGGTAGGATGCGGCCGTCATTGTTGGTCAAACAGCTAGTGAGCGTCAAGTAACGCCCGGCTGGAATGCTCCCCAGGGAGTGGAGATTGTGCACACAGTGTGTGCGGGCAAGCACTGAATCCAATGACCGGGGTAATAATATATTTGTAAAGCGCTTAGAGGTATTTGTATTAAGCGCTAAATAAAAATTAAATATTATTATTATTATTATTATTATTAGTCTGACAAGTATAAAACTACATTTGCTTTCATCCCTCGCTAATACATTGGGCCTACATGCGTAAAGTTAGGCATCCCACAACAACAACAACAACAACGACAACAACAATGTCAACCATTCAACCCTTTCCAGTCTCACCTGAAAATATGAATTCTACGTCATTGGTAGTTTCGATGCAGACGTGTATGGTTGTTCCAATGTCAAGTACATCGACGAGATAGCATTGTTTCATTTTGGGGTGAGACGCAAGAACGTCAACTAGATAAGAATATTAATTATGACGTTTCTCTCCTGATACTCGTCGGTAGGAGTGTGTATAAAGAGCGCAGTACCATCAAACAGAGGACATTTACTCGGTGAAGGACACGTTCGTTAGGCTCATAAAGATTCAAATCGGAGGCTGTGAAAAACAAAAGTAGTCATCTTTAAAACACTTTATAATAAATATTACTTCAAGTGAACAGTTTGGTGGATTTGGACCTATCTGTAACTCTAGACTCGGGATAGCTTATATTTGTGAAAAAAAAGAGATTTGACCAGAACTGAAGAAGTGATAGCAATGGCCGGTAAGCTATATAGTGTCTTGATCATTTTAGATTAGCATCGTGAATTATTATTACACATGTGTATTAACTATTTTTTTCTTGGAACATTTGTATATATTGTGCAATCGCGAACCATAGCCATTCATATCAACATGTATTCTTTGAATGTAATAAGGTAAAGGAAGTCTGGGGGGATGTGCAGATAGACTTAATTTACCAATTCTGAAGAAATTATCCTGGAACGAAATTTATATAGGAATAGATGACAGTGCTTAAAAACAGAGCAATTATTGAACCACATTTTGATTTCGATTAAATTTATGATGTTCAACAGTAGAGAGAAGGGAAACCCTCCAAAAGCAATAGAAATAGAATATAGATTATTGAAAAATAGAAATGAAGAGAAAAACTTTTATTGGAAAGAGACACCCTTTCAATTCATTTAAGGGAATGGGAAGCCTTGGAAAGTTTAGAATAAATGTTTTCTGTTTTTAATTTTTCTCAATATACAACTTTTAGACCCTCCTCTCTTCTCTACCCTTGCTTCTTTTTTTTCTTCTATCTTCTTCTTTTCTTCTTTTCTTTTTCTTTTTCTTTTGTTTGTTTGTTCGTTCTATGTTGGTGTGTGTTTTGTATACTGTTGTACTTTATGCGGTTATGTGTTATAATATTGTGTGGGGCGGGGGTAGTAGGTGTTCTCTAGCTTTTTTTCTTTTTCTTTTTATAATTTTGTTGTGTTATATCATAACCCTTCTTTTTTTCTCTGAAGGAAATTTAACAGGAAAACAAAATGTGGGAAAGAAAAGAAATAATTTGAAATTTATACGCAAACTGGTCAAAGAAAAAAGTACAAACTTCATTTGCAATTTGTTTAAATTGTGAAAATATGATTTTGTTATGATAATATTTTTCATCTGTAAATGTGTAACTTTCTTTGTAACCTTGTATTAAAATGTAAACGTTAACTTGCAAATTTATTTAGACCTATGTGAAGATTATTTTGTTATTTTGTATACAATGTTATAAATGATAAGAGAAATGAATAAAAACCTATGATTTTTTCATTTTTTTAAATAGCCAGTTTAGGAATCAACAGATGAAATGTTGACAGCTTGTAACATGGACAGTCCCTACGAGGAAAGCCGCAAATAAACCAATCAAATTATTATCAGATTAATATCACGAATCACTATTATAATTGTATATTTACTTTATCAAGTTGGTATTGGGAGGGGATAGTTTTCAAACGTAAAAAATCCTGGGTATCAATCGAAAAGATTAATTTTAATGTAAATTGATTTGTTTTTATTTAATCATGGTATATTACAAAATAAATTGGCAGACAATGATTGAATTGGAATAGTTTAAACATATTTGTAGCTTACCCCCAGTAAATAAGATCGATTGATCGATCTGTAATTGAAAAACAAGTCAGGAAAAATATTGGAACCAGCGGGATTTGAACCTGCCATCTACTGCTTGCCGGGCAGCGACTCTACCACCAGGCCATCACTGGTCATCATATGTTTAAACTATTGAAATTTCTCCCAGGAAGCATTACATTTATTAAAAAATGATTGAATTGTTCACACTTTAGAAGCAAAATTTAAAAATACATAGAATGAAATATTGCAAGTGGTAAACCAATAATGCAGAGATTTTAATAAGGTATTTCAAAGGTGCTGATTTTTGTTTGTTTGGTTTTGTAGATTTAGGTTAGATGGAAATCTTTATACAATATTTCTACAAACAGTATAATCTAAATTTAACGGACGTTTTGTTTTTTTATGTCACCCCTTTCTCTTTCTGTCCCTCTCCTCTTCCTTCTATCTGAAATGTAGAAACCAAAGTTAACCCGTACGACCCATCTACCGATGGCACCAACGGGGCGTACGTCCCGCCTACCAACCCGACATACGTCCCGCCTGCGACCAACGCGGCATATGGCAATGCGGCATACGGCAATGCGGCATACGGCAACGCAGCATACGGCAACGCAGCTTATCCCGCAGGGCCAACCGCTCCGATGAATGGAGATGCTCCCCCGTCATATAGTTCTGCTCCAATGGTACAAACAATGACTGTCGGGGTAGGTAGACATCTTCATACTACACTCCATATATGGATCACATTCGCTCATGTCCTTTCACAAGGCATTGATCTATATACGCGAAAATACATTAATCTACTTTGAATTTTAATACATATAATTTTGCAGTAAGTATATTATGGTCCATTAGACAAGATAACCAAATCTTATTATAAGACGTATAATGACTCATGTCGCAAGCCCCCACCCCAAGAAAAATAAAGTTGGTTTTCAAATTGATACGAGGAGTTGGATGCTTGATTCACGTTCTCAACTTCAATGTAAAGTCAATGTTAGGTTACTGGATAAAAATGTAAAGGATTTATTCTATTTGATACAAATATATAACCCCTTATCGTTTAAAAAAAAAAATGTTATCTAATAACTTCAAAAACTGATACAGTCTTTTCTATTCGTTCAATTTCACCGAGAAACATTTATTTAATGTTCTTATTCTTTTTTTTCGTATTTTGATTTGTATTTTTTATTCTTATATCAAAATTATTTAACGACAATCTAAAGCTCAGGTATATTTGATATCAATTGAATTGATTCACATTTCAAAATATACATTTGATTATCTTTGGTTTAAAACATCATGCTTACAATCTTATAAAGTTTTGTGATTTAAATACTTTGACAATTATATTTTCATTTTGTTTTTATAATAATTGTTATGTATATTTGCTTATTTATGATTTAGTGTCAAGTAACATTTAGTTATTTTATGTTTGGAATGCTACCGACAATCCTTGTTCATATTTATATACACAAAAAAGTATACCCGACTTCGGTAGCTTCTAAATAAAGAGTTATAATCTCATAATCTCAACAATTTATAATGAATTCATTTTCATAATTGTGCTGCCAAGGATGACTGAAGAGCAGGCTTCTTACAAAGTACTGTCGAAACCCTTTTGTACCAACTTTGGGCTTTAGTAATGAATGCGGGTCAAAAGCCAATACGTCTATGTAATCTCATTCCAAAAACAACTGCTCACTTGTTTACATTGAATATCAGGCAGTTGAAAGAAAAAAGGTGCTAATATCAACTCATACCCAAGGAAATGCTTATTACGAGCACAATTCATAATATTCTCTTGGTTAGGATAAATACGATCTTGACTTTATTCGCTTCGCTTGTTTAAGTTAACCTTCTCATCGAGTAGCCTTTATTTGGGATGTTATCTATTTGGTAACGAAAATCTGATGTTTATTATTTGACATTTGTCATTGTATGTGCTATTTTTTGCATTTAGGTTTAGTATCCTTTGAGTTTACATACGTTATTCGAGATAAACACTGTATACTCCTTACGCGTCCGCAGTGGACAAGGGAAGGGAGAAAACTTAGATATCATGAGACAAGAAGTAGGCTGTTTAAAAAAAAAATAAGGTTATTTTTTAGATTGAAACAAGGTTCTGTGAAAGCCTCGATACATTTTAATATTTTAAACCATAAAGCACTGATGCACGAAGCATAATTTTACTTATAAAAATATATAAAACCAAAGAAGCACATGAATATGGCCTTGCCCACATTGGTTCCTTAAAGGCGATTTTGACAACGGTTTTTGAAGAAACCGTTGCTCATTTAGCCGTGGCAGAAATATTGTGAATAGGGTTTCATTGAACAGAAAACAAATTACTCTTCATCATGAAAACAATTTTTAAAGTAATATTGGTTATAACTTCTTAAATCCCCAATGCACTAATTTTAGCTACTTGCGCCCTCTCTTTAGCAGCCAATACCTAATCGGTGACCGTTGGTCCCCAAGGACCCTTCTTTCTTATGTTAATTGAGAGCTGAATAATAAGCACCTGTCAGTGACAACAATTTGGGCTCACTTTTGTCATACGCACTGTAAAATACAGAAGAAAACCAATCCAATCCAATCCACGCCTCTCTTTTCTCTTTCCAGGTACCAGTCACTACCATGATCACCAGACAAGGCCCACCCAGGCCACAGAGTTTCATCATTCATAACGTCATGACGCTGCTCTTCTGCTGTCTTATCTTTGGAATCATCGGTATCGTGAAAGGCTCACAGGTAAAATCATGTCTCATTAATTATTCAAAACTCATGTTTGTCAGACCTGACACCCCCCACCCCCCCCCCCCCCCTCCCCCCCCCCCCCCCTCCCCCCTTTTGGTATCGTGAAAGGCTCACAGGTGAAATCATGTCTCATTAACTATTATCCTGCCACAGGGCTAATCCCCATTGTGCCAAGCCACAAATCCCCCAGTGCCAAGTTTATTTTCCGATGATAGAATTAACGCGATGGGGTACTATCAATAGCACGTGCGAAACACAAGGCACAATACAATGGGCATGAACAATAACTGCTATTACAAATGCTTGCAAGCATGCAAAAAGCAGCGAAGCGGTGGCTTCCTCGCGTGTACAAAGCACTTTAACGGTAGCATGCATGCATCATTATGGCAGGATGTGAGTTAATTATACAGAATTATAAGATGATGACGTGGATCCTAATCAAATGATTGGTTGAAAGCCTACACGTGACTAGGCATATATTTTGCCTAACGCGTAATTGCGCGTAATTTGGGTAATGACCGGTCATTATCCAATGGTAATGACCGATCATTATCAAAATCATGTTAGAAATCATTATTTTTTAAAACAAATAAAACATAATCTTATAAAACAAATAATACACATCATTTTGTTCGGGCATCATTTAGTACCATAACCCACACTTGGTACCTTCAAAACAGTCCAAACATCCTCGGCAATCACCTCGGGCGTGTTAGATTGTTCCAAAGGTACCCCTTGTGGGTAATTCTTACTTATGCCCTCACTGGTGTGTATTATTTGTATACTCATGTATGTCAGACCTGACACCCCCGATCCCCCGCCCCCTCATGGGACGCCAAAATCATTGACCAGACTTTTCATTTCTTTGTTGAAACATTCAAGTAAAACAAATTAAAAAAAACATGCAAAAAATAAAACAATGTACATATCTTCTTAAACGAACGAACAAGCACACATACAAAACAAGAACTTAACACGAGGGAGAAATTATGAGTAAACATGGACAACTAGTTTTTGGATGGGGAAAAACAGAAGCCGAAGTAGCTTATCAGGGTTAATTCCCAAAATTGTTATAATATTACATTTTAAACAATGTAGGCAAAGGGGGGGGGTGTCTGGTCATTGGAGTCTTACCATTACCGGGTTAAGAATTCGTTCTAGAAACCATTGCTCTCAAACACACCGTTTTTTCCTGAAATATTTTCTAAATATAAACATGATGAGAAAGACCAAAGTTCAAAAATAGTATGCAAATACACAGATAAGTTAATTATTATTTGTTTGGATTGTTGTAAAGTGTTATACACTAACGTATTAGGTACTCCGTACATCATATTATCACTTTATTAAATAATAAAATCGAACAAAGGAACATAACATAACCATAGGTCAGGGGCGTACGCATGATTTTTTTCGAGGGGGGGGGGGTTAAAATTTGAAAATCGCGCCGAAAGTTTTGCAACGACTCAGCCAGACGGTGAATAAGCGGGGGGGGGGGGGGGGTAAGGTCACCTTTTTTGGTCACCCTTTAGCATATTTTTTGTCTTCAATTAAGAGGGGGGTTCTCCAATACACACACATATAAAAGGAAATGGAGGGGTTCGACCCCCCCCCCCCTGCCGTAGGTACATATCGAAGAGGAGATGTCGAATCCTAGCCTATCCATAACGTCCTTTGGCAAGATATTAAATCCACATTTGCCACTCTCCACCAAGGTGCCTATGGGTACTTGGCAACTGCTGGGGGGTTTAAGTAAAAGCACAAATTACCAAGCTATTATAATATAGTATTAATGACTGCTTTGAGTGAAATAGTTGTTTTTATACGCTCAAGGGAAGGTTACAATATTGTGCTATTGCCCGAGGTGTGCCGAGGGCAATAGCCCTCGAGCGTTACAAAAACAACTATTTCTCGAATATCAAAGCAGTCATTAATACTTTTATATGCCGGAAAAAAAAAATTCAACATATGACACCACCTTGACCTTTCTCTAGTTTATCTGCACGGTTGTTTTTTACGACTATGACTGAGTGTATCTTTGAGAGTAGACTAGATCTAGATTCTAGTCTAAGGAAGATATTTTTACAATTTTGGGAGTGGGCCGGCCCTGTGGCGAATATGGGGAAAAACCTGCTCTTTCATATGGCACCTCACTTATTGAGTATCACTTTCAGGATCACGAGCAATATTAGTTTGAATCTCATGAGTGCGCAATGCATAGGGATATGTGCAATCCCTATGCATTGCGCACTCATGACAGTCTATGGGAAGGATTTTAGCACTACTACTAGATCTATTGTCAATATATTATGGAGAATTTCACGTACCCTTTTGATGTTCTTGTTGTCAGCAAGTCTTGCATTTGATCATCATCAAGAAGTTTAAATCTTGGGAGAGTTTCTTCAGCCATTTTGCCCGAGAATGCCGTACGTACCGTCGTCTGCTCTGTGCTGTGTTGTATTAAAAAATATCGACCAATTCTTCGCACACGTACGGTATCCTCGATCGCTCAAACCAGTTTTTAACATGTGAACCTATCGGTATTTCACCAAGACTGAACTATTTTCCCGGTAACCATGGTAACTGGAATATTGCAGGAATTTTAGAACTATTATTTTATTACTATTACATGGGTTTGAAATTTTACCGGGAATTTTACAGGAATAGTTAAAGTTTATGAATGCAATTCTGACCAATCAGATGGCTGGATTTCTTAAGTAAGGTATATAATCTTTATTATCATTTTTATCATTAATATTATTTGTATCGTTATTATCATTATTATTATTGTTAACATTATTATTATACTACTATCGTTATTATTATTATTATTAGCATTATTATAACTATTCTCATTATTATCGCTATTATTATCATTACTATTCTCTAGGTTGATAGTTTTTATATTCAAGGCAACTACGAGGCGGCCAATGCAGCGTCTCTCTCAGCCAAGAAATGGTTCAACTGGGGACTGATCTGCGGGGGTGTTATCTACGTTATTGTCGTCATCATGTGGATGTGTATCATCTTCATCTAAAGTGAAGGAAACAAATGAAAAGAGAGATAAAATCAAAGCCCCACTGTCCTACTTGTAGCTACTTGCTCCCTCTATATAGAAAACTTCCTCAATCAGTGCCTGTTGGTCCCCCATGATCCTCTTTTGCTTATGTTAGTTGAGAGCTGAGTTAATGAGATAGCCACCTGTCAGTGACCTCGCTGTGTGGTCTAATCCCTTCTGGCCTAGAAGTGTTGACGGTATTTAAAGGGTGGTATTCTCGAAAGCGGACTATCTTTAGTCGATGGTTTATTCCACGGACTGAGTAAGGAATGCCAAGTGTCCATATGAATATGTTTTTGAATAATTCAATCTGTCACTAAATTTAGAATAAAATGTAATAACATAATTGATAAACAACAATATGACTATTACATAATTAATTTATTATGGTCATTTAGAGACATTTATCAAATTATTCAAAAATATATTCATATGGACACTTGGCATTTCATACATAGTCAGCGGATTAAACCATAGACTAAAGTTAGTCCGCTTTCGAGAATACCACCCAAAATGTATTGATCATGTCTGTTGTAACAAGTAATTACAATCGTTTACTTTTACTTCCTATTCAAATTGGGTCGATTTCTAGGAGGTATTTGGTGTTTGTTCTTCACCTTGCCTTCCTTATTGCATTCATGTGTATTATCTTCATATAAAGTGGAGGAAACATGTAAAAACACATTATTTTTTAGCTTGTTTGGGGGTAAGCACATTTAATGTAAGCACATTTTCCACTCCCTGGGGAGCATTCCAGCTAGTCGCCATTTTACAAGCGCCACTTGCTAATCCAACCACATTAACTTCCGCATCCTACCGGGTACCCATTTTAACACCTGGGTGGAGAGTGGCAAATGTAGATCAATGTCTTGCCAATTGACATTAAGCCGCGGCGGGACTCGAACCGCGAACCTTGTGATCCACAGTCCGGTGACATATCCACTGGACCACGACACCTCTGTTATATCCTAGTACATTCCCGAATGGGACATTCTCCCGACCCATGTTAGAAACGCCCCCAATCTTCGGGGCCTTCAAAGATAACTTCAACATGGGTGAAATAATTGCTAGGGCCCACTTTAAAAATTACGTATGCTCTGCTCAGTCGACTGCGCCTGCATGTTACATCCCAGCTGAGGAGTTTATGTAGTAGCCCACCAGAACTAGAATATGTAATTGCAATCGTTTATTGTTACTTCCTACTTAAATTGGGTACTTGATTTTTATTTTCATTCATATCTTTAGTAATATGTAATTGCCATCGTTTATTGTTACTTTCTATTTAAATTGGGTACTAGATTTCATGGAGGTCTCTGAGGTTTCGGGTTAGTTCTTTACCTTGCCTTCCTCGCTATATTCATGTGTGTTCTTTACATTTAAAGTGGAGGGAATCAATAAAAAGATAGATAAAATGAAAAATGTATTGATCATGTCTTTCATAATATGTAATTGTAATCGCTTGTTATTACTTGTTATTGACATTAGGAGAATTCTAGAAAGTCTTTAGGACTTCGGTGTTTTTGTCTTTAATTGTCTTCCTCATTCTATTCAATATGTATCTCATCTTAATTTAAAGAGAAGGGGAAATAGAAAAGAGAAGAAATTGTAATCGTTTATTGTTACTTCGAAGGCAAAAATTTCCATTTTAATCACCTTGTATTCGTCTATGCTTTGTACTATTGGGTGAAGAACGTAAATTCGTCAATTCAATTTATTGTCTTTAAGCATGTCTTTGATGTTAATATTTATTTCACTTCATGACTTTTGTTAATTTTACACAATTATTGTGTAAAGCAATTAGAACCTTTTGTATTTAGCGCTACAAAAATGCAATTCATATCATCGTTGTTAATAATATTACTGTACATTATCTTTAAGTTTACTGTATATCATTATCATTACCATTATTGTTATCTGATGCTGGTAATAATGATGACGATGGTGTCATAATTTTAATAAATTAATTTGATCAATTATTTTCCGATAATACTTTTGGTATATTCATACTTATTTTGCGCATTTCATTTACCTGAACCTAGACGCATAGCTTATTCATTCAAAATAATTATTTACTTTGTCATTTTTACTTTATACATGATTTCCTAATTTAGTGAATTATCCAATAAACCCTTATTTACTACTACTAATACTACTATCACTACTACTAGTAGTACTACTACAACAACAACTCCTCTTCCTTCTACTATTACTACTATTATTACTACTACAACTACTGCTACTACTACTACCACTATTTCTGACAATGTATTGTTTATTACGTATGAGATACGTGAGAATATGAAGCAGACATGCTGCATATTTATTAAAGAAACCAAGCGAGTTTATTATAATGGTATCATAAAGTCGAGGAAATAAGGTTACTGTATATAATACACTTATTATTGTATATCAATTATATTAAGTCATATGCAATAATATTATAGTCGATATGAAATTTAAGCTTCTACCAAAATTATAATTACATGTTATGATCACCCCCAACCATTGAAAGTGTTATGTATATTATATAGTTATCTATAATAAGGCTTCCAAGTGGTACAATAAATCAGTGTACTTAATATCTTGTTTTCGTATTGCTCAGTTATCAGAAAACAAAGCCATTTTTATTGTGGTAAGTCAAATTTTGTTATCTCGCTAGTCAGCCTGATATAGATAATAATACAACATTATATGGCTTTGTTTTCGTATAATACAAAAACATATTGCTCTCGCTATTACGTTATTATATGTCACTCGTCTTTGACTTATCCAATATTTTCATAGCTCAAGCAATATATTCTTGTTTCCACTCTTGTTTCACACTCAAAGCCATCCAATATTATATAATTAAATATTGTGCACTAGTTATTGGCGATCAATGGGTGAAAAAGAATCAGTTTGTTAACGAAGTTTTCAGCAATTAGATTTTTTTTATTTTCTTCAATCCAAACACCTTTGTATGAATTCTATCTGCGATAGTTTGTATCGTCTTTTTGTTAATAATAATAATAATAGCTAGTTCTTCTATAGCGCTTTCCAGGACCGAAGGCCCTCTCAAAGCGCTTTACAGATATATATATTATTACCCCGGTCATAGGATACAGTCCTCTTGTGTAATTTCGAATATATCAACATTAATCATAAATGATACTTTTTGATAATGAAGATTTTAACTTAATTGTGGAAACCTACATGTATATTTCTTTCTAGAATCAGGTTAACATAATAATATTCTAAATGGTTGCAAAATGTGATAATAATTTTTCACAGAATCAAGTTTTGTATCGCGTGATATGCAATGAGGTTTGTTTTATTTGATTGATTTTATTTTTGCGTTCAAAAATATACAAATTCAAAGTCAGGGTACAAAATTTCGAACAATGACAAATACAATGAATAAAATGTTTACTAAAGTAATTAAATGAAAAATCATGTACAATTATATCATTCGATAAACATGTACGAAGCATACAATAAGATAATAAATATGAAATATTTTCAATAAATTAGAGAGGTAATTTAGAACGCAGGAGACCACCATCGTGAGCGATTAGGCTGGAGATGGGTGGCGGAGGTAGTTAGCATGTTCAGCCATTTCTGAACATTGTAAATTATTAATGATGCACAGTAAATTACTAATTAACCTATCTGTGTACATTTCATATTTGCATTAAATTTTCGAACTTTGGTCGTCCCGATCTTGTCTACATTTAGAATGAATTTCATTTATTTTGCACAGTTCAAGAAACTACTCAAGTCACATCTATTCTGCTAGAAATTACTTATTACCAGCCTACATATACTTTACTGATCTCTAAGAAGTGTCTTACTTCAGTTTTAAGTGGCCCACACATTGTGGAGCGTGTGTGCAGCGCTTTGTAACTGCAAGGAAAATGCGCTATATCAAATATCTTTTGGATTGGATTGGACAGTACTTGATTTGTTCTTGATTACAGTATTTGAACTACATGTATACACAAACTTTGTGATCGACATTTTGATTAAAACAAATTCACATATATATGTCTATTATTTTCCATCTGTTACATGTGTTAATTGCACGGAAAATGATTGCGAGTGAAAAAAATAAAAATTACACATTTCAGGGGATCATTTGAATTAAAATAAACCTCCTCTCTCTCTCTCTCTTTTTCTCTCTCTTTCTCTCTCTTTCTCTCTCTCTCTCTCTCGCACACATACAAACACGCACACACACACACACGCGCGCTCACACGCACACACGCACACACACACACACACACACACACACAAACACACACACTCTCTCTCTCTCGCTCTCTCTCCATCTAATAATTTGATTTGTTTCCTTTTCGTATTCAGTAACCAGCTCATCAAACATTGTGTATGAAGAGGGGGAGGAGAGAGAAGAAGTGAGAAAAAGGAGCCTCGAAGGGGTGAAACAGGGCGATAGGATAGAGGAAGTGATGGGGGAAAGAGAGTGGGGAAGAGAGAAGAGATATGGAAAGAGAGAGAGAGAGAGAGAGAGAGAGAGAAGAAGTGACAAAAAGCGAAGTATTCCAAGTTAAATGGTAAAAACATAGAAGTTTTTAAATAGACACACACATGCACTCGTACACATCTGCAAGAATCTTCAGCAGTGAAGGAGGCAGATTAGTTTGAAGAAGAGAAGAAGAAGAATCGTCGTCCCCCCCCCCCCCAGAAAATTTGAAAATTGCACACAATTTTTTGTTTTGTTGCAAATACTGACTAAAGACTGCAACACGCTTTTAGGCTCTGGAGGGCTCACGAATTCAGCGTTTAGACTAATACAAAAGGCAAAAATCTTGCTTATCAAGAAGCCAACGTGTTGACGTTTTACACTGTGTTTTGTTTGTATTTGTGGGGGCGGCTGCGTAACCTAGCCCCCGCTGCGTACAGTCATGATTCAGTGGCCAAGTAATTTCAAGTTTGAATTTTCAAGTTTATTTATTTCACTTTATCTAAAATAACATAATTGAACACAATGAACAATGGTAATTATTATAACTAAACATAGTTAGAAAACATAACGTACATGATAAGAGTTATAACAGAGAATACAATCATATAATTCAATAAATAAAGCGGGGGATCTACTTAAAAGCAAAGCTTGTATTGTGTAGGTTCCGGTTCATAGTTTATGTATAAATGAGGGTATCTGAATTAACATATTTACAAAAGCATATGATTACACGAGGGTTATCTTTAAGTGACACATTTTACTAAACATATGGCCTCGTTACCACAGGCGCAAGAAGTGGGTGGGGGCAGGGGGGCACTCGCCCCTCCCACCCCGACCAAAAAAAGTGGGAGGTGGGGCAAAACGTAGTTTCGCCCCCCCCCCCAAAAAAAGCACCAAAGGATTAAAGATGGTTTGTATTTCTTAAAGGTAATACAAAGTTTTGGGAATTCTTGAAGAGTGGGTGGATAGTGATTCTTTACAATTTTGATATATTTGGATGCCCCTGTGGATGTATTATAATCAATAGAAAATTAAGCACCTGAAACCTAAAATGTTGATAAATTTCAAATAGTGCCTAGCTGCGACCATGACAATTTCAGAATATGTAGTTGCGATATTTATTTATTTATTTATTTATTATAGTTTTATTTTAACAGGGTGGTCTCATTCAAGTTCATTTCTGAACCTGCTCTCTATAGTTTCCAAATGGAAATAGCTACCCGGTCGATTTTAGTCACGAAACATTGTTTTATAGTTTAATTGAAACTTGACCTTGAGAGGGAGCTATTCAACATAAAGAGTGTATTATTTACAATTTAATATCTTTAGACTCGATTTCAAACGCGACAACGATCACTGAATAATGTAGGATTGCATATGCTTTCGATATATTCATTTGAACCAAATGTATGACCCCATACCAAATCTTTGTATTACCTATAACCAAAAAGAACATAATTATATAACAAAACCTGAATAGAATCAGATACAAATTATATTCCATTCAAAGAAAAGGAAAGTTGACAGAAATTAGATTTCCTTATCATTCATAATGCCCCTATATATCAATGGAGGTTTTCAGGTGAAAGAATAGCACAAAATAAATGGAAAATTAAGCCTACGAAGTAACAATAAACGTTTACAATTTCCTCTTTTTTCTATTTCCCCTTCTCTTTAGATGAATATGACATACTTATTGAATAGAATGAGGAAGACAATGTAAAAGAAATTATTAAAAAACACCAAAGTCTCAAAGAATTTTTAGAAAATCTCCCAATTTCAATACCAAGTAATAACAATCGATTACAATTACATATTATGAAATACATGATCAATAATTTTAATTTTGTTTCTCTTTTTATTTTCTCTTCACTTTAGATAAAGAGAATACAAAAGAATATAGTGAGGAAGGCAAGGTAAAGAACGAACCCGAAACCTCAGAGACTTCTTTAACAATAAACGATTGCAATTACATATCACGAAAGTTCAATAGTTCAATTTATTTCTCCACAAATGCAAAACATAGGGAGCTACATAAAGTAAAATACATACATACAATACAATAATAGAACAGTTACGTTATATATGAAAGCGACTCCAGTTGGAGCAATGTATGTTTTAAAAATAAAAAAATCAGCAAATGTGGAAGGGGTAGTCAAAAATCAAAAATGATTGTCGAGGACTACCCCCAATAATACAAAAACAATTACATAATTAAAACTTAAAAGTAAATATACGGTAAACTGATTAGGTTGTACCAATAACGAGAAAGAAGAGGGAGAAAAATATCAAAGACAGGGGGAGGGGTGCATCTACCTATATGTGAATTTTGTAAAGGATGGGTTACTTATCAAGAATAATCTTAACTTAGCCTTAAAGTTGATACTCTAAGCAAATAAATGTCCCTTAATTTGTTACCTACGGCAAGTATATGTTATTTTTAAGTTTTTCAATTACTTAGTATATCACAAAAAAATTCTGTCTACTCGAAATCCTCAATTGAAATGTCTAAAATATCCGCCTCTCTTTGCATAGAAAATCAGTCACGACGCTGGTCTACTATTTATGACCTCACGTCCGGGAGAGAGTATATTCACGCACCCGGATGTTCCATAGCAAACATGTGCAGAGTGATACGATTTTCTGCATATTTTTGTTTCAAAGGCTGAAAAGTCTAATAAATCATAATTCTATGTACAATTCTTTACCTTCCCCTAGTACTTCATAGTATTAATATCAATTCCCCTTTTAAAAATTATGACATATACATGCCAACGATGTGCTATTAGTCGATATTTTCACCATGTAATTTTTGTTTTGGTGTTGAAATCGGCCCAGGCACGGAGTGAACAGTAGCTGTCTACCCATGCACAGTTCATTACCATACACTGCAGCGATCTCCCGATGGTTTCTTCTTCCTTTTTCCCATGTCTTTCGCCTTCCTTGGCCATGAACATCCTTCATCTACCAATTCTGACACCGGTAGTCAGGAGCAAGTCTTTGTTAGTTGTTTTTCTTAGCTGGCAACGTCACTTTCATTCTCTTGCAATTGCCGATAAACATATAACTAGCGCACGTACGTTCCATCACAAGCAAGCAGCGCCTAGAGCAGCGGCTTGGTCTTACCTCCCGATTCTGCTCGCTCCACGAACGTTCATGCAAGAGCCGCATCACTCGCCAAAATATTATAGAGGAAGCGCGCTTGCATGATCTCGTTCAAGTTTGATATTTTACAACATAAAATGTTTAACTGGTACTGTATCCTTTTTTGAGGCAGTCACACACATCTATGATAAGTACTATCATAGTTCTAGACCTATTCGTTTTACAAAACTGCTCATGTACATCTGATGACAATAATTTATAATGCATCCGCCTATTCATAAGTGCACGATTTAACTTTAATTCCTAAGCAGTACTCGTCTTAAATCTCTACCAAATAGGTGAAAATGAGGATATAAAAAGAAATCAGCGACTGGAAAATGTTGCTTCGTTATTCTTCATTCAAATGAAAACAGAAAATCCATCAAATATACTCCTTAACAACAACAAATCTAAGCTCTGACAGGATAGCATTTACGTAGGGATATCACTGCCATTCACTCTCACTGAGCCCACGACTCCCGTTCGTGACGTCACGGATAGAGGCCCGACTCTACGTGCACTTCCGGGTTTCAGACTTAGATATTTTGGTAGAGTTTACTCGAATAAATTCATTATTCTAAACTTGTTTTGTCGGGTGGACACCATTTGGTGTTATTATGGGGGTTAAAAACTTTCTATTTATGTAATTGTCTCAGTATTTGTGATTGTCTTAGAGTATCAGCTTTAAATAAATACAATGAAGAACAATTTTTGATGTCAGGTGGAAGACGACTCCATAACAAAGGTCCATTGAAGGTTATCCGTTTTTGTAAAAAAAAAAAAAAAGTCGTAGCTATGGGTATAAGGAAACTACTTGCATTTCTTGTAGCATATGAATGAATAGAAGAGTTCAATACATTTTAATTGTATCTCTATTTTTATTTGTATTTCACTTTAGCTGAAGATAAGAATCATCCACGTAACCACGGCGACAACATAAACAACAACCCCGACAATCAATCCCCAGTTGAACCATTTCTTGGCTGAGAGAGACGCTGCATTGGCCGCATCGTAGTTGCCTTGAATATAGAAACTATCAACCTAGACAATAGGAATGATAATGATAATAATATTGATAATAATAATAGTAATAATGAGAATAGTGATAATAATGCTAATAATCATAATAATCATGATAATAGTAGTAATACAAATAATGATAACAATGATGATAATACAAATAATAATACTTAAACTGATAATTACAATAATAATATTGATAACAACAACAATAAAAAAATGATAATTGAATAACTATAATGATTGTAATAACAACAATAACAATACCAATAATAGAATAACTAATAAAAATAATGATAACAATAATAAGAATGATAATAACGATAAAAATAATATTAATGATACGAATGATAATAACGATTATAATAGTTTGGCAATTGTGCTATTACTTAAACCCCATCAATTGCCAAGTACCCATTACCACCTTTGTGGAGAGTGACAAATGTCGATTTAATATCTTGCCAAAGTATAGTGCCAGGCTAGGATCCCACACCTTCTTTTCGATATCAGGGCTCGAATTACCCACCGGCAATCGGCAATTTGCCGCAATGCCCCTCTCACTGGCCGGAATGCCCTTTTCAAAATCAAACCGTTTACGGCCACAATATTTTAATCCACAAAAGTTTTGCCGACATTATAGTCATCGTAAGCCAACCCGACTTGTAATGTTAAAAAAGGTTTTGTTGCCCATACGGAGCTCTAAAAACAATGATAGTCGGCAAGGTTTTGTTGCCCCTCCGGAGCTCCAAAAACAATGATAGTCGGCAAGGTTTTGTTGCCCCTCCGGAGCTCTAAAAACAATAATTATCGGAAGGTTATGTTGCCCATACGGAGCTCCAAAAACAATAATTATCGGAAGGTTTTGTTGCCCATACGGAGCTCCAAAAACAATGATAGTCGGCAAGGTTTTGTTGCCCCTCCGGAGCTCCAAAAACAATAATAGTCGGCAAGGTTTTATTGCCCCTCCGGAGCTCTAAAAACAATGATAGTCGGCAAGGTTTTGTTGCCCCTCCGGAGCTCCAAAAACAATGATAATCGGCAAGGTTTTGTTGCCCCTCCGGAGCTCCAAAAACCATTATAGTCGGCAAGGTTTTGTTGCCCCTCCGGAGCTCTAAAAACAATGATAGTCGGCAAGGTTTTGTTGCCCCTACGGAGCTCCAAAAAACAATAATAATCGGCAAGGTTTTGTTGCCCCTCCGGAGCTCTAAAAACAATAATTATCGGAAGGTTTTGTTGCCCCTCCGGAGCTCTAAAAACAATTATAGTCGGCAAGGTTTTGTTGCCCCTACGGAGCTCCAAAAACAATAATAATCGGCAAGGTTTTGTTGCCCCTCCGGAGCTCTAAAAACAAAAATTATCGGCAAGGTTTTGTTGCCCCTCCGGAGCTCCAAAAACAATGATAATCGGCAAGGTTTTGTTGCCCCTCCGGAGCTCCAAAAACCATTATAGTCGGCAAGGTTTTGTTGCCCCTCCGGAGCTCTAAAAACAATGATAGTCGGCAAGGTTTTGTTGCCCCTACGGAGCTCCAAAAAACAATAATAATCGGCAAGGTTTTGTTGCCCCTCCGGAGCTCTAAAAACAATAATTATCGGAAGGTTTTGTTGCCCCTCCGGAGCTCTAAAAACAATTATAGTCGGCAAGGTTTTGTTGCCCCTACGGAGCTCCAAAAACAATAATAATCGGCAAGGTTTTGTTGCCCCTCCGGAGCTCTAAAAACAAAAATTATCGGCAAGGTTTTGTTGCCCCTCCGGAGCTCTAAAAACAATGATAGTCGGCAAGGTTTTGTTGCCCCTACGGAGCTCCAAAAACAATAATAATCGGCAAGGTTTTGTTGCCCCTCCGGAGCTCTAAAAACAATAATAATCTGCAAGGTTTTGTTGCCCCTCCGGAGCTCTAAAAACAATGATAGTCGGCAAGGTTTTGTTGCCCCTACGGAGCTCCAAAAACAATAATAATCTGCAAGGTTTTGTTGCCCCTCCGGAGCTCTAAAAACAATGATAGTCGGCAAGGTTTTGTTGCCCCTACGGAGCTCCAAAAACAATAATAATCGGCAAGGTTTTGTTGCCCCTCCGGAGCTCTAAAAACAATAATTATCGGAAGGTTTTGTTGCCCCACCGGAGTTCTAAAAACAATTATAGTCGGCAAGGTTTTGTTGCCCCTACGGAGCTCCAAAAACAATAATAATCGGCAAGGTTTTGTTGCCCCTCCGGAGCTCTAAAAACAATAATTATCGGAAGGTTATGTTGCCCCTCCGGAGCTCTAAAAACAATAATAGTCGGCAAGGTTTTGTTGCCCCTCCGGAGCTCTAAAAAAACAATAATTATCGGAAGGTTTTGTTGCTCCTTCGGAGCTCTAAAAACAATAATAGTCGGCAAGGTTTTGTTGCCCATACGGAGCTCTAAAAACAATAATTACCGGAAGGTTTTGTTGCCCCTACGGAGCTCTAAAAACAATAATAGTCGGCAAGGTTTTGTTGCCCCTTTCGGAGCTCTAAAAACAATAATAGTCGGCAAGGTTTTGTTGCCCCTCCGGAGCTCTAAAAACAATAATTACCGGAAGGTTTTGTTGCCCCTACGGAGCTCTAAAAACAATAATAGTCGGCAAGGTTTTGTTGCCCCTCCGGAGCTCTAAAAACAATAATAGTCGGCAAGGTTTTGTTGCCCCTCCGGAGCTCTAAAAACAATAATTACCGGAAGGTTTTGTTGCCCCTAAGGAGCTCTAAAAACAATAATAGTCGGCAAGGTTTTGTTGCCCCTCCGGAGCTCTAAAAACAATAATTACCGGAAGGTTTTGTTGGCCCTACGGAGCTCTAAAAACAATAATAGTCGGCAAGGTTTTGTTGCCCCTCCGGAGCTCTAAAAACAATAATTACCGGAAGGTTTTGTTGCCCCTCCGGAGCTCTAAAAACAATAATAGTCGGCAAGGTTTTGTTGCCCCTCCGGAGCTCTAAAAACAATAATTACCGGAAGGTTTTGTTGCCCCTACGGAGCTCTAAAAACAATAATAGTCGGCAAGGTTTTGGCGCCCCTCCGGAGCTCTAAAAACAATATTTATCGGCAAGGTTTTGTTTCCCCTCCAGAGCTTTAAAAACAATAATTACCGGAAGGTTTTGTTGCCCATACGGAGCTCTAAAAAAAATGATAGTCGGCAAGGTTTTGTTGCCCCTCCGGAGCTCTAAAAACAATAATTATCGGAAGGTTTTGTTGCCCATACGGAGCTCCAAAAACAATAATTACCGGAAGGTTTTGTTGCCCCTACGGAGCTCTAAAAACAATAATAGTCGGCAAGGTTTTGGCGCCCCTCCGGAGCTCTAAAACAATGATAATCGGCAAGACTTTGTTGCCCCTACGGAGATCTAAAAACAATAATTATTGGCGAGACTTAATTGCCACTATGGAACTCCTAAATTAATTGGCGGGACTTAATTGCCGATACGGAGATATGAAAGAATGTCATCCAAATGACTGAAACGTTTGGCACAAAAACCGTAATGACTAAGGCTTAGTTTTTCAATCCATCCTTTTTATTTGGACCAATCAATATCGGGAAGTTTTGTTTACCCATCGTTGGTTTAACATCTTCACTTCGCGTTGTGACCTTTTTTGGTGCGTTTTCACAGTTTTTAATCAGTGAAAAACTTGGATTTTTCTCGGGAGGAGGGTCTGGAATTAAATCAGAAAAGGATTAAGAGTCGAGATAATGGTACAAAGAATCGTCTTCTTTCCCATACGTTTTAATTAAAACGTCATAGCTTCCGCCCATCGCGCGGGAGGGGTGTGAATTGAGTTCAGAAAAGGATTAATACCGGTAGTCGAGACGAATCGTCTTCTTTCCCTAATAATTTATTAAAAACGTCTAAGCTTCCGCGCTTCCCTTGGAATTCAGAAAAGGAAAAAGAGTCAAGAACGGTACAACGAATCGTCTTCTTTCTCTAATAATTCAATGAAACGTCAAAGGGGGAAACTCCCCACTCCCTCCAGCTCCCCCCCCCCCCCCAATTTTTTTTTGAAAAGCATTTTAAAGAGAAATAGAAAGAAAGAGAGCAAGAAAGAAAAAATAGTTAACTACCAGTTTCTCAACAAAATAAGGTATCAAAAATTGCTCATCTGACATTAATTAAACGCCTAAAACCACTGAGCTTCCGTGGGCTGTGGGCTCTGCCCCCGGGACCCAACCAAGGGCCCCTTGATACTCGTCTGACTGCAATTTAGTGCCTAAAACCCTTGATCTTCTGGGGGCTCCGCCCGCTGGACCTCACGCCAATCAGTGTCCTGCCAGTGTCACAAATAAAGTATAACAATATGTTCATCTGACCGTAATCAAATAGCTGAAACCCCTGAAATTCAGGGGTTTCTGCACCCTCGACTCCACCAGGGGCCCTGAGGCGGGCCCCTGAATGCTTATCTGACCGTACTTTGCCTTCAACCCATGAGTTTCCGGGGGCGGACAAGGTATCAAAAGATGTTCATCTGACCGCAGGCACGAAGCCGGGGGGGGGGGGCAGTGGGGGCGCCCCCCCAAAAAAAAGCCAAAAAAAGAGAGGAGAGAAAGGGAAGAGGACGTATGAAGAAAAAGGAGCAGACAAAAAACATTTTTGAAATTCAGACAAGGATTAAGAGTCGAGAACGGTACAACGAATCGTCTTCTTTCTCTAATGATTTAATGAAACGTAAAAGCTTCCGCGCTTTGCGCGGGAGGGGGAAACTGTATTCATGCAGACGAGGATTATTTTCGAGAACGGTACAACGAATCGTCTTGTTTCTCTAATAATTAAATTAAATGTCAAAGCTTTTGCGCTTCGATCGCGCAGGAGGTGGGGTAACTGAATTTAGACAAGGATTAAGAGTCGAGAACGGTACAACGAATCGTCTTCTTTCTCTAATGATTTAATAAAACGTAAAAGCTTTCGCGCTTCGCAAGTGCGGATTGGGGCGGGGGGGAACTGAATTCAGACAAGGATTAAGAGTCGAGAGCGGTACAATGAATCGTCTTCTTTTTCTAATGATTTAATGAAATGTAAAAGCTTCTGTGCTTCGCGCGTGCGGATTGGGGCGGGGGGGGAACTGAATTCAGACGAGAATTAAGAGTCGAGAACGGTACAACGAATCGTCTTCTTTCTCTAGTGATTTAATGAAACGTAAAAGCTTCCAAGCTTTGCGCGGGAGGGGGGGGGTGAATTTAGACGAGGATTAAGAGTAAAAAACGGTACAACGAATCCTCTTCTTTCTCTAATGATTTAATGAAACGTACATGTAAAAGCTTCCGCGCTTTGCGCGGAAAGAGGGGGAACTGTATTCAGACGAGCAGGCACGTACGCAGGTGGGGGGGGAGGGGGTTTGGGGCGTTGAACCCCCCCGCCCTTCGGTTTTTTTTTATGTCTGTATTTTGGAGCAACCCCCCCCCCCCCTTTTTTGTGATGTTTTTTTTTTTTTTTAAATGAAACACACACACACAAAAAAATTATGCCAATGGCTGATCCAAAAAAGGTGACCCCCCCCCCCCCCCACCCCAACGGGAACAAAATGTCAAATTTTCAAATTTCGAGACCAAAAAACAAAAAAAGTGTCCTCTTACCCCCCCCCCCCCCCCCCCCCGCTTATTCAGCGGCTGGCTGAGTCGTTGCGATTTTTTTTTGGGACAAAAAAAAAAAAGTGGGCCCCCCCCCCCAAGAAATCCTGGATCCGCCCCTGGGTGCACATATCCCCCCACCTTGAAAACAACGGCGTGAGGTGATTTTACGCGCACTTTCCACGTTGGCCTTAGTGCCCCTTAGGATAGATTTGTGCCCCTTTCAGTGGATTTGTGCCCTCTCAAAAAAGTGGCCTTGACCCAAATTTGATGTAATTCGAGGCCTGCGATATGTACCTATGATTATGTTATGTTCCTTTGTTCGATTTTAATATTGAATAAAGTGATGATATGATGTAATGCTTACCTACTACGTCAGTGTCTAGACATTGTACAGTATCAATAATGCAAACAAATTACTAATTAATCTATCTGTGTAAATGAAAAATTGTATTTGCATAATCTGTTCGAACTTTGGTCATTCTCATCATGTTTATATTTAGAAAATATTTCAGGAAAAAACGGTGTGTTTGGAAGCAATGGTTTCTAGAACGATTTCTTAACCCGGTAATGGTAAGACTCCAATGATCAGACCCCCCCCCCCCCCCCCCCATTTGCCTACATTGTTTTAAATGTAATATTATTTTTTTTAAATGGGAATTATTCCTGATAAGCTACTTGGGCTTCTGCTTTTCCCCCATCCAAAAACTAGTTGTCCATGTTTACTCATAATTTCTCCCTCGTGTCTAGTTTTTGTTTTGTATATCTGCTTCTTCGTTCGTGTATTCCTTTAAGAAGATATGTACATTTTTTATAATTTGCATATTTTTTTTTACTTGAATGTTTAAATGAAAGAAATGAAAAGTCGGGTCAATGATTTTGGCGAGTAATGAAGGGGGACGGGGGAGAGGGGTGTCAGGTTTGAAAGACACGAGTTCTGTATAATTAACTCATATCCTGCCATAATCTTGCAAGCACGCTACCGTTAAAATGCTCTGTACACGCGAGCAAGCTACCGCTTCGCTGCTTCTTGCATGTTTGCAAGCATTCGTATAATAGCAGTTTTGTTCATGCCCATTGTACTGTGCCTAATGTTTCGCACGTGCTATTGAAAGTACCATCGCGTTAATCCGATTATCTCAAAATAAACTTGGCACTGGAGGGATTTGTGGCTTGGCACAATGGGGATTAGCCCTGTGGTAGGATAATAGTTCATGTGACATGATTTTACCTGTGAGCCTTTCACGACACCGATGATCCCAAAGATACAGCAACAGAAGAGTAGCATCAGGACGTTATGGATGATGAAACTCTGTGGCCTTGGAGGCGCTAAGCCTTGTCGTGTGATCATTGTAGTGACAGGTACCTGGAAAGAGAAAAGAGAGGGGTAGATTGTGTTGGATTGGATTAGATTGGATTCGATTGGATATATTTTCTTCTGCATTATACAGTCCGTATGAAAAAAGGGTACCCATAAACATGCTTCAAAAAGAATAAATGCTTTGATTTGTTATCCAGTAACCTCACCTTGACCTCATACTAAAGTCAAAGACGTGAATCAAGCATTCGATTCCTGGGACCCGTTTCACAAAACCTTTTTTTTTTCAACGTCAAATGACAAAATTCAGCGACAAATCTGCTGATAATCAATCAGGAGCTAGGATTTCAGTAGCTTATAACAAAAACTGTCATTTGTCACCGGTGACAAGTTTCGTGATCACCCCCAGGTATCAATTTGAAAAATAACTTTATTTTTGTTTGTATACGTCTTATAATAAGATTTAACTTTTTATTGTGTAATAAAATATATAATTCTTACTGCATATTTATATTCAAATCAAAGTAACATTCATTTCTTTACAGCTACCCCCCCCCCCGCGTAACTATGTTAAGGGTGGAATTCGTTTTCACTGGCTGCCTGCTGTAGCAACAAACATAGTTGATAAAAGACTTAACTCCGTTTCGTTGACGATCAGCCATGCATTAAGTCTTTCGTCTTGTGTGTGCATGACGTATCATCAACGAAACGGAGTCAAGTCTTTTGTGAACCCTGTTTGTTGCTATGGCAGGCAGCCAGTGAAAATGAATTCGTTTAATCAAATTATGAAAATGCAAGCACTTCTTTAAACGAACAGAACTTTGTTATTTCTAGCTCATTTATGCTGATTGAGGTGTCATATGAAAGGGCAGAAAATAAACTTTCTAGAAATGTGACTTTCTCTTTGAAATTTAGATTCTGTCCGCCAAATGACTTTTTGGTTTCCTCTCTTCAAATTGCTTTCAATAACTCATGCGTGAATTTTGCATCATATGAGTTGCATCAAATGAAAGAAGAGGATATAGGCTTTAAAAATATGTGTCAATTATTAATTATAACTGTGATTAAGTTATAATAAAACATCGATAATTCTCCCTTTTTTCTGGGACGCACTGTAAAGTGTTTTTACCCTCATTTCTATCATTTCCCGGGCATTAGCCAAGCGGCCCTAAACAAACAAAAAAAAAAAAACTTATAACACAAAAATAAACAAAAGATAAATAACTATAGGCCTATATATTTGATATGAAGAAACTGCTTCAACTTCTTTTGAAAGAATTAACAGACTTGCATTCAAAGACATCTTTAGGGATGGAGTTCCAAATCACAGGGAAGTTATGTCGTACTGATTTCATTACCTTATTTGTTTTTACTGGCCATAAGTAAAAAAATTAAAAAAAATAAATAAATAAATAAATAAAAAAAAAAGCCTTAAAACAGGTATTGTGATTATGTATCTGGTAAAAAAGACTGAACATCTAAAAAATATTACAGGTAATTTATTTTGAAAGTAAAAGGAGGGCAATGGAGTAATAGCACAAATCAAAATGATTAAGAAATTTCAATTTTTTGAAACAATGGGGCAGAATGGGCACGATATTGACATTCCAGGCTTATGCGAAGGGCTTTCTTTTGGTGCAATTTAACCCATTGCTTACTGGAACGTGGTGGACCCTGTGTTAAGTCTATGGGAATTAGATAATTCAGTAGTCAACGGGTTAAAGTATGAAGATGTCTACTTACGCCAACAGTCATTGGTTGGACCATTGGAGCAGGATTATATGCCGGAGGAGCACTTCCATCCATCGGGGCGGTGGGCCCGGCGGGGTACCCTGCGTTGTTGTATGCTGCGTTGCCGTATGCCGCGTTGCCGTATGCCGCGTCGCCGTATGCCACATTGGTAGACGGGTCGTATGTCGGGTTGGTAGGCGGGACGTACGTCCCATTGGTCCCATTGGTAGATGGGTCGTATGGGTTAACTTTGGTTTCTACATTGGTCCCATCGGTAGATGGGTCGTATGGGTTAACTTTGGTTTCTACATATCAGATAGAAGGGAGAGGAGAGGAACAGAGAGAGAAAGGGGGTGCATAGTGAGAGTGGTAGAAATAGAGGGAGAGTGGGCAAGGGGGGGTCGGGTGAGAGGGGCAGATATGGAGGGAGGGAGGAAGAGCAATAGAGAGAAAAGAGAGAGATAGAGAAGGAGAGGTATAGGGAGAGATTGAGAAAGAGGGAGAGAAAGAGAGAGAGAGAGAGATAAGAGAAAAGGGGTGGCGGAGTAGAAGGATGACAGAAAAAAATAAGACGTTCGTTAAATTTATATTAAACTGTTTGTAGATATTATGTAGAGATTTCCCTCCAATATAAAACCATAAAAAAATATTTAAAATATATTAACAAATCAGCACCTTTGAAATACCTTATTAAAATCTTTGCATTATTTTTGTACAACTTGTATTATTCTATGTATTTTTAAAGATTGCTTGCAAAGAGTGAACAATTCAACCATTGGTTGCCACTCCATTTTGCAATGTACCATCAATTCATTTTAAAAAAGGAAAATAAATGACATTAAATTAAATTTTGTCGATTGATATCCAGGGTTCTTATACGTATAAAAACTACACCTCCAAATACCAAGTGAATTAAGTGAATTTAACAGTACAATAATGATTCGTGATATTAATCTGATAATAATTCGATTGGCTTAGTTGGGGCTCTCTTCATAGGGACTATAGCCGTGTGACCAGCTATTAATATTTATCTGTTGATTCCTGAACTGACAATGGTTCCGATTGCACAATATATACCAAGAAAAAGAAAAGTTAATACAGATGTGTAATAAGAATAATGATAACGTTTTACTTATATAGCGCTTTTCGTATGAGATTCATATCAAAGCGCTTTACAATATTGTTGCAAGTAAAACTAAACAGAGTAATGGCAAGAGAACAAGCTTAAAGTGATATTATACAAACAAACGATAACAAGGTAAGGTTACAATTTAAGAACTAGGTTCAGGTTGAATATGCCTTTTCCATTAGATAGGTTTTTAATTTTGATCTAGACAAAGTATAATAATAATACATGATGCTAATCTGAAATGATCAAGACACTTCACACAATATATAGCTTACCTTCCATTGCGTTCACTTCTTCAGTTCTTGTCTAGTCTTTGTACACAAATGTAAGCTAGCCTAAGTCTAGAGGTATTGAGATAGGTCCAAATCCACCAAACTGTTCACTTGAAGTAATATTTATATAAAGTATTTTAAAGATGACACCGTTTGTTTTCCAGTCTCCGGTTTTAATCTTTACGCGCCTGGCGAACGTGTCCTTCACCGAGTTAATGTCCTCTGTTTGATGGTACTGCGCTCTTTATACACTATACCGACGAGTATCATGAGAGAAACGTCATAATTAATATTCTTATCTAATTGACGTTCTTGCGTCTCACCCAAAATAAAACAATGCTATCTTATCGGTGCACTTGACATTGGAACAACCATAAACGCCTGCATCGTAATCACCTATGACGTAGAATTCATATTTCTAGGTGAGGCTGGAACGGATTGAATGGTTGACATCATAAGCGCCGGGAGTGTGGGGGGGGGGGGGCAGGCGGGCACTCACCCCAACCGAAAAAAACGCCCCGCTAAAAAAAGAGGGTTTGCATTTTTCAAACAAAAGAACATACAAACAATAAAAACTGAATTGAATCACATATAAATTATATTCTATTCAAAGAAAAGAACGGTTAACAGGATTTAAATTTCCTATACATTCCGCATGGCCCCATTCATCAATGGAGGTTTTTATAATAGCGATACGCGCATATCTTAGAAATATTGTGAGATGATGGGAAATCGTGTGTTTTTTATCATAGAGGTGAGCAGACATGAGCCCCTGAAGACTGGCGCTCTCATAAGGGAGAGTGGTTGGGAGGGGGGGGGTATTTCTAATTTGATACCAGTGATTTACTAATGTTGCTGAAATGACATGATTTTCCGGTATTTTGGGGTAAACCGTACCTTTTTATGCGTTTGTTGGAAAATTACAAATTCCCAAATTTACAGTCGGGCGAAAAATATGCTTATTTAGAAGCCTTCATGTCAAGGCATGCAGAACGTCGGGGCTCGGGGAGTCAAGCCTCCGCCCCCCTCCCCTCACGATTTTGAAAAAGTATGTTAAATAGACAAAGAAAGAATCAAAGAAAACAAAACGAGTGACCCGCCAATGTCACAAAGGTGGTATTGAAATATGCTAATCTGGCCGTAATTAAATGCCTAAAACCCTATTTTACGGGGGCTCTGCCTCCTGAACTCCACCTAAGGCCCCTGGGCGGGCCCGTGGATGCTCATCTGACCGTAATTAAATACCTAAAACCCCTGAGCTTCCGGGGGGCTCTGCCTCCTGGACCCCCCGCCATTTAGTGACCTGCCAGTATCACAAATAAGCTATCTAAATATGCTTATCTGACGGTATTTTAATGCCTAAAAACCCTGATTTTCGGGGGCGAAGCCACTGGACCCTACACCAATTTTCGCTCTTCACACTCTACCTGATCATTAAATACTCCACTTTGAAAACGTTCCGTGTGGCCTGCATGTAACACGAAAGAGTTGTGGTGATGCAGGTTTTTCTTCTACCCCCTTCCCCCCCCCCCCCCCAAAAGAAGGAGTTTTTACTCATTTAATACGCCACTGCCCCTGTAAGAAGATCCCTCTTTAATGTTTGCCCCCCCCCCCCATCCCAAACTGCTTCACGCACGCCTGGTTGACATTGTTGTTTTCGTTGTTGTTGTTGTTGTGAGATGCTTACCTCTACGTATGTAGTCCCCATGTATTAGCGAGAGATGGAAACAATGTTGTTTTATACTTGTCACACTAATACATCGTAATGATCATTTTACAGTGTTCATATATAACGCAATCATCATTTCATAGTGTTGCAGCTGTTTACCTATTTCAATGTTTTCGCAAGGGCACATAATAAAAGGGGTATCGATATTTGTTTTTGTTAGGGCCAGGTGTCCCCCGGTTACATGTTAAGTAATAACGATCTACAATGACTAGTTTGAGTTGATTGACAGATCTAGAGAGAGAGAGAGAGAGAGATCAACTACTCAATTCTGCTTTTTTCACCTCCTAAGATTACTCCTTCACTCTACTGCCTGCCAACCATCCTGTAATGAATAAATAATTCTATTTGTTCCAGAGAACCCTCATTAGTTTCAATATTGTTTTTCCTGAGGGCCCTGCAAGTATTACTTCCCTAATAATTGACTGGAACCCATTTACACCTGGGTGGAGAGTGGCAAATGTGGATTATTGTTTTTAACCTGGACTGTGATTCGAACCCTAAACCCTTTGATTAAGAGTGAAATGAATGAACACTATACCACCACACCTCCACCAAGCGCGTAGCTAGGATATTATTTTAAAGGAGCGGTAGTGAGCACGCAAAGCGTGTGAATCACTTACAGAGCGCACGGTGGGTGCAAGGAGGGGGGGGGGTCCCTTCCTTGCAAAGCGCGGAAACTTTGACGTGTCATTTAATTTCGGAGTAGGAAGACGATTCGTTGTACCGTTCGCGCCTCTTAAAGGTGTAGACCAGTTTGGGAAACGCCCCCCTCTACAAAAATGGAATGGAAGCCCATATTTACCAATCATGTAAAAGAATATGTTTTGACTAATACGTAATGATACAAAATTTGCCTGGATATATATCGCAAATGCACTTCAACATTGAACATTTGGACATATCTGTCTGCTTTATTGGGAATTTAGGTTGAGGTATTGCCATCTTAACCTTTGAAGCAAATATTCACACATTATAGAATTGATATTTTTCACCCAAAACCCTTAAACCGCAATTTTACCACTACCGGTCTTTACATTTAATCCTTGTCTGAATTCAGTTTCCCCCTTCCCGTGCGAAGTGCGGAAGCCTGACTACGTTTCATTAAATTATTAGAGTAAGAAGACGCTTCGCTGCACCGTTCTCGACTCTAAATCCTTGTCGGAATTCAGTTTCCCCCTTCCCGTGCGAGGTGCGGAAGCCTGACTACGTTTCATTAAATTATTAGAGTAAGAAGACGCTTCGCTGTACCGTTCTCGTCTCTTAATCCTTAATTTGAGCGTTCAAAAATGCTTCTTTGTCTGTTCTTTTTTTCTTCCCCTTTTTTTCTGTTCTCTCTCTCTCTCTCTCTCTCTCCTTTTATTTTGCGCGGCGTTTTTTTTTTTTTTTTTTTTGGGGGGGGGGGGGGGGGAGGGGGACCACACCCACCGCCCCCCTAACTACGCGCCTGATCTCCACGTTATCATTACACTGTGGACATACTAATACTGGATACGTATATGGCACGCACAGATATTCCACGTATAAAGATAATTCATTACAATGACACGACAGTTATGTTAATTTCTATATGGTGCGTAGGTCGGTCACTAATTATGCATTGTTTTCATACGTTGTTAATAATTTACAATGCTTACAAAGGTTAATTTTTACACCTTGTAACCTAGTTTTTTTCTTCAATTGTTTATGATTTAAAAACACAAACACGGTATATTGACTCCTGCCAATACAGTTAGAATAGTTTCTTTGCATATTTTTTTTATGGAACGATTCTAACAATAAGGCATCATATTGATATTTAAATCTTCTCGGAACTTTATTGATTAATCTAAAGAATCATAGAGATTGATCAAGAAAATTCGGAAAAGATTTGTACATTATCATACCTAAGAATACGCTATCTAAAAGAGGTGAGGAAATATGTTCCAAGTTTATGGACAAAATATACTATAGAATTTGTTCGTATATATTTTTCTTTTAACCATAACAATATAAGTTTCCAAAAAGATCGTACTTTTTCACAATTTAGAAAGAAATGTACTAACGTTTGTCATGATTTTCACCAAACGAACACGTTGTAGAAATATTTACACCCAATTTAAAAAGGAAAATTTGTGTTGCAATTTTTCTATGAATAGGTTAAAATTGGAAATTTCTCGTTTTGTTATTCATTTATTCTGTTGATTAGTTTTAGAGATATTTGTTGAAAATTCTATTCAAGAACATATTACATTCAAATCTAAGATTGCAGAACTGTAGCGCATGCCCCCCCCCCCTCATCTTGTTATGATTACTTTTTTATTTTTTATTTTTTTCTCTTGACAATTTATTTACTGTAGTTCAGATATGTATTTATAATATTTTGTTTTGTTTATGTAATTGTTCCGGACCCTACGGAAGACCAGCTTTCCCATGTCGGTTAAGCTGAATTGTGGGCAATCCACCGTATCTCATGCATTGATATGATGTTTCTATACGAAAATAAATACTACTTCTACTACTACTAGTCGGGGTTCTTTGATAATTGTGTCCTGCTCTGCACATTGTTTTGTTACACGAATAACAAATTTGAAAGAATGCAAATGAATCCGAGAGACAATTTGGCATGGCGATCGCAACTACCAGAAATGGTATTACTCTTAACTGATTCATTCTTTTGCTCATATTTCTTTTTATCTCATGTTATGAATTAATCTATTCCGTCTTCCCAAGATCTATACTTCCCCCTTCAGTATAGTATTACATTCTCTCTTTTTTCTTCTTCTCCATCTCATGATGACATCTGTCATGTCTGTGATCTCGCTTTCATTCACCTTATTAAATTCAGCCCCTACTTTGAACAATTAAATACCCCTCTCTCTCTCTCTCTCTTTCTCTCTCGTATACCCCTTTCTCTTTTTCTCTTTCTCTCTTTCTCTTTCTTAAACCTCTCTCTCTCTCTCTTATACCTCTCTCTCTCTCTCTCTTTCTCTCTCCCTCTCTCTCTCTCTTTTTTTTTCTCTCTCTCTCTCTTCCTTTCTCTCTCTCTCTCTTTCTCTCTCTTATACCCCCCTCTCTCTCTCTCTTATACCTCTCTCTCTCTCCCTCTTTCCCTTTTTGTCTCTCTTTCTTTCTCTCTCTCTCTCTCTCTCTTATACCTCTCTCTGTCTCTCTCTCTCTCTTTCTCTCTCCTATACCCCCTCTCCCCCTCTCCCCCTCTCTCTCTCTCTCTTTCTCTCTCTTATACCCCTCTCTCTCTCCCTTTCTCTCTCTCTCTCTCTTTCTCTCTCTTATACCTCTCTCTCTTCTCTCTCTCTCTTTCTCTCTCCTATACCCCCTCTCTCTCTCTCTTTCTCTCTCTTATACCCCCTTCTCTCTCTCTCTCTCTCTCTCCCTTTCTCTCTTTCTTATACCTCTCTCTCTCTCTTTATCTCTCTATCGACCCAAAACAATACCATTCTTGCACTTGAAATGTTCAGTTATTTTACCATGCTTATACACATTGATAGAAGCATTACAGTAATACGTCATCCTTATTATATATGCAATCATTTTTTAACACGAAATCGTTAAATTAAACATTACATCAACATCATAAACGTAACAAATTATGAGACAGAAAACAACTACGCCTGCAAATTGGACATAGTACCTTTAAAGGCCTCATTTAAACATGCGCAGCCCTATATGCAATTCTATATTTATAATCAATCAAAAATAAAATACAGTGGAACTATATGATGAAATTGTGCAGTACTCAGGAACGAAGTGTGTTAGAGTTGGGTATGATATTATGGAATCAATATGAACAAATTTGCAGACTTATGCATAGAATTCAAATCTCATTATGATACCATATACAATATATGCAACGGACATCCACCTTTATGAAGTGCAGACTTATGCACAAATATCAAATGTAGGTATGATATTACATAAAATATGTATGCATTTGATATTGACCATCATAATGTGCAGACTTATGCACAAATATCCAATCTAGGTATGAAATTACATAAAATATATATGCATTTGATATTGACCATTGTAATGTGCAGACTTATGCACAAATATCCAATCTAGGTATAAAATTACATAAAATATATCTGCATTTGATATTGACCATTATAATGTGCAGACTTATGCACAAATATCCAATCTAGGTATTAAATTACATAAAATATATATGCATTTGATATTGACCATGATAATGTGCAGACTTATGCACAAATATCCAATCTAGGTATGAAATTACATAAAATATGTATATTGACTATTATAATGTGCAGACTTATGCACAAATATCCAATCTAGGTTTGAAATTACATAAAATATGTATGCATTTGATATTGACTATTATAATGTGCAGACTTATGCACAAATATCCAATCTAGGTATGAAATTACATAAAATATGTATGCATTTGATATTGACTATTATAATGTGCAGACTTATGCAAAATATCCAATCTAGGTATGAAATTACATAAAATATGTATGCATTTGATATTGACCATTAAAATGTGCAGACTTATGCACAAATATCCAATCTAGGTATGAAATTACATAAAATATATATGAATTTGATATTGACTATTATAATGTGCAGACTTATGCACAGATATCTAATCTAGGTATTAAATTACATAAAATATATATGAATTTGATATTTACTATTATAATGTGCAGACTTATGCACAAATATCCAATCTAGGTATGAAATTACATAAAATATGTATATTGACTATTATAATGTGCAGACTTATGCACAAATATCTAATCTAGGTATGAAATTACATAAAATATATATGAATTTGATATTTACTATTATAATGTGCAGACTTATGCACAAATATCCAATCTAGGTATGAAATTACATAAAATATATATGAATTTGATATTTACTATTATAATGTGCGGACTTATGCACAAATATCCAATCTAGGTATGAAATTACATAAAATATATATGAATTTGATATTTACTATTATAATGTGCGGACTTATGCACAAATATCCAATCTAGGTATGAAATTACATAAAATATATATGAATTTGATATTGACTATTATAATGTGCAGACTTATGCACAGATATCTAATCTAGGTATGAAATTACATAAAATATATATGAATTTGATATTTACTATTATAATGTGCGGACTTATGCACAAATATCCAATCTAGGTATGAAATTACATAAAATATATATGAATTTGATATTTACTATTATAATGTGCAGACTTATGCACAAATATCCAATCTAGGTATGAAATTACATAAAATATGTATATTGACTATTATAATGTGCAGACTTATGCACAAATATCCAATCTAGGTATGAAATTACATAAAATATATATGCATTTGATATTGACTATTATAATGTGCAGATTTATGCACAAATATCCAATCTAGGTGTGAAATTACATAAAATATGTATGCATTTGATATTGACCATTATAATGTGCAGACTTATGCACAAATATCCAATCTGGGTATGAAATTACATAAAATATGTATATTGACTATTATAATGTGCAGACTTATGCACAAATATCCAATCTAGGTATGAAATTACATAAAATATATATGCATTTGATATTGACCATTATAATGTGCAGACTTATGCACAAATATCCAATCTAGGTATGAAATTACATAAAATATGTATATTGACTATTATAATGTGCAGACTTATGCACAAATATCCAATCTAGGTTTGAAATTACATAAAATATGTATGCATTTGATATTGACTATTATAATGTGCAGACTTATGCACAAATATCCAATCTGGGTATGAAATTACATAAAATATGTATATTGACTATTATAATGTGCAGACTTATGCACAAATATCCAATCTAGGTTTGAAATTACATAAAATATGTATGCATTTGATATTGACTATTGTAATGTGCAGACTTATGCACAAATATCCAATCTAGGTATGAAATTACATAAAATATGTATGCATTTGATATTGACCATTAAAATATGCAGACTTATGCACAAATATCCAATCTAGGTATGAAATTACATAAAATATGTATATTGACTATTATAATGTGCAGACTTATGCACAAATATCCAATCTAGGTTTGAAATTACATAACATATGTATGCATTTGATATTGACTATTATAATGTGCAGACTTATGCACAAATATCCAATCTAGGTATGAAATTACATAAAATATGTATGCATTTGATATTGACCATTAAAATATGCAGACTTATGCACAAATATCCAATCTAGGTATGAAATTACATAAAATATGTATGCATTTGATATTGACCATTAAAATGTGCAGACTTATGCACAAATATCCAATCTAGGTATGAAATTACATAAATATATATGAATTTGATATTGACCATTATAATGTGCAGACTTATGCACAAATATCCAATCTAGGTATGATATTACATAAAGTATGTATGCATTTGATATTGACCATTATAATGTGCAGACTTATGCAAAAATATCCAATCTAGGTATGAAATTACATAAAATATGTATGCATTTGATATTGACCATTAAAATGTGCAGACTTATGCACAAATATCCAATCTAGGTATGAAATTACATAAAATATATATGAATTTGATATTGACCATTATAATGTGCAGACTTATGCACAAATATCCAATCTAGGTATGATATTACATAAAGTGTGTATGCATTTGATATTGACCATTATAATGTGCAGACTTATGCACAAATATCCAATCTAGGTATGAAATTACATAAAATATGTATGCATTTCATATTGACCATTATAATGTGCGGACTTATGCACAAAAATCCAATCTAGGTATGATATTACATAAAATATGTATGCATTTGATATTGACCATTATAATGTGCAGACTTATGCACAAATATCCAATCTAGGTATTAAATTACATAAAATATGTATGCATTTGATATTGATCCTTAATAATGTGCAGACTTGTGCACAAATATCCAATCTAGGTGTGAAATTACATAAAATATGTATGCATTTGATGTTGACCATTATAATGTGCAGACTTATGCACAAACATCTAATCCCAGTTTGATATCATATACATGTACAATATATATGCAACGGACATTCACCATTGTAGCAGACTTATGCACAAAAATTCAATCTCAGTATCAAATAACTTGACATGTATATGCATTAGATATTAGCCATTATAATGTGCAGATTTATGCACAACAATTTAACCTTATAATATCATATATCATTTGTGAGCTATGGATACTCATCATTATAATGTGCAGACTTACGAACGAAAAATCAATATCAGTACGATATAGCTTGAAATATATGTGCATTGGATATAACTTAATACAATGTGCAGACTTGTAAACCGAAAATCAAATATCAGTTTGATAGAACATAAAATTTATGTGCATTAGATATTCACCATTATTATGTGCAGACATATGTACAACAACAACAACAACAACAAATAATCAAATTTCAGGATGATTTTTACATGAAATATACATGCACGGGACATGACATTGCAATGTGCAGACTTATGATCACAAAACATATTTCAGTATGTATTACATGAACTATATGTGTATTGTATATTAACCATTATAATGTGGAGACTTGTGCAATTTTTGTACTGTACAAAAACGGTTTAAAAACTTTACAATGTACACAAAAAGGCCTGATTTTTTTACTGGAAGAGCGCCATCTACTGTTCAAGACCTGTATAACATCATTGCAGTGCTAATTACACAATAGGGCTTGGCATTATGAAGTGCTACAGTCTTGAAAGTATAGTGCCCTAAGCACGTACATGTACGTGGTGAGCACATATATCCAATCTCAGTATTAAATCATGTAAAATATATGCGCATTACATATTTACAATTGTAATGTGCAGAATCATACCATACAAATCCAATGTCAGTATATCATATCAATATATATGCAATGGACATTCACCATTTTGGTGTATATACTTATGCATAAAAATTCAATCTCAGTATGATATCAAATGAATATTTATATATACTTCGCTTCAATATATGACGCCCTATATACATAATAATCCAATTTTAGTTTAATATCGTATGAAACATTTATGCATTGGGCATTCACCATTATATGTATGTACTTATATATTTTCAGTCAACATAGGGAGATATATTATCATATGAAATACATATTTACCATTAAAATGTGCAACTTTATACATAAAAATCCAATATCAGTACGATATTACATGAAATATATGTGCATTGGATATTATTTATTTACAATGTGCAGACTTGTTACAACAAAAATCAGATGTCAGTATGATATTACATAACGTACCGTATATGTGCATTGGATATCAACCATTATAATGTGCAGATTTATGCACAAAATAAACTTTATTCGTGATATATATATATATATATATATATAATATATGCATCGTTCGTTGCACACGTATGCACTTATCAATTTATACTCAACACACAGAGATATAATATCATATAAATACATATACATTGAACATTTAGCATCGAGTGCAGGCTTATGCCCATGAATCCTAAACGAGTACATTATGATATCATATACTGTATAGTGCATCCATCATGAAAAATGTGCAGACACAACAAATATATTCTAAAAAGAGAGACGCATTCGACAAGCACCATTTCAATGTGAGGACTTATTCACGCAAAACGTATATCAACAGTGAGTTAGGATATCATATTATTACCAGTCAACATTACGTGCAGAGTTATGCACAAAAGTATATGGAAGTGATAGTTTTAAGTATACATTTGATAATCGACATGTCAAGACTTATGCATAACAATTTAATAAAGTCAAGACCGAGATATGATATTATACAAGATGTAAATACATTGGACATTCAAGATGTGTAGACTTGTACACAGAATACAGTGAACTGAGATATTATATATATTAAACGAAATCTATACAACGTGATGTTCATTTCGCAATACATGTGCAAACCTATGCAGACAAGTCCTATATCCATAGTGCAAAACATATAATATGGCATTTCCATTTAACATTCACTATTATGATCTCCAGACTGATATATAAGACATATACACTGGATAGACACCGTGTGTAGACCTTTTGCACAAACATGTAACCTCTACAGTTAGATGTGAGATCATATGAAACATACATTTCCATTGCAATGGCGAAAGACGAAGTCGCTCACATACTCAATAAATGGGGACTTTGAAGATGGCATTAGTTCATTTTAGGTAGGCAAATTCAAATTACACAAGCAACCCTGAGGGTTTTCCAGATTATTCGTTAGTTCTTAAGACACTGATGTTAAAATTTGCGAAATGCATACATCAATTGTTGCTAGGTAGCATAGACATTATGGCTTGTCCTACCTAACAACACGGAATGTCTGCGATTCGCAATCTGACCATTGAAATACAATAATTCATAACAGGTAAAATAATTTGTGATGAGGCACTATACAAAGATGTTTGCATTAAATTTGATTACATTACGAAAATGGCCTATTCTCAAAATAAAAAGGGGAAAATAAAACAAATGGGACTCACATACAAACCAGGCAATTTTAAAATAATAGTAGATGGGACCAAATTCGAAATACATTGGCTAATTTGCCATTTTCTAGGCCACTTCTACCCATTAAAAAGAAACTATTTTTAAAGGCAAAAGTGTGAGTTTGGTTATTGAGTTTCGCCTTTATGTATTTTATGTACGTATAAAGAGGGGGTAATTAGCATGCATGGTAGAGAAATGAACCATACATATAAAAACATTTTAACTACTTACTCATCAATTTTCCTTCTTAATACTATCTTGCCATATCGTCGTCCAGGAGGTCGTTTGCCAGACGACTGTGATTAATCGCAATCTGGCTTTCCTCAATTGTTCACATTCTTTAGTCCTTTTAGTCCTGCTCCTGCAATCCCGAAGCATACTAAGTATTCCAATGTATGTAACATTCTGGTTTCTTACGTTGGTTTGTATGTAACGTTGTATATCCGGAGGTTTAAAACACAATTGCCCGCCTAGACTGTCGATGTCAGCATCTTTATGACTCCCCTCAGCTATTGTCCTGAGAAGGTCGTCAAAATCCTGCTCCCTGGATTTTTCAGTAGGTCTACATTTATATGAAGAAAGTATGACATTTTACTTTTTATTTAATAATCTCAATTGACCGATTTCACTGGTTTGAAATTTGTTGTTCCACATTTACTTGTACATCAAGAAACAATTACAATTCATTCAAGCTTCGGTGGGAAAACGATACGGGTATATATACTAAACTTGAATAAACTTATTTATAATGTATGGGGAACTTGGCTAATAAATACAAAGTTTTTAGGGAAATATAGATGCGACAGTAAAAGAAAAATCGTTGCAAACTACCTGATAAGGCTGTAAACATTACATGGCTGGCCATTCATGCCATTGATTGCTCTCACCACTATGATCTTAACATCGTATATAATAATTTTTCCTTCAAATAATGAATTATAAAAAATTGTAAATTATGTAGATTAATTGTGACCATGATTGTGTATGTCCCTTGAGAGACCAAGGCTAGTAAAAAGTGAGAGCAAACAGTGGCATGAACGGCCTGTCATTGTTAAGTCCAACTTAAAGTGATCTTAGTCTTTGTGAAACACCCCCCCCCCCCCCAAGTTGTGTATTTTGTCATACTCCCCCTGTTTACAATTCTGGAGAATGTAACATCATTGCGGCAAATACTATGGAAAGACCTCAGGGGAGGACCAAAATGTATAGCATTTTATACTTTCATCTTTTATTAAACATCAAGGTAGATAAATTTGACATAAAGACTTTCTTTTTAAATGTTTACCTTGAATAGATCAGCAATGATTTCGTTTCCGGGGATCGAGGCCAGATGTAGAGGTGTCTGGCCGTACATGTCTCCTATGTCAAAATGTGCTTCTCCTTCCATAAGGGCTTTAACAACATCAAGGTAACCCTTCTGAACAGCGTGGTGTAATGCAGTCCTACCGTCATTATCTCTCTGATTCACCTCAGAGCCTTGGCTGATGAGATATTTTGTGATATCAAGATGACCCTTCCAAACAGCAAGTTGAAACGCTGTCCAACCATCATTATCTCTCTGATTCACCTCAGATCCTTTGCTGATGAGGTATTTGGTGACATCCAAATTACCATTAAAAGCAGAACTGCTTAATGCAGTCCTACCGCCATTAGTTCTCTGATTTACCTCAGCTCCTTGGCTGATGAGGTATTTGGTGACATCAAGATGACCACTGAAAGCAGCACTGTATAATGCAGTCGTACCTACGTTATCTCCCTTATTGACCTCAGCTCCTTGGGTGATGAGATGTTTGGTGACATCAAGATGACCAGTCTGAGCAGCAACTTGTAATGCAGTCCGACCGCCATTATCTCGCCTATTCACCTCGGCTCCTTGGCTGATGAGAATTGTGGTGATATCAAGAAGACCCTCCCCAGCAGCAAGTTGTAACGCTGTCCTACCGTCATTATTCCCCTTATTCACCTTAGCTCCTTGGCTGCAGAGATATTTGGTGACATCAAAATGGCCATGGAACGCAGAACTGCTTAATGCGGTCCAGCCGCCATTATTTCCCTTATTCATATCAGCTTCTCGACTAATAAGGTATTTGGTGACATCAAGATGACCCTCCTGAGCAGCAAGGTGTACTGCAGTCCAACCGTCATTATCTCCCCTATTCACCTTAGCTCCTTGACTGATGAGATATTTGGTGACATCAAGATGATTATTGAAAGCAGAACTGCTTAATGCAGTCCGACCGCTATTACTTCCCTTATTTATCTCAGCTTCTTGACTGATGAGGAATTTGGTGACATCTAGATGACCAGCCTGAGCAGCTAGGTGTAATGCAGTCCAACCGAAATTTTCTCCCTTATTCACCTCAGCTCTCTGGCTGATGAGATATTCAGTGACATCAAGATGACCCTTCCAAGCAGCAACGTGTAATGCAGTCCAGCCGTCATTAACTCCCCTATTCACCTCAGCTCTTTGGCTGATGAGATATTTGGTGACATCAAAATGACCCTTGCCAGCAGCAACGTGTAGTGCAGTCCAGTCGTCATTATTTCCTTTATTCACCTCAGCTCCTTGACTGATGAGATATTTGGTGACATCAAGATGCCCACCCTGAGCAACAGGGTTTAATGCAGTCCAACAGGCATTATCTCCCCTATTCACCTTAGCTCCTTGACGGATCAGATGTTTGGTGACATCAAGATGCCCATCCTGAGCTGCAGGGTCTAATGCAGTCCAACCGTCATCATCTCCCCTGTTCAACCCAGTTTGTTGACTGATGAGGTAATTAGTGACATCAATATGACCCTTCCCAGCAGCAACGTGTAATGCAGTCCAACCGTCATTATTTCCCTTGTTCACCTCAGCTCGTTGGCTGACGAGGTATTTTGTGACATCAAAATGACCATTGCCAGCAGCGATTTGTAATGCAGTCCAACCCCCATTATTTACCTTATTCACCTCAGCTTCTTGGCTGATGAGATATTTGGTGACATCAAGATGACCATTCTGTGCAGCATTGTGTAATGCAGTCCCACCCACATTATTTCCCTTGTTCACCTCAGCCACTTGGCTGATGAGATATTTGGTGACATCAAGATGACCATTCTGTGCAGCATTGTGTAATGCAGTCCCACCCACATTATTTCCCATATTCACCTCAGCTCCTTGGCTTATGAGATATTTGGTAACATCAAGATGGCCATTCCCGGCCGCACTGTCTAAAGCATTCCTACCGTCATTGTCTCTCTTATTCACCTCAGCTTTTTGGCTGATGAGATATGTGGTGACTTCAAGATGACCATTCTGAGCAGCACTGTGTAATGCAGTCCAACCAACATTGTTTCCCTTATTTACCTCGGCTCCTTGGCTGGTGAGATATTTGGTGACAAAAAGATGACCCTTGCCAGCAGCGACGTGTAATGCAGTCCTACCCACATTATTTCCTTTATTCACCTCAGCTCTTTTGCTCATGAGATATTTGGTGACTTCAAGATGACTATTCAATGCAGCACTGTGTAATGCAGTCGAACCCTTATTATCTCCATTGTTCACCTCAGCTCCGTCATTGATCAGATATTCAGTGACATCACGATGGCCCTTGCCAGCAGCGACGTGTAATGCAGTCCTGCCCTCATTATCTCCTCTATTCACCTCGGCCCCTTGGCTGATGAGATATATGGTAACATCAAGATGACCCCTCCCAGCAGCACCGTGTAATGCAGTCCTACCCACATGATTTCCCTTATTCACCTCAGCTCCTTGGCTCACGAGGTATTTGGTGACTTCAAGATGACTATTCAATGCAGCACTGTGTAATGCAGTCGAACCCACATTATTTCCCTTATTCACCTCAGCTCTTTTGCTCATGAGATATTTGGTGACTTCAAGATGACTATTCAATGCAGCACTGTGTAATGCAGTCGAACCCTCATTATCTCCCTTGTTCACCTCAGCTCGTTGGCTGACGAGGTATTTTGTGACATCAAGATGACCCTTGCCAGCAACAACATGTAATGCAGTCCTACCCTCATTATCTCCTCTATTCACCTCGGCCCCTTGGCTGATGAGATATACGGTAACATCAAGATGACCAGTCTGAGCAGCAACTTGTAATGCAGTCCGACCGTCATTATCTCCCCTATTCACATCCGCTCCTTTGCCGATGAGATATTCAGTGACCTTAAGATGACCCTCCCCAGCAGCACCATGTAACGGGTTCCTACCGTTATTATCTCCCTTATTCACCTCAGCCCCTTTGCTAATGAGGTATTCGGTGACATCAAGATGATCATTACAAGCAGCATCGTGTAATGCAGTCCTACCGTCATTATTATCCTGATTGACTTCAGCTCCTTGACGGATGAGATATTTGGTGACATCAAGATGACCCTTGCCAGCAGCAACGTGTAATGCAGTCCTCCCCACATCATTTCCCTTATTCAATTTAGCTCCTTTGCTGATGAGATATTTAGTGACATCAAGATGACCCTTCTGAGCAGCAAGGTTGATTTCTGTCCAACCGTCTTTATCTCCTCTATTCACTTCAGCTCCTTTGCTGATGAGGTATTTGGTGACATCAAGATGACCATTGAAAGCAGCAAGGTGTAATGCAGTCCTACGCACATTATCTCCCTTATTCCCCTCAGCCCCTTGGCTGATGAGATATTTGATGACATCAAGATGACCATTGAAAGCAGCAAGGTGTATTGCAGTCCTACCCACAGTATTTCCCTTATTCACCTCAGCTTCCTGGCTGATGAGATAAATCACTATTTTAAGATGGCCATTAAAAGCAGCACAATGTAATGCAGTCCTACCGTCATTATTACCCTGATTGACTTCAGCTCCTTGGCTGATGAGATATTTGGTGACATCAAGATGACCTCCCTTAGCAGCACAGTGTAATGCAGTTCTGCCGTCAGTATTTCCCTCATTCACCTCAGCTCCTTGACTGACCAGATATTTAGTAACATCAAGATGACCATTCCTTACAGCGCTGTGTAATACAGAATAGCCGGCCTTGTCTTCTTTGTCCATATTAGCTCCATGAATGACTATAACTTTCACTGCTTTCAGACATCCAAGTGATGCAGCAAGATGTAAGGGTGTTTGTCCATCTGGGGTCGCCTTCTCCACATCGGCACCTTGGTGTATAAGATACTCAGTGACGGTTCTATGGTCATTCTTCACAGCGTTATGCAAACTTGTATTTCCATCTTGGTCTGTCTGGTTTAAGTCGGAACCCTGTTTTAGCAGTTTTTTGACGGTTTTGATTTTACCCCTCAATGCTGCCTGATGAAGCTGTTGATTTGTGTCCTCCATACTTGAAGTAGCACCGGTTAATCAGACATCCTAATCTAGCACAGTTTCTTGTAATCGACTACTTCACTAATTACGCTCGACTTCGAAATATTGCGCTTAAGAATATTATCGTTTTCGTAGCAGATAGTGCGGCTACATTATGCATGTTATCATCATAAGTATACATTGTACAGATTTTCTTTTTGTTAAATTCGTAATCCCAATGTGCCACGTCAGTTTTTTCATTTTCAATAAGTTTCAAAGTCCTGTGCAGTGAACTAAATCCTAATGCAAATATTCAACTAAATTCAAATATTTGTCGTTCCTATTCTCTTGTTAGGCTTTTCTCTTTCTCTTTTTCTTCTTTTTCATCAACAATCAGCAATCATCAACCTTTCAATCCATATAGAGCGAGAGCATTTCCCACCCCCTCCTTCCCTTTCCCTCTAAAATAAAGGTTTGAAAAGTTGTTCCATTCGTCTTTTCACGGAAACATACATTTACATTAAACTAAATAGGAACATGTTAAAGGAGGAAAATAGTCTTGCCTAAAGAAGAAGAAACAGTCCACGTTTGACATGTTTTATGACACGTCTCGTTATGAAGAAGCATATTTGCCCCCCACTGACGTTTCTTACTAAAAAAAAATAATTAAAATACTGATTATGCGTGGTGGATGCTGATTCCTACCCTTTAAAGGTAATACAAAGTATTGGGAAATTTTGAAAATTGGGTGGATAGCGATTCTTTACAATTTTGATATATTTGGATGCCCCTATGGATGTTTTATGAGAACAAGACAATTTAGCTTTTAAAACACTTCTGATTTCGAGAAAAGTTGAATATACAAATTTACCGGTGCTCCCGGTAAATTTTGATGAATTCCAAGTAGCCCCTACGGCCGTACAATGGTAGCTGCGACCATGAAAATCTCAGAATATGTAGTTGTGATATATAATTTTCAAACAGGAATAGCTAATCGGCAGATTTTAGTCAAGAAACATTGTTTTATAGCTTAATTAATATATCGACCTTGAGAGGGAGCTATACAACATAAAAAGTTTATAATTTACCATTTCATAACTTTAGACTCGCTTTCAACCGCGACAACGATCACTGAATATTGTAGGATCGCATATGCTTCCATTATGTTCATTTGAACCAAATTCATGACCCCATACCAAAACGTGGTATTACCTTTAAAGGTAAAACAAAGTTTTGGTAAATTTGAAAATTGGGTGGATAGTGAATATTTACAATTTTGATATATTTGGATGCCCCTGTGGGTGTATTATAAGCACTAAAAATATTAGCCCCTAAAACACTTCTGTTTTCGAGAAAAATTGAATATACAAATTTACCGGTGCTCCCGGTAAATTTTGATAAATTTCAAATGACGCCTATATGGCCGTACAATGGTAGCTGCGACCATGAAAATCTCAGAATATGTTATTGTGATATATAATTTCCAAACGGGAATAGGCAATAGGTCGAGTTTAGTCATTAAACATTGTTTCGTAGCTAAATTAATATCTCGACCTTAAGAGGGAGCTATACAACATAAAGAGTTTATTATTTATAATTTCATAACTTTAGACTCGATTTCAACCGCGACAACGATCAATGAATATTGTAGAAACGCATATGCTTCCAATATGTTAATTTAAACCAAATTCATGACCCCATACCAACACTTTGTAATACCTTTAATATATAGTTGAATTACTCATGAAAAAAAGAAAATATTAACTCTGATTATGGCATTAGGTATGGTAATGATAATGCGGTGAAGGTGAGGATAAATAATCGTAATTGTGATATCAACGACGACGACGACGGCGACGACGATGATGATGTGTCCAGTATTCTAATGAGTATGGTGATCATGGTAATGGAAGTACAGATAAAGATGTAGAATTATTTCCAGTCAACAGTATTCATCCGTTGCATTGCAGTCCATGGAGCAGGGCGGCGATCCCGGAGGGAAGGGGGGGGGGGGGGGGGGGAAACGTCCCCCTCATTTTTTTCAGGGGGGATCGCCCCCCCCCTGAAATTTGAAAAAGTGCATTAAGAAAATGTATAGTTAATACTGACTAAAGACTGCAACACACTTTTAGGCTCTGGATGGCCCAAGAGTGCAGCGTTTAGACTAATAAAAATGCACAAATCTTCTAGCTCGGTCGGTACGCTCTCTCGCATAATATCCTTTAGAATGTACAAGTAGATATCGTAGAAAATCTGTATTCCGTTGGTATGACCATGATACCCACTAGCGTACTGATATGGGGGGGGGGGGCATTTGCCTCCTCCAAATAAAATTCAAACTTGTTGTATTTCTAATTCGATACCCGTGATTTACAAATGTTGCTGAAATTACATGATTTTTCGTAATGTTTCCTCACCTTTGTGTAAATTATACGGGTTTTTTTGCGTTTGTTGGACAATTAAAATTCCAAATTTACAGTCTGGCAAACCATATGCTTATTAAGAAGTCTACATGTCAGGGCCTACGAAACGACAGGGCTCGGGGCTCGGGGGCTCGAGCCCCCCCCCCACACTTTTTTGAAAAAGTATGTCAAAGATAAATAGAAAGAAAGAAATAAAGGATAGTGGCCTGTCAGTGTCACAAATAAGGAATAAAAATAGGCTCATCCGACCTTATTAAAGGCCTAAAACATCTGAGCTTACGGAGACTTTGCCCCCTTGGACCCCTCCAGGGGCCATATGACGGGCCCCTGGATGCTCATCTGACCGTACTTTAATCCCTAAACCCCTTCGAGTGTCACAATAAGGTATCAAAATATGTTCATCTGACTGTAATTAACTGCCCGAAACCCCCAGCTTCCGGGGGCTTTGGACCGACCCCACCAAAGGATCCAGGATGGGCCCCTGAATGCTCATCTGACCGTAATTTAATGCCTAAAGCCCCTGAGATACATGAGGCTCAGCCCCCTGAACCCCACGATTAGTAACCTGCCAGTTTTACTAATAAGGTGTCGAAAATATGCTCATCTGAACGTAATTAAATGCCTAAAACCCCTGAGCTTCCGAGGGCTCCGCCCTTGACTCCCGCCGGGGCTTTGCCCCTAGAGCCCACGCCAATTTACGCCAATTTACGCTCTTCCTGATTGTAAATACTTTAGCCCCCCCCCTCCACTTTGAAAAACGTTCCGCGGGGCCTGCATGTAACGCGTAAGAGTGGTGGTGATGCACATTTTTTTCTCTGCCCCCCTCCAAAAAAAAAAAGTTTTTACTCATTACACCACTGGTGATACCAACAAGGAATCCAAATTTTTCCTCACATTTCGCTCCCCCCCCCCCCCCGGTCATGAAAAGAAATCGCCGCCCCTGCCATGGAGAATGCATGTCTTAGCAAAGTAAATCTTTAGGAAGTCATCTTTATGGAAGTCGCGGATGAAAAAAAGACAATGCGGTGTAGTGCCCTTGAGTAAGACATTGATTCTTAGTTGCAGGCTAGGCCGCCGGGAGGGGTTTTCTGAGAACATTAACTTGCCTCGTTGGATTGAGGTACACAGGAATTTGTCAAAATCTATTGATATTAACCACGATGCATAGTTAAACATCGAATGGAGAAAGCAAAGAAAGAGACAAAATATTGATAATAATCCAAGAGAGGATCAAAACGCCCCCACCCCCCTCCCTTTGGATGGAAAGGAAAACACAAGGTAGGGACTTTTTATTTTAGTGGGAAGATTCCCAGCTACAGCGAGACTCGTAAACGCAATTCTTGTTTGTTCACGCATGGGTCATTGAATAGCCTGTAAAACACTTCCCTTCTATCATGATAATTAAATATCTGCATATCGGGAAAGTCCTGCGCCCACTGCTAAGTATTGTAGTAAATAGGGGGTTTTGCAAGGCTTTTTTAATTTTGACCGAGTCAGTATAACAGACGTCTGTTCCCTTTGCCAAATGCCGACATATTCAGTTATAGCCTTTGAGATTTGGTTATATCCCGCTATGATGTTTGTTGCATCTCATGATGGTACCGTACTTCATTATCAATGATCCCATCATGAAAGGAAAATATTTACATTGTTTGGGAAGAGTGCAAAACACCTTTTTTTTTTAGATCAATCCAGTTTTTGACATGAATCGATGTGATTGTATGCACAATTTTGTAAAGCAAACCCATACAGTGCCATTAGAGTATACGGAGCCTGCACGTAAATCCCGTACATTATTCAGCCTGGTATTCTTAGAGTGGAGTTTCTTTGGGATTCCCATTTTGATAATTTGGCGCCTGATTTTTGCATCGCTTGAAATACTGAAGAGGGTACCATTGTACATGTGTACACATGAAATTTAAACTCTTTGTTATTCAGCTTGTGACAAAATAGAATTCAGGAAGTAAAAGAGACTTCATGGCTTATCTCTTTACAACAGACTAGCCAAATAATGTATTGAACTCTATCATTTCGAGAAAAATATCGTTATAAGTGGAATATAATGTAGAGAGGGATAAATAAAACACAGGAGGGTTTTAAAGTCTATCAACAAGCACTTGTAGAAGAAATTTTACAAATCGTTCAACAAAATTTGCTAGTCAGACATGCTGCAGGAAGACAAATGCAGTGATGATGTATTGTACATAATGTATGGAAGCATGCAATTCTATTATGAACGTGTGCTAAGCTGGGGGATATAACATACCATTGTCTATTCTAGAATATTGGTTAAGTCTGACATGTCTGACATAGCAACTTATATGTTGCTATTGTTTGTATTGTAACAGGTGGTAAACTTTGGCAAAGTTACATGCCACTTTCTCAAGTTAGCTCATTAATGACTGACAGATGATGTTACAAGGGAAATGAGATCTGGAGGTTTTTTTGGGTGGAGCTTAGCAAGTTTGAAAAACTAATGTTTCAAAAAATATTTTCAAATCTATGAAACAAATTCAGAAGTTTACATATCAAAATATGAGATGCATGCAGAACTGCACACCAACAGGAATACACTTGTATTTCGATGTCATGGGCCCTTTAATAAAGGAGACTCTTTCAGCATAAACCGGTTTAAACGACAAACACCTGCCGCCCCCGCGTACACACCCAAGCACACCCACGCGCCCGCATAAACGCATAGATGATAGTAGGACGCAAGAACTCTCCCCCATCCGTCACAAATTATGACGTTTAGGCGTTCCAACGCTAAATATATTAGGGACTTTTAGATTGAGTGGACGAGAACACGACGAACGCCGACTGATCATGCGTGTCAACGTAGGCTACTTAACTGCCCATGTTGACTACAATTAGAAATCTTTTAGATTGCACTCCACGATATACATGAATGCAGGAAGTAACTATGAACATCACGGACAAAGAAAGAGGACAAAATATACAGTTCCTCATTCTACCCTCAACAAAAGAACATCCCTTCACTGCTATTATGTAAAATGTGTAGAACAGGTGAATATGCATGTGACACCTGTTCTACACATTTTTACATAATAGCAGTGAAGGGATGTTCCTTTGTCTACCTGGGGAACTGTATATTTTATGCGCACGCGACATACTAGTACCTTCAGCATGTAAAGGCGCTATATAAATATCAATATGTATGTATGTACTAGATTTAGGAAAATCAAGGTTGACGCATTCTCGATCGCCGACTGAGACGACGTAACGCATGCGCAGTGCCTTAAAATAACGTCGCACGTTGCAGTCAAAGCTGTCGACGTGCAAATATAAAAATCCCTATTATTGTTTTCCGTTCCGTAGTGTGTAATTAGTATACCTATTCATTGTTTTAGATTCATTTCCTCTTGGTCGTTATCGTTTGATGCTGCGTTTGGTAGACCCGATGAAATAGATTACAGTGGACGAAAGATATTCCATCCTGGCTGAATGCGCTTTTTCATCTTTAATGGTCTATATGGTCAATTTGGTATACATACATAACATAAGGATTTGTGGAAGTACTTTTGAATTTTGACCAATTCAAAATGACACACGTCTTTTCTCCTTTATAAAATACCAATAATAGCAGTTTACAGATCTGGACTTGATAACTTCCCGCTTACATGACGTATTTTGCATCTCAGTCAAGGGTTACTGTACTTTGTTATCTATGATTCCATCATGAAAGGAACAAAAAGTATATTGTTTGGAAGGAATGCAAAACAGAATTCAAATCTATTGTAGATGAGTTTTGTTCATGATTGGATGTGATTTCAAGCACAGTTTTTGTCATGATAATACTGTACCATTCTGTGCCATTCTGTTGTTCAGACCCTGCAAGTAAATACAATACATTATGCTTAGAGTTAAATTCTTTTGGGATTCCCCTTTTTATATGCAGCACCTGTTTATGGCATCGCTTCAAAATAATACTGATTGATCTGACGTCAGGGGCGGATCTAGCTTTTTGCCAAACGGGGAGGGGGGTTGACCCAGTGACGGATCCAGGATTTTCCAAAAATCGCGCCGTTTTACTGTTTTCCCCCTATTTTTCTTCTTTGTTCCGCCTCTTTTTTCACTTGGCCGCCCAAGGGGGGGGGAGGGGTGATTTAAACCGCCGAAACCACCCCCTAGCTAGATCCGCTAGGCGTTGTGGCGTGCGCCTGTAATCCAAGTAACAGTGGAAGTTACAAACTGATTCAGCCGAGGACGCATGTTCGAAACTGAGTCACGTCTTTCGGATGGTGACGTTAAAGACACTAAGTCGGTCCCCAGACGTAAATAATCATATCTGATTGATACACGTCTGTAAAAACCCAAATACACACACACACACACCCTAGATCCGCCCCTGGACGTACCATTATTTTTGCGTGTGCCATACACTCCATGACTTAATGACGTCTTTGTTATTAAGTTTGTGACAAAATAGAATTCACGAAGTAAAAGAGACCCTGCCCGAAGTGAAAATGAAATAAATGAATCATTAAAGGAAAGCCATAGATTACAATACAGTGGCGGATCTACGGGGGGGGGGGGGGGTGGTTAGGAATTTTACCCCCCCCCCCCCCCCCCCCCCCCCTCCCCCCCCCCCCCCCAACTCGGGCCGCTCAGTGAAAATGTGTTGTGAAAACGCCATCATGCGTCCAGACCCAGACAGCAACCGCATCATCATTGGGTCAACCCAACCCCTCGCCCCCCCCCCCCCCCCCCCCCTCTTAGCAAAAAGCTAGATCCGATGATACCAATTATAATTATGCTACTTTAGTGCCTGTCAGACGATTAAACAGCTGCTCTCTGAAAACTCGAAATCTAAAGCTTTAAAAATCGGGAGATGTTGACCTAAAAACGAGCTATCGGATTGATGCCATGCCATCCCAGCTACCCCCCCCCCCCTTCATCTATAGTCCGGTGTGTAAAGTCAATACAGGTTGACCTTTTTCTTTTGTTATACGAACCTTTTCAGCACCCCCCTCCCCCCTTTTTTTTTTTTTTACATCATCGTTATGCGGAGGACGCATATTCACACTGGACTATATAACGACTTTCCATTAATTAAGCACGGCTCGATCATGGCCTCAGATGTATATAGGCGAGCCGATCGCGTCTTATTTGTGTGTACCCATCGAACCCAGATAGAGCTCGCGAAGGAAACCAGCGCATGCGCATATGGAATCCGGTAGGGTTGCTAATAGGGTGATAGCCCGCCCCCCCCCCCCCCCCCCCCCCACTCCGAGAACGGACGGACCCCATGTGTGTTGCCTAAAAGTCCTTTTCGTGACAAAAGAAAAAGGTCGACCCGTATTGACTTTACACACCGGACTTTTGCTGAAAAGGGGGGGGGGGGTCGGTTGGAACACGCATATGCGTACCCTAAATAACACTGAGTGGGGGGGGGGGGCGGGGGCTGATGCGTTGACGAAGACATTCGAGGAGAGTCAGATACACCCCCACCCCTCCCCACCCCTCCACCAGCCGGTTGGCTCGAAAGGATGCGATGAGCGCTCTGTCACCCCTGACAACCAGGAGAGGGGGTGGAGTTTCTCTATTTATTCTTGCACCACATAATTACCATGTAATTGAATGAATAATAAAAAATGAATTAACAGATGACAAAAATAATGTTGTATTGCTGTACTCTACAAGTGCTCGTGGAATGAACAGAGCACAGGGCAGACATTTGAGTACAAATTGGGGCATATTTCTTCTAGTATCAACATGAATTCAGGTAGGGAAAAGAACCAGGGGCGAATCTAGCCGGCGGCGATGGTGGGGGCCCAATTCGTGAGAAAATATTCAGCATTGATACGCAGGGGGTGGGAGGGGGGAGGGGTAATGTTCATTATTATTTTTACTCAACAAGCCCCCCCCCCCCCTTTGAGCCAAAAAAGAGTAAAATTGTTGCTACCAACTTTCTTTTACTTTTTCAATGCCAGGTTGTTGTTGTTGTTGTTGTTGTTGTTGTTGTTTGGTATTATCGGCGTTTCATTCTTTTTAGAATATGTACGCCTGGGGTGGGGGCTCGTGTGCGCCGATTAATATTTAGAAAAGGAAAACAATGCAAGCCTGCAAAGATCTCGCTCAAAGCTTTAGCCTACTGATTCCATGGGTGGCTATTACCCACCTGGGAAATGGATTTGTTTTTCTTTCGAGGGGGGGGGGGGGGGGGGGGGGGGGGAAGGACTCGCTTTGAGATGTTTCAGAGGATCGTCGGTGTGTGGCTGCATCAGAAGGTGCTAAAGATGCTGTAGATGGTTATAAGTCGCCGCCCCTCCCCATTCAGCGTTATTTAGGGTACGCATATGCAGTGGCGGATCCAGGGGGGGGGCCCGGGGGCCCGGCCCCCCCCCCCCCCCCCCCCTTGAGAAAAAAAATCATGTAAAATCACGTGATTTTTACCTTTTTTGGGGGTGCAAATTGAAATTTTTTTGAGGATCAAAAAAAAAAAAAAATGTGCTCACTACCCCCCGGGCCGGACTTTGTCGCATGAAACGTACCCCTTTACCGGACAATTTGGTTACACGCATGCGGTCATTTCGACCCTGGAGGGGGGGGGGGGGGGGGCGGGGGTTATAACAACACCTGTCGCCCCCGCTCACATACCCAACCACACCCACGCGCCCGCATACACAGATGATAGTCCACGTCTTTTCCCTTTGTAAAATACCAATAATAGCAGCTTACGGCCTTATGGACTATATAACTTCCCGCTTACATGGCGTATGTGGCATCTCAGTAAAGGTTACTGTACTTTATTATCTATGATTCCATCATTAAAGGAAAAATAGGTATATTGTTTGGAAGGAATGCAAAACAGAATTCAAGTCTATTGTAGAATAGTTTTGTTCATGATTGGATGTGATTTGAAGCAAAGATTCTCTAATGATATGCCATTCTGCTGTTGAGACCCTGCAAGTAAATACAATACATTATGCTTAGAGTTAAATTCTTTTGGGATTCCCCTTTTGATTATGTAGCACCTGTTTATGACATCGCTTCTAAATAATACTAAAAGATCTGACGTCAGGGGCGGATCTAACTTTTTGCCAGGGGGGGGGGGTTGACCCAGTGGATTTTCAGATGAGAGACAGAGAATGGTCCTAATTAGGTAGGCCTAACTTCAAAGCTAGATGGCATTTAAAGATAATCTGAAAGTTTGAGTGAAAACAAATCATTTTTAGGGGGAAAAGATCTAATCTATTCCTGAATTCTCCCAACTATATTATTATAGTTTAGGTAAATGTAAAGAGTCACAAAGCAATTAGTTGGCTTTATATACCATGCCAAACATTTAAGTGTTTTTTTTTAAAGCCTGTTAAATGTCCTACTTTCATGGAAAAAAACGGTTTGAAAAATTCAAAAATTGGTTGGGAGAATTTACCGTTAGAGGGTGTCACACAGTGATGCCTTCAAAGAAAACCATAACATACTTTGTGGTTTGAGAATGTTTTAATGATTTGTTGCATGTTAGAGGGTTACAGTAAAATAAAATAAGTAACATTTCATACAAAAAATTACGCAGTTTTTCCATCAACCTTCAACAATTTCAACGGTTCACGTTACTGGCTCTCGTGCCGGGGGGGGGGGGGGGGGGGTTGATGAATCAAACACTGGGTGGTTTTACTTTTTATATGCATAAAAGTCATATATACCATATTAGAAATAAGAATATTTGAGCGATAAAAATCTGAAGTTGGAAAGGAGAATTTACAATGTCTGGCTATGCATGGTACGATAAGGATAACACATTTCTGTTTTTTTTTTTTTTATCCAAGGTGACCCCCTTCAATAATGATTAGAAAAAATATGGAACAGGTATATAGCGTAATATAGCCAATGTGATTATGACATGACATTAACGTTTGACAGTAACCAAGATAGAGCTAATTGTATATGATTTTTTTTTGTTTTTAACAAATGATTTTAAACAACGTTGAAGACTACCAATACGTTTGATTATTATAAAAATAATGAATGGTTATGAGTTCAATAGTGCGAATATTTTCATGAATTGAAAGATTAACGTTAATCTTTCAACGAATGCAAATATTCGCACTATTGAACGAATGAAAAATATTCGAATGAATAATGTTGGAAGTTTTGATGAAAGTGAGCGAGGTGATTACATTATTGCCGTAGAGGGCTATCAAAGTTAACCAAGTACTAGCACTGATCTCTACGGAAAAATCATTTTTCCGTAGAGATCAGTGAGTACTACTACTAGTCATAGTAGTCGTGATTCAACAAGAAATATAGAAGTGAACAATTTTAGTTTTTAAGGTAAAAAGCTACCTAAATCCATCTTTAATTTAAATTACAATTTATCATATTAACTTTTTGAATTATAAGTATTTTACTAATAATATGCAGCACAGTAATTATATATTTTCAAAAAGATAGTATCCTTTTAAAAAATCAAGGTCTGAAATGTAAGCTAGTGACAAGGAACCCTGGCCCATGCTTGGCCAATCATCGCACAGGAGACAGGTGACGTAATCTCATTACTCACCGCGCGCAAATTCGACATTCATTCTGTTCTTCCGGGGTTCCCATTGACTTTTGTACAGGCTTTGTATTACACGTAGCGTCTATGGCCGGCAGCCGCCCATTTTGTTGACGTGCAATTCATTCATTCATTCGATCGCGTTGAGAAACCATTGTTTGCGTGTGTTAACATCTGGGATCTAGGAATGCAGCTATTTTTCGGCCTAGAAATACACTTTACCCACACCAGAACCATTACCTTTTGCATGAGTGGGATGTTCCTGAGATATGTATGAACAATGAATTCAAGAAAATTGATGGGGTAAGATAAAACTAAGACAATTATCATGATTATTGCAATACAATTTTATTTCACAGAGCTATTTCAGTGACGCGTTGACGCTTTTTTGGCACAGCGTCAGCGTCACTAAGCCGAGCTGAGCACTCGATAAACGCACAGTCGAGTCGTACAGTGTAGTGCAGTGTCTGTGATGATATGTCTGTGATTAAACTGCTTTTTAATAAATCCAAAGCAGGCATAAATCAATGTGTAGACCTAGATCTAGGCCTATATAAAACTATAACTTAGGCTACTAGGTTTGCTGTTCTTTGTTTGTTATCCTCCTAGTCCGACTCCTAGGCCTAGATCTAGTCCTAAAATATACTCCAAAAAACCAGTAGGGGCGCTGGTCCGAGAATGAGGATCGTCCTCATAAACAAGGATATCCTCATAAACGAAGACAAAATGTGTCCTCAAAAATAAGGGTCGTCTGCATTTTCGAGGACGTTTTTTTTCATCGGCGCTCTGGGGGTTTCATGTTACAGAACGGCCCGCTGGCGATGCCAAAAATGGATTCCCCTGGGGAAAATAACCCTAGTTGTCCGTCTACTTTTATGGGTTGTCCGTCTTCCCAAGGATTTATTGCTCATAATGTGAAGGTCTCTGTACAAAGTCAATGTAAATTGCATCAAGAAAAATCATTGCAGAATCCGTTTTTTGCATCGCCAATGCGCCGATCAAAAATATGAAACGTCTGCAAAAATGCAGACGGTCCTTATTTTTGAGGACGCATCGGTCAGTGTTAAAGAAGACGATCCTCGCTTATGAAGACGATCCTTATTCTCGGACCAGCGCCCCTACTGAAAACGGAGTTTTAATTTTACTTTACTGGAGACTGGAGTGGAGGTGGGCAATTGGTTAGAGGACCCCCTACACCATTTTTGTTGCGGTTACAAGAGTGCGCATGCGCAGACAGGGACGCTATTTTAATTTACGAGTAGTCTAAACAAGGTTGTTTACTCGTAATTTAAGATGGCGCCCATGTTAATATGATGTGAGCGCAAGCAGTAACGCAACAATACATGCGCATCTGAAATTGAAAACAGCCCAATTTTTCTGTCTCTTTTGTCTGTTAGCCTCTGATTTGGGTCGGCTCTACCTAAATCAGAGACTAACGAACGAAAGAGACAGAAAATTTGGGCTACTGAAAACATTGATGACGGAATGTTTATGTGCATATTAAATTGGCGGTTTTAACCGTGAAAAGGGTGTACGTGTTACACAGTATTAGGCCATGTAAAATTGATTACATGTTGATCGTCCGGATTTTTTGAAAAAGAGGAGGAGGGTGTACCATGTTATTTGATATTTGATATTTCAAAATGGCCGCTCAAAATGGCCGCTCGGTACATTTTCCCTGACAGTCGAGGCTATTTTTTTTCAAGATGGCCGCCGACAATTTTTTTAAAATCAGAAATAGAGCCATTTTAGCAGTGTTTTTCATGTTTTTTTTCTTTCAAAAAAATAAAAAATAATAAAAAATAAAAAATAAAAAATAAAAAAAAATAACAAATAACAAAAAATAGGAGGCGGCCCCCAAAAAGGAAGCGGGCGGGGACGATCAACATGAAATCAATTTTACATGGCCTTAGAAAGATTTAATAAGAAGGGGAAACTGTTCTAAAAGGAATATAGCAGATTTGAATTGTACAGAACCTACATTTATTCTTTACAAAATGCAATGTTACAACTTAGGTAGACCTACAGCTTTTTATTAGTATAACAAATATTATGTTTCGTCATATTTCAATGTCAAATAAACATTCATCTTCTTAAACTTGTTAATTTGAATAATAACTTATTTGAATAACTTGATCAATAACTTAATTTGTAACATGTATTTATTTTCCATTTTATGTGATTATAATTTACAAAGAATTGTTTTATAGTAAAAGATACATGTGATGTATGTAGGTCTAGGTCTATCATGTGAAATATCAGAAACAATGAACTGAAAATGAATTAAATGAGAGAGGACTGGTTGACATTGGATCGAAGGTAGACTTTTGAAGGCTGTTCCATTTGTGGTGGTCGGTTGTCCTTTGAAAAAAATTAGGTACTTAAACAGTTAAAAACACAAGAGTCTGATTCACAGTCGCACACTGCACTCTGCTCTGACAAACCACCCAATAGACATGATTGAGCCTGGAATTAATTATCAGATCTTGGAAAGTGGTCCTAAATATTCCGTGAGGGAACTTACACTGGCATGAGCCATATTTTGGGGTGTACAAATGTGATTGCCAGTGGTCATACATCATACTCATACTATTAATAATGGGGGTGAATGGAGGAGACCCACCCCCCCCCCCCCCCAAAAAAAAAAAAAAAAAAATGGGAAAAGATTGCAGGGATAACAAAGTGAGTGTGTAAAGTCCATGCATTATGCATTATTCACAATTATGAGTGATTTTTGGAACAGTGAGTTACACTGAAAATTTGTGAATTAGACTGCTGACTAGCATGACTTGACTTCTCTGTTTATTGATAATTCTTTACCCATTTTCAAGGAAAGTTGTGGAATAGATGATTAGGTTATTTTTATTCTTCACTTAATGTTGATCATGCAATGCTAGTATTTCATATATTTTATTTACTTTAATTGTGGTGGGAGGGGGGAGATCTCCTGTACTAAGATCATAAGATGACCTCCCCTGCAATACAGTTTTTTTAATGTGTCATGTTTGTCTTTGGCAATAAATTAATGATCATATGATAATCATATTTTTATCTGAATCCATGAAATTCATAATTTACCTACTGTAATTTAACTTTGTGTGTCTTGCTTTGAGCAGTGATTACGATGACACAGACAGTGCTAGCGATGGAGACGATTACACGGATCAGGACATGAGTGATTCGTCTCATGGATCATCATTCTATTCCAGGAAAGAGATCAGCCGAGCAAGATGGACAAAGGATGAGGTTTGATCATGTCTCTTTTTCTTCCTCTTTCTCCTGCTTATCTTCCTTCGCTATAAATACAGGCTACCATCAGGGCTGTGTCTCACGAAACTGTCATAAGTACAAGTTCAGCGACATCCCATTGTAACGCGTGTTAAACTTTAAACACGAATTTTAATGTGATGTCGCTGAACTTGTACTTAATGACGGTTTCGTGAGACGCAGCCCAGGTGTATTCTCATCCTGTGTATCGTAACTATCATTTGTGTATAAACCTCAAGTTTGCCGACATCCAATTGAACTGTGTGTATTCCTACCACAGTAAAAATGTAATTCTTCCTGTTATAGGGTGAAAACAAAATCAACATCATTAATTCACCTTCACTAAATTTTGTTAATGGATTTTTAAAAAGAGAAAATACTCAAACATGTTATTCCCCCTTATGAACCTATGGCTATACGACATGTGTAATGCCCTTCTCTGCTCTCAAGCATCACGCTTAAATGTACTTGTAGTTCTACATTCACTAAAAGTCTCTCCAATTTTTCTGTCTTCAGGACGACATGCTGAGGCAAGCCATTGAAGTCCATGGCACGCTAGACTGGAAACTTATCGGAAGCTTCTTCCCAAACCGATCTGAGCTCCAATGTTTCCATCGCTGGCAGAAGGTCCTGAACCCTGACCTGGTCAAAGGTCCCTGGACTACAGAGGTAAGGTCAAAGGTCAAGGAGTAAAGCTCATGGAGTAGTCCTGGGGGGGGGGGGGTTCACAAAACTTGTCATCAGTAACAAATGACAGTTTTTGTTATAAGCTACTGAAATCCTTGCTTCTGATTGCTTATCAGCAGATTTGTCATTGGTTTTTGTCGTTTATCATTGAAAAAAGGCTTTGTGAAACGGGTCCCCAAAAGTGAATTATTCTACCTATTGAAATGGTTTCAGACTTTCAGTTGTCCGAAATGTAATGTACAGTATTGTTAAATAACAATTAAAATAAGATCATTAAAATAAAGATAATGGTTTTCAGAAAACCATCCCACATTATACTTTTTCTTGCTTTCTTTCATTCCTTCCCTTAACCCTATTTAGCCCGGGGGGGGGCTTGAGAAGCCCCCCCCTCGACATTTTTCGCGATAATTTTTTAACGCAAGAAAATCTTGCACTGAAATTTTGTGACTTTTTTCTTTCGAGTCTTGCGCAACTTTTGAAAGAAATTTTTCGAAAATCGGACCTACCATTACAAAGTCACGTGTCCTTTTGTCTTCGCATGTCAGCCCGAAAATCGCTCATTTTTGTGATTTGTGTACAAAACATATGGAAATCTCATTTTTCAAATAAAGAGGTAAAACATTGGTTATTTGGTCTTGTTTAGATTTTAGGTGTTTATTTTGGGGTCAAAATAGTTGAATTATAGTTGGAAATGAAATAAAACAACAAAAACAATAAAATACATAAGTTAAAAAAACAAAGAAATACATAAGAAATTATCAAAACAATAGATAACATAAGGAATAACCCTGGTTTTTCAAATTTTTGTGTTGTATTATTATTCCAAATGGTCTAACAAATATATGTAGTGAGAAAGAATGCTTAAATATGAATAATGTCTGATTTATGGGCAAAAATGTGAATTTAATGACCTTATTTGCATAAATTACTATAAATATGCAAATGAGTGAATTTTTCAAAAAAATTGAAATTACCATAGTATTCTATACACTTCACTTGACATGTATGCAAATTTTCGCGGCGATCGGGCGTTTCACGGCCGAGATCACAGGGGGGGGCCTGAGAAGCCCCCCCCCTGGGCTATGCAGTTTCAAAATAGCCCGGGCTAAATAGGGTTAATCATCAGGCATTTCAATGAAAGAGAATTCGTTCATGTGGTTAAATTACATAGGCCTACTATTCTGCCATATTTCAATGTCCATAGATGCAAGGCTGAAAGCCTACTTGTTTGAATTACACACACAAATATTACATACACATTAGACCTTCAATCAAATTACAGCTTTTTCCCTGAAATCTTCAAAAGTTCAGAGCATAGATGTTGCTGCATGAATACCATTTAGTCGGACTAAACATTAAAACATGACATCAAGTCATGAATTAGAGTCAATTTGAAATGTATAATTTAAATAAACTGTGAGTACATTCATGAAACGTGAGTCTCCTTTATCTGATGAGACTGGTAATCATTTCTCCATGAACTAGGAGGACCTGTTAATCAGGCGGTTAGTGGTAGAGCTAGGGAACAAACAGTGGTCTGTTATCAGTCAACATATACCAGGTAGAATAGGCAAGCAATGTAGGGAAAGGTAAGCTTCGACAAATCATCGTCTTTTGAGAGCTGAAAGGCGTTTTTATTGTTTATTCTCTTTTTTAAAGAGTTTGAGTTATTCTTTTTGCTCTCAGCAGGAAGTATGAATCATTTTTGATTTGTTTTGTTTTGTTTTCAATTTTGTTTTAATTCCAATTTTAGTTATTTTGTTGTTTGAAATTACTGGTTTACTGATGTTGAACTACTCTAAGCCAGAAGCTATTGTATCCAGAATTTGTCAGGTATTGTTAACTAAAACTATTCCTGACAAATGACTTATGCCAATTACAAAAAGAAATGTTTTAATTCATTTTTGGCAGCAAGAAACTTTTGCTCATCAGAAGCACTTTCCAAATTTGCAAAAGTTACTGGTTTAATACCTCAGTCACACGGCCACACCAACTTCAGACCAACTCTTAACCGACCAATTTTTGGCCAAAGACATAACCTAATATTTTTGTTCGGTTTGTTGTTGGTCTGGTGTGACTAAGTATCGGAGTAAATTCTTCCTTTCAATAATCATTGTTGTTTTCTGCATGTTGTTATTGTTGATTTTTCTACGCAATTGTTTGTTTTAATCTACTAACCCAGGAGGATGAGAGAGTAGTTGAGTTGGTTCGTGAGCACGGCCCTAAGCGTTGGTCTCTCATCAGCAAGTTTCTCGTGGGGCGTACAGGCAAGCAGTGCAGGGAGAGGTATGCTATCTCTGTCTTCTCTCAATAGCAAACAAAAAAATCAATCTTGTATCAGTTCAGGTAGTACCATCAGTGGAAATTAACAGGGTTTCCTCAACTGCTGGGATATACATTGCCTCATAATTTATTGCAAACCTTTGCTTCCAGATCTTCTTGGGATCCAATATATATCTTTCAGGCTATTTGGGTAATACCAAAACATTGTTGACAATGATTGAAGTTTTTACTCACGATTTTAATCATTGAATCTTTGTGGGTCAGACAGAGAAATGCAGAGAAATGTATGGTATTTTTTGATAGAAACTAATAAGAGAATCGTCCATCTAAATTATATTATGTCTGTACATTTCTATTATACATGTTTGTATATTATGCCAGCAAATAGTATAAAAAAAAGTTAGGAAATAAAGACTACCATGTAAAGACTAGTAATATCATTTTGTTTGTTTTTTATATGATAAATGTAGTTCAAATGTTTCTTATTTCCCATAATTGTTACGATGTGTTAAATGTGTTTTGATTCCTTTAGTTATATACATGTAAACACTGAGTTCATATTTGTTTGAAGTTAAAGAAAGGGAGGGCACAACATTACATAGGCATGCATGATCAACCTGCTGTATAACTGAATTCCGACCATCAATGTCACCATCTTTAAACTACAGGACAAATCACTGATTTCTTTAAACATTGATGAATGTAGGGATGAGATTCCTTCACTGATTTTGAGATTTAAAGGGGGGATTAAACTTTCAGATTATCACTTATTGTACATCTAGCATTAACCTCACTACCTTAGCACCATCTTTCTCTCATCTGAACAATGTTATAGAGTCCCTTGAAGCAAGATGGGTAACAAATATTTCTCAAATTTAGAATTTAAAATACAAGGAAAACGTGTCCTTTAACGTTTGATATATTCAAAGTTTTCTGCAGATAGGTCCCCCTGTACGGGGCGCTTCCCCCTTAATCCCCTCCAGGTTTGCCCCCGGACCCCCATTTAATCTTCCTCCTTCTTGGAAATTTCTCTGTCTCGTCCCTGTTATTGGCAACCATTGCATTATGATAAATAAACATTTTTCTTCTTGTAGATGGCATAATCATCTGAATCCTGATATTAAGAAGTCTGCTTGGACTAAAGAGGAGGATTACATCATCTATGAAGCTCATAAGAAACTTGGTAACAGATGGGCTGAGATAGCAAAGCTTCTTCCAGGAAGGTATGTAGAAGTACATTCAAGTTGATAATGGTGGTGATGATAATGATGATGGTGATTGTGTTGATGATGATTATAATGATGATGGTGATTGTGTTGATGATGATTATAATGATGGTGATTGTGTTGATGATGATTATAATGATGATGGTGATTGTGTTGATGATGATTATAATGATGATGGTGATTGTGTTGATGATGATTATAATGATGATGGTGATTGTGTTGATGATGATTATAATGATGATGGTGATTGTGTTGATGATGATTATAATGATGATGGTGATTGTGTTGATGATGATTATAATGATGATGGTGATTGTGTTGATGATGATTATAATGATGATGGTGATTGTGTTGATGATGATTATAATGATGATGGTGATTGTGTTGACAATGATAAGAATGATGATTATGACAGTGGTGGTGGTGGTTCTAGGAATATAGGAATCTCTAAAGGTAGACTGGTCCAAGAGAATTAAGGTTGAGTTGTGGACAAGAGTGAAATGTAATTTGTCAGCTTTCTCCCTCATTTTATGTAAGTTTGGAAGAATATCATATATCATGCTCAACAGTCTTGAATTTACCACATGGACGCCTTATGTATGATGTTCAGAAGAGATGTTAAAACATTCATTCAATGTCAAATACTTCTCAGTTTTTGATATTCTATCAGTCCCTGACAATTCATGTATAAATTCTTGATTCAATGTGTGACTCGGTCTCCATTCAATATTCATTCATTATTTCCAATCCTCGTAACAAAAATACATTAAACAATACATTATCATATATGCCAACTGTTCAGATTAAAGAGGAACATTCCTCTTTTTGGGAGAAGATAATTATCATTTTAATGCAGGTGTTCCCCTTCCTGTACAAATTTGTCTGTAGTATTGAATAGGAGAGTTAGGATTGTTCCTCTTTTTTTTGAAAATAGCATAATTTGTACAGATTTCTGATTTTCAAATGTTGGCATGTATGCATTATACAATACATATAAGCAAATAAACAATACAAAAAATATGGAGGAGCCAGTAGCCTTTCAAGGCTGGGCTTCAATGGCCGCAGATAATTATACAAAGTAAAGAGAAAAGAAAGAATGGGTTGTACATAAACAAGTGTGTACAGGCTGATTAAACATAAGATAAAAATTCCTTCATTTGATGTTTATATTTTTGTTTGAATGAGGCAAATTCCTTTATCAAATCCCTTTGCAGGACGGACAATGCTATCAAGAATCACTGGAACTCCACGATGAAGAGGAAAGTAGAGACATGTAACCCCTACACCCCCAGCAAGACAACCAAGACACCTCACTATACACACACTAATGATAACCAGGTAAGTTCAAATCTTCATCATTACAACCGTTTTTTCTAGAATCCTGTGTATTGTTATTGTTATTATTATTAGGTATTTGGCATCGCCTGTGTCTGGGAGGGAAAAAGCGATCTGCATCACTGACTGTAACCCTCGGGTCTGTCCTGGTATAACTGATTGGGGGTGTGCAGGTGGACCACTACACCGGGGTTTCCCCCTATGCTTATACGAATAGTGCAGTGGGTTATTACAACCTGCAAAGGTGGTGACTCTGGAAAATGTATGGGACATGGTAATAAGACCAGAAAACAGTTCAGTTATGTCATCATGGTTATGTGATAGTAGTATCAATAATGTGATAATTATATCTTGTCGTATCGACATATGGACGGATATGTGCTGATGACAACAAGATGTGAAGAAGTGTTACCTTCTTTATAATAAAAATGCAGCTACAATTACATTTGCAATGTGAACTCGATCAGTAATTTGTAAAAATTTAGGCAGTCATATTTTGTTATGTGTTTTTCTTGTTTGACAGAAACCATGTAGCAGTAGCTCCAAGATATACACACCAGATAGTGACTTCATGAATGCTAATTCCATTAGAGGTATGTCGTTGTTTTTGTCTTTATGTGTATCCATGTTTTCATTATTTTCATCTTCTTCTTCTTCTTCATCATCCCCCCCCCCTTCTTTCCCTTACCGCTTTATCTTGTCAATTCTTTCAGATGTCAACATGACTTTTGCATGCATGAACATGTCATACATTGGATTATGGTCAAGATTCTAGATAATCACAAGAGTTTTTTGCCCCAAAATGATTGAATTGCAACACTCAATCTTGCGATTCTGGATTGTTTCTTCTTGCAAAAAAGGCTTTGTTGACAGGGCTGTCATTTTGCAGGCTTGAACCTGTTTACAAGCCCTGTAGAGGAGCAGACTATGCAGCATGATACATCTCCTAGCCTTCCCACACCCACCAGACCCTTGAACCCAAAAAGATCTGGAAGCACTGACCCCCTGCACGATACAATGCATCCAACACTGGCTTGGGACATCTAACCAACAGTGAACATTGTGGCTTTGTGACTCAAGAAGAAGAAGAAGTGCCTGTCTCCCCTCTGTGTCAATGCTTTTCAGGCTTTTTCCCCTACAGAATATATGGGATCGAATATATATGGGTCTTTCTTTCGAGCTACAGTCAAACCTGTCTATAGCAACCGCCCAAGGGAAACACAAAAAGTGGTCTTTGTAGACAGGCACCTTCAATACATTTCTCAATGAGAAACCATTTTCAAGGGTTATTAAAAAATGTGGTCTTTGTAGACAGGCTCCTTCAATACATTTCTCAATGAGAAACCATTTTCAAGGGTTATTAAAAAATGTGGTCTTTGTAGACAGGCTCCTTCAATACATTTCTCAATGAGAAACCATTTTCAAGGGTTATTAAAAAATGTGGTCTTTGTAGACAGGTGGTCACTAAACAGGTTTGACTGTACAATGCATACGGGTAAAACCAAAATGGCTGTTTTTAACTAAACTTGAAGTTCCGACTTAGGATTGTCAGGCTTTTTACTCTACAGAATATTTGGGATCCGATATTTCTGTGTCTTTCTTTCGGGCTATATAAGTTAAGACCAAAACATTGATGACAATGATTGAAGTTCCCACTCATGATTTTGTTTTATTTTCTTCCTCTCCTTCTCTCAGATGCTCTGAGGATGCGAGGTCAGGGTCAGCGTGTGGTGCGTACCCTCTACCCGATGGGTCACGACACCCTAGGTCAAGATGAAGGGGAAGGTTCAAAGGTCAAACAAGGAGTCAAGACTCCTCAGAAATGGCTGATCATGGACAATTGTGGTGAAATCTCACCTTTCAGGTAAGTTTAAAAATAAGTTTCACTTTGTTTCAGTCTTGTATTTGTATTTATTACAAAACACAGAACATGAATATTTTTTTTTACCAAAAATATGCATAACAACTATTACAAATATCAGAGAGAAAAAAAAATTTGATTTAACTAAGAAAAATGATATTTTTTTAGCTAGAATACTTTGATTTAATACAGGTTCGCAACATTGAACATGTTACATCAAGCGCAAAACATGCTTCTGTGATTCGTGCACTTGATTGCAAGCCTCGCTGTACCACGGGGCTTGCAATCAAGTGCACCAATCACAGAAGCATTCTAATTTCTTCTTCTTTCTAAACTTTCTTCCTTCCCTCTGCAGAGATTTCCATGATCTGATTGAGACCAGCGGTCATCCCTTTGATGACAAGGACAATGGAATATCAACCTTTGACCTTTCACTGGGGGTCAATTCCAGTACTCCCATTAAGTTCACCCATATGAACACCAAAGGATCTATCGGTATGTTTCAAATTTTAGACTTTTGTTATTGTTATTGTTATTGCTCGTAGTTTATGCAAAAAATATATTAATTAGCTGATTCATAAGCTTTTGAAAGCTTTGTATATGTACATTTTTACTTGTTAGAAATATACCCTTGTTTTATGTAGGTGTTAATTTGAAATTGTGTCTTTTCTCAGTATTTATTTGTAATGTTTACATAATGTGTGTAGACAAGTTAGAGGTATATTATCATAGAAGGAGGGAGAGAGGATGGACAAAGAGTTGAAAGGAAAATAATACAAAATAAATAAAATAAATGTGAATCATATGCAAGGAGAGAGAGAGAAGACAGAGATGGTGAAACGATTATGTTTACTTTTCTTATCCTCCACATTTTCACAACAATGTGACATTAGATTTATGATGGTGGTAGGTTTTTCAAAAATCAATCCTTTACAAATTACAACTGAGTGTTCTGCTCATGAGCATAATTAACATACATCAATATGTATAAGGTTTTTAACGACATGTATTTTTTTATCCAGTATGAATAATTATTCTGTTTTATTTACTAAGGTAAAGGGCTTTGAGCTTGTTCATGTAGAGGTGTAGAGGCTTCCATGGGGTCCATCTTGAGTTATATTAGTCTAAGAAGTCAGCAAGTTCCATACTAACTTTAAAATCCAACTCCCTTTTTGAATCTCTTTCTCTTGACAGACTATCGTTTTGATGGCCAGGCGCTTCTAGACCTGTCACGTGAGGCATCAGGTGGTCTTATACCCATCACGTCACCCGTCACATCCAAGTTCAGCACCCCTCCTACCATCCTTAGGAAGGCCAAACGCAAGGTAAGGGCACAATCTCAGAAGTTTTGGTCTATCTCGCAAAATGTGAACAGTAGTGTGTGTCACCAGACGCTTGGCAAAGCTTTTCAATGTGCTGAAACAACCGACTCTCACTGAGAGCTCTGCTGGGCCACTTAATTGGCAATATTTATATTTTTTGTATTTGCATGTTTTGCAATTTTTTAACAGGAATGTAATAAAATTTAATAAAAGTATTATATTGACATCATAAATTTTTATTTTTTACAGTGCCGTTGAACAGTTCTTGTGCTAAGAACCAGGAAGGTTTATGCCCTCACCAAATTGTAGTAGTTTTCCACTGTTTTTTTTTTCCATTCTATTTTCATATCAAAATACATTCATTCTTGGGTCATGGACATAAAACATTTAAAAAAAGTTTATCAAATAACTGTAAACCAAATTCAAGTAAGTTTGTGCTAATGTTTTACATTCTCTCATCCCATCATGTTTCTCCTGTAGCGAGTTAGAACAAGCTCCGCCTCCTTTGATGTTTCCATGGATACATCATTAAGCTCCACCCTGAACACGCCTAACACATCCCGGTACAAGACGCCTCAGGGTACGCCCATTAAGACCCTCCCCTTCTCACCCTCACAGGTAAGCCAGCCCTCTACAGATCGCATAAGTTCAGTTTTAAGGCCTCTCTAAAGTGTCGGGAGCCCCAAAAATGTGATGGCAAAATTTCCCTTGAATGGTATCATAATGTGAAAGAGAATGTCATTTAAGATGTGTTGCTGCAAGGATTCTCAAATTTAAGAATACAAAATATAGGTTTTCCGCATACAACAGAAAACCCAAATTATGTATTCTTTTATCAATATTTGTCTTCAAACATTTTTTTTTTTTTGGGGGGGGGGGGGGTTGGAAACTTTGTGTCAATCCTCTTTCACATTATGATACGATTTAAGTGAAATTTTGCCCTCAATTTTTTGGCAAATTTGGGGCTCCAAACTTTTTAGAGGGGCTTCAATGCCATTTAACGGTATTTTTACAAAGAGACTGACTTTGATTCATGCAGATCTTGACCATTAGAGAGAGTGAAGCTTGTTTTCATTTGATGCACAAAAATGTCTCAAAATTGAAGAAAAAGAAAAAGGAAATTAATGATACTTTTTTTATAAGGAGAGTTGACAAAGTACGTAACAATCCATAGACAACATGACCAATTTGATATTCACATACAACAAATGATGTAATCTTTCAAACATCCAAAACTGTTCTTTTTACTTGTTCTTTTTTTTTTTCACTGATCAGATTTCCTCTTTCTTGCTCTTTTCTGTTTTAATGCAAAGAAACCGATTACAAGGGTTAGATTGCCCTTAAACATAGAGCGAGACCTAATCATGCTGACAAACTAGATGCTGTTATAGACATTGAGACACAGCGAGTCAGCAATTACCTTGATTTATTTTCTTCTCATTTCATCTTTCCTTGTTTTCACAATATGCCTGGTATCACTGGTTCTCTTTCAGTTTCTGAATGGAAGCACCTCGGCAACATGCTCCTCCTCTTTACTGCTCACCTCCACTCCGATTGGTGGAAACCATTCACAAGCCACTCCCTCAATGCTCACAACACCAGCTGGGTAAGGAATGACTTTTTTATTTCAGATAATTCTTTTTAATATTGTTATCTTAAGTAAATATTGTTACATAAATAGGAGGGAATGACACTAATTCTTCCTGGAGTCCGTGACATGATAAAGGGTCCTTTGGGTACAACGAGTGAGAAGATAAATAGATTGAACAGTATAGGGAAAGTGAAGAAGAAGAATTCATCACCATCTTCTTCTTCATCATTCTTATCGTCAACATCATCAAACATCATCATCTTTTAAAGAGAAGGTTGAGTTCTGGGAAGAGGTGAAAAATAATTTATGAGCATTATCATTCTTATGTTCCCTGAAAAGCATGGCTCTTCAAATGCCTTCATATTCTAAATACTTCATGTACATCGTAAAACTCGGGGGGTAGGTTTTTTACGCCACGTGTTCGTGTAGTCCCATATACATCTTTCTGTGTACAGTGTTTGTAACTTTACTAAGACTTGGCCAATATCTTATCATTTTGATGATTCCAGAACCTTGCAATACACACAAATTCTTATATGCTAGATGATCAACCTTTTCTGGTCGATTCCACACCGTTTCTTTCACAATGCAATCGCATGACCAGAACTCAACTTCATCTTTAAAGTCCCACTGCACTACTTTTATAATAGCTACTTGTGCCCTCTATATAGCAAACAATGCCTGAGCATGCAGTGACCATTGGTCCCCCATGATCTCCTTTTTCTAATGTTAATTGTGAGCTGATTTGATGAGATAACCACCTGTCAGTGGGCATGCAGGGAGGTCTAATATCCCCTGGCCAAACCAGTGCAGAGGGGCTTTTAAATGTATTTTTCCCATGCTGGTTTGGATCTTTCATGTCCTGTCTCCAAGTCTTCCACAACGCTCATTTACACAACAATAGACATCAAGTTTCAAAGGTATCTAAAATCATTCTAGGTATACAAGCCCCGACTCACTTAAGACTCACATCTTCCTTCAGACATTTAAATGCTAACTTTTTTGGAGGAGCTTGTGCCTTTGAATGTTTATTGAAACAGATATATGGCGCCATACAAATGCTGTGAATCACCATCATCATCATAACCATCTTTTATCTCTCTCCATTACCATGGCAGCATGTTCCGCACCCCTCGGATCCGACGCTCGTTGATTGACACACCCAGGACACCTACACCCTTCAAGGATGCCCTGGCAGCCATAGAGAAGGCAGGAGGACCAATCAGGAAAATGGTATGTGTGGTTTTGAGAAGATCGAGTTTGGGGAAAGTTATTATTTGACATTTAAGGAGGCGCAATAGCTCAGTGGTCTTGTAATCCGGTGACCCGGGTTCGAAACCAATTCGATGCGCTAGTGCCCTTTGGTAAGGCATTAATCCTCATTACCAGGTCCGTCGGAGAGGACCTAAAGCCGTCTGTCTTCTGGTTGCTTACTAACAGGCATTTATTGCTTTCTTAGCTGCCAGGTAAAATAACCACCACCACTACATAAAAACAGCATCACATTTGCAAACCTTGAATGCTTATAAAGGCTTTTCAAATTACAAACTTAAATAGTACGTCTGTGAACTGACTGGAAGAATTTCTGTATTTTGTGAGACCTGATTTACAGAAAATTAGCCATTTTAGGAGACTTATGTAGAAAATTGATTTTCGTTTGGAATAGGGTAGACATGAACATTCAGTTTAATTGATAATGGCAACATCTGTAGCAATTTACATGCTTCATGCTACTGCTTTTTGTTGTTGATATGCATCCCCAAAGAAGTCTTATTCTCATTCCATAAATATTGCATTACTACTGGTCCCCCCTGAAGCTTTCCAATATGATATCTATCAGTCATTGATGCAGTAATGAAATCAGAAGACCTTCTTTATATAGCAATACCTCATATATATTTTGAAAATGTCTCTTTACAGCAGGATCCTTTCATCAAGCTCATGTTTTAAACCAACACATTTTAGAGTTAGGTGATCGGCAGCCTTTTCACACACAGCTAAAATTCATCGTATCTAGAGATGATTAGAATCACTCAACAGTTTTAAACATGTTTATAGACAAAATTTCCCAGTGTGAACATCGTTTATACGATGTTGGGATAGATACGAAGTCGCGATCCATACGCCCCTAAAAGCAGGCTGCAGATACGAAGTTTGTATCTAGAGAGCTTGACATTTTGTGTGTGAAAGGAAATTCGTGTTTAAACGTGTTTAAACTGGATGGAGCGTGCGCTTTGATTGACATGACATGACCTTCAATGCGCAATGGCACTACTGCGCATTTTACGAGCAGTAGTTAATCACGAAACTATTAACGATCGCAACGAAATTTCTGTGTGTGAAAGGCTCGTGATTAGTTTAAACACGTTCGAAACACGTTTATACTAGTCATGTTTATAGAATTTTAGCTGTGTGTGAAAAGGCTGCAATGCTCTTTGAATTTTCTAATTATAATGATAAAATTCTCTGTTCTGTTTCTAGCCGCACACCCCGAACCAGCTTTCTGATATCTCAGAGATCATTGCTCGAGACGAGAGAGAGGGGCTCAACAAGATTGCGATTAACCAATTAAAACGTGCCATCTTGCAGAAGGTAGGAATCATATGATGTGATTATCAGTACATTTTATAATGGGTAGTTCCATGTAAATCTTTAATCTTTAGATTGACTTCATTCATCCCAAAATACTTTTATCTAATATGACCATTGCCTAAGGTTGTTAACATCAGAAAGATCCATTTGTCAATAGTCATATCGGCGTTCGTTATCCGTTAAGTGTATGCAAGATTTTGAATAATGAATGAAAATGTATGAAAGAAAGTTTAGAGAATTGAGTAGAATGTAGCCAAAGTGATGAGATTAGATAAATATTGTGCCAACAAATCAAAGAACCCACATGTTTATAGTTTTATAAATGACCATTTTATGTATGTTTGTGTGTTTGTATGCAATATGTTTCAGACTCATGATGATTATTTTCATCTGAGGGCCTGACATTAATGGCACCGTCCGATAGATAGTCATGACTTGGTTTTGGAAAGGGAACCGTCAAAGCCAGTTTGTAGGCAAATACAGAAAGCTATCCACTGGACCAACTCTCATCTCATACAAATGTTATTTTCACTCATTATTCTTTGTTCCAGGCCGAATCAATATCACCTGTGAAGAAAGTAAGGAAGTCGCTGTCCAGCTGCATGCAGAGGGAAAAGGAAAATTTGACTGGAGACGAGACTAGACAAGAAGAGGCTGATGTAAGTTGATATAATACACATTGAAAAAAGAAAAGTTTTGATATTATTATGCATCTTATGCTGTAGCAACCATCTCGGCAGCCGGTGGGTGGGCGGCCGGCTTCTTAGTCTTCTACATTACTGTTTGCCAAACTTGACCAAAAAAAAGTATTACCCACATTTGAAAGATTTGGTAAAAACACTAAACAGAAGAAATCCTGGATATCCATCTAAAATCTAACTCTGAGTGAACCAAGTGTTTATTTGAGTGAAGGAAGAGCATTACAGTCAACCTTGCACTGGCCCAAAAATTGGCTTTTCAAATTATTTTCTCCAGTCCTGAAGGATTTGATTTTCTAGCGGTTGACTGCGCTTATATCTCGCTCATGGTTCACTGATTTATGTTTCTGCTCACAGGAGAGCATCCTTGCATCAAGTCTGCTGATGTCGCCCCCTGTAGGCAGTAAAGGTCAAGGGTCAATCCTCGGTGGTGAAATGAGTATGAAAGCTCTTAACGAAGCTTTCAACATGCCTTCGACCCCGTCCCCTGTCGCCCCCGCAAGGCCAAAGGTCAAAGTTGAGCCAGCCAATGGACCTGTATTTCAACAAACCAAGGTGAATATATATGGGGCTGCATGTGAAATATTCAAGTTTGAAGTTGACGATGGTCCTGTCAAGAATAAGATCAGAGTAACGAGATAATTCAGGTTTATCAGTCATGGAAATGGACATGTTGGCTTCAAATCAGTATTGTGTCTGATCTAACCTCACAACAATCCTCATCAGGGGGGCGTTTCACAAAACTTGTCATCAGTGACAAATGACAATTTTTGTTATATGCTACTGAAATCCTTGTTTCTGATTGGTTATCAGTAGATTTGTCACTGCTTTTTTTCATTTGTCATTGAAAAAATGCTTTGTGATTAGGCCTTTTCCCCAACAGGAAGCCCCATATGTAGAGGTGTTGTCGACTAGTTGATAAGTCACCCGACTGCAGATCACAAGGTACAGGGTTCAAGTCCCGCCGCGGCACTACTGTCCTTTGGCAAGACGTTAATCTACATTTGCCACTCTCCACCCACGCGTAAATGGGTACCTGATATTCTTGAGCGCTAGTTACTTTGGCAGCTCGGCTATAACCAGGGTAATATGTGTAAAGCGCCATGAGCGTCAGGACCTGGCGGATACCGGGGCTATATACATAACCATATTATTTATTTATAAGACCATAATTCTCTTTTTGTCTGCAGATGTGTTGCCAATTTGATAATTCATAACTGATTTTTATTTTCATCTCCTGCCAGGGATCTCGAGACAAGGAATGGTGGCAGATCACCCTGGGACAGACGAGAGACCAGCAGTTCATGAGCGGTCAAGCGCGACGGATGATTCTACGAGATCGTGTTCCGAGGTCGCTCGTCCTCTAAGGTCAAAGGTCATATAGTATATCTGTTTCTTGTCATGTCTGTCAACATTAAAGCTAGGAATGTAGTTTGAACCCGTAGTAGATTGTTTCATACCCATGAGCGAGATACCAGGGCCTGTATTTATTAATTCAAAGATTAATGCATGCTCAGTGAGTACTTCATTTAACTGATCGAATTACGTAGATTCTAACATGATATCACTCAACTGATAAGCCCTGTTCAGATAGGTTTCGGTAATCCAGCGCATTTTTATCCATTATGACGTCTGTGTCATGATTGTAATAATTTTCCGCTTATATAGCGCTTAAAGGTAATACAAAGTTTTGGTATGGGGTCATGTATTCGGTTCAAATGAACATATTGGAAACATATGCGATCCTACAATACTCATTGATCGTTGTCGCGGTTGAAATCGAGTCTAAAGTTATGAAATTGTAGATAATAAACTCTTTATGTTGTATAGCTCCCTCTCAAGGTCAAGATATTAATTAAGCTATAAAACAATGTTTCTTGACCGAAATCGACCGATTAGCTATTCCCGTTTGGAAATTATATATGACAACTACATATTCTGAGAATTTCATGGTCGCAGCTACCATCGTACGGCCGTAGGCGCCATTTGAAATTTATCAAAATTTACCGGGAGCACCGGTAAATTTTTATATTCAATTTTACTCGAAAACAAAAGTGTTTCAGGGGCTAAATTTTCTAGTGCTTATAATACACCCACAGGGGCATCCAAATATATAAAAATTGTAAAGAATCATTGTCCACCCAATTTTCAAAATTTCCCAAAACTTTGTATTACCTTTAATACAATGTCTCTAAGCGCTTTTACAGATATACTATTACCCTGATCATTGGATTTGATGCTTGCCCGCACACACTGTGTGCACAATCTCCACTCTCTGGGGAGCATTCCAGCCAGGCGTTAATTGACCATTTAACATCTGGGTGGAGAGTAGCAAGTGCAGGTTAATATCTTGCTGAAGGATATTAGTGCCGTGTTGGGATTCGAATCCTCGACCTTCGCATCTCCAGGCAAGCGCCTTAAATCACTCGGCCACGACGCTCCCACGACACTCCCATAATACGATTCACGTTTCTGTATCTTATAACACAGCGGCATGGTGTGTACTGCTTCATATTTGAATGAGCCGTTGGACATTGAGCGTTTGGCTACAGCATGATTGTAAATTACAATGTATATGTTTGTATATTTTGCTTTTAGAGATTTAATATTTGAGTTCCTGATTTACTAAGGGGTGAAATTAGATATAATAACGGTGTATCATAGACTTGATGTGTGCATTATAACAGGAAACAATACTAGGAAGTCATCTAGCATCTATGTAACATACATGTACAGCAAAGGATATCAATTATTCTAGATTGTTCTTGGAGGACTATGTCATCTGAGAGTGTCTACGTGCACAGTCGCATCCTACTATGGTCTGCATGCCAATTATGTTTTCAAATTAATTATAAGTGAGACTAGACAAATATTTGTTATGGCGACTTGCAGGATGTGATGCACACCTGCTTTACAAGTATTAGGGCATCACAAATAGGATGATTGAAAGGAGTTGAAAGGATTTCATTTGTCACAGGAAAACCAAAATATGCTCAGTTGAGAACATTTTTCATCATTCTCAAACAATCTAATCATTAATAATTATGTACATTATTTCTTCTGTTTTGAGCCAAAGTAGTGCTAACTCTGATGAAATATAAGAGTTAACACTTTTTAGGCTTTTAATTTACAATTGGGGACAGCTAGTACGGTATTTACAATGATGAAGATTTTTTTTTTTTTTACCAAATTCTTTTCACACATAAACAAAAGTGATCAGTGAATTTTCATTAAGTAGACAAAACAAATAGACATACACAAAGATGTGAACAAAGGACAAAGAAATAAACAAAATTAAATGATTGAGTATTAAACTGTATTTATTCCTCTTTTTCCTTGTTCCATTTCATTGATGGATTAAACATGATTTTAAGCACACACAAAATATTAAAATCATTTTAAAGCTAGAATATATACCCAGAATTACTTCATATATATAAATATAATGTTTAATACTGTAATCGTTGACAAAGGTTTCAATTCCTTTCATGAAAATTGTTTACACAAAAAGCATCTATACGATACCAACACTATAAACAACATCTTGTACTAATAATATTCTCATGAACCTAACAAAAGTTTACAATTATGAGGAAATTAGTATACAAGTATTAGTACTCTAGAGTTGATTTGAAGTTGAAAGTGAAACAATTATTAATGACAAACAATTTGACTGCAGTGCGTGATGCATTTCAACAATATTGTAATATCTTTCAAGTGGGGATGAGAAGATGACGTAATTCTGTGCAGTGTTAAATATAAATAAATCTTCAAAAAACAAACGGTGGATAGAAAGCACGAATTGTCTATTTTGGTGCTGAAACAATTTCAGATAATATGGTCAGTACAGCACCAGATTCAAATGATCATAGAATGTACACACGCTTCATGTTACGCTTGTGGTTTTGCAGTTATTAATGTAAACAACAGCATAAAGAAAGTAGAAGGGGAAAAAAACATGACCGAAGTTTGATGCGAATCATACCAAAAGAAATTGATAAAGTAAGTTATCATGCTCATCAAGCGTTTGGAACAGACAACAAAATGTGTATATAAATAGTTTATGACGTTGTGTATAAAGGATACACATGAATATCAACATACACGTTATTAGCAAGTATAAAGAGGACATGCATAAGACTTGATCCCAAATACTTCTCAACTGTGGAAGGTTATTTTGCCGAGTTATTTTTCTTTTCGTCATTATGATTTGATGTGTATACGATGTACATATTGTATTTGCAGATTTGTTTTTATGAGTGCTATTCTATTAGTTTATACATGTATGTGATTCATTATTATTCATCATTATAGCGGCTCTGATCAAATATGCCTCTCTGTATTTTTAGACGTTACTAAAATGACCATCCTCTAATTTTCCCCAAAGCTCTGCAGTTTGATAATATAAATATATCCTCTTTTTAAAATTATGATTGGACGTTTAAAAAAGATGCTGTATTGCCCTTTTGGGGGCGACGGTCGCTGTTTTGAGGGGGGGGGGGGGGGGGAAGCAAAACGATTTCCGACCAAACGACCCAGGTTCTGGCACCTAAAGGGCAATACAACATTCTCTTTTTGAGGCCTGACTGGCTCCACATAACTATTGTGTAAATACTATTTTGCATATATTTAGAGAGTGCTTTACATTTCATTTTCTTTACTAGTCAGTTTCTACATGGCAAAACATGTAATTTCCAGATAGAAAGATCATTTGAAAGCTTTGATTTTGCCTGAGAGTCCTTGGCAATTTTAATCAAAATTTTGGGTCATTGTAGGTCACACATAGTACCATTTGATAGTGCATTTGCAGATGTGGTGTATTGTGTTACAGTTTGAGGTTATATTTAGCACATCGCAGCTTCTATACAATGCATACAAACTGAATGTTCAGATATCAGATTATCTCTAGTACGGTGTTGTAGTAGTATGGCAATAGCAAACATTGTTAAGTTTTGAAAAGTAGAAGTGAGTTGTTATATCTGTTCCAATACCATGGTCACAAGAATGATACCAGCCCAACAACAGACCAAAACATCACATTACATTAGACTGAATGTAGGATCAATTATAGATCTGTTTGGAGTCTGTTTGGCGGTGCGACTATGATATTATTATTAATGTATATTTATTCAGATAAATGGAACTATGGAAGTAGACTCAATTAATTTGAAATATGCTTAGAACTTTGCATTAAAACTTTTGACAGTAAATGAATAATCTTGTGCTCACAGAATTGCAGTGGTTGTACCTAAAGAGTGTAAACATAGGTAAAACAATACCTTGCTTTAGAAAACGAAGCAGTCTTACAGATTTATGAAATTATTGCCTTTTCTCTACAAAATCTTGTCTTTAGAAGAAGAAAACGAAGGATTGTCAGGACGAGTAAATTATAACTATTGCAACAAATTCTTCTCGCATGACAACAAAATGGATTTTTGTTGTTGAAATGTTACACAGAACATGCAGTGCAAGACACTTATATATGACAGCATCGATATTTATGCCTTCTTATTTCCAACTGCAGTGACATGTGAAATACAGTTGAACCTGCTGTGTATAGTGCCCACCTGTGTATACAAAAACATGCACAGTTCTTATTGAAACATGTCATTGAGAACCTGTATATAAAGACCATCTGCTTCTACAGGCCACCTTTTTGTGTCCCTACAGCGTTTTTTCTAGTCAGGTTTGACTGTATTATTCTCCTTGAAGTGGGTTGGACAGAGTGCAGTCAAGCTTGTACATAATAATATAGAATAGAGCACACTAATTTATTACAATTTCATTCAATTTTGAGTTACAGTGGACACTCATTATAATGAGCTCTGTTATAGCGAGGTATCTCTTATAACAAGATTCTGGATATAACAAGGTTATTTGCATGGTCTTAAGCACCTCGTTATAAGGAGTTTCCACTGTATTATTCATATTTATTGCTAGTTTGGTTTATTTTGTATGTGTTTTATTTTCCTTCTTGTTTGATGTCGTGTCAGTGAATCAACCTTAAATAGCATTTTCTTTCTGCAAAAGCAAACGAGTAGATTATGGTACTGTAATAACAACAAAGTTAAGCTTTTGAAATTTCCTCTCGTACTTCTGAATAAACACTCGTCTTTTCAATGGACCTATTTACGTGACAAGAATATTGTATGAAACTGTATCTTTCCTGATTTAATATAATTAGGTTTAAAACGCCACTTACATGTAAATGTATACTGTGTGTATGATGTGAAACAATAAATTAAACTAAACATCAAACGGTTGACTACGTGAAGCATTCCTTTGCAGTCTACAAAGAAACAATACATGAATATCATTTTTCTGTGGTAATAGCTGATTTAAAAGGAAGATGAGATCATCAAGCGAAACCAACTAACCCTTAGAAAATAGTGGTAAGGTATTGTTTCATTCAGTCTGGTGTTGAAACCGACTCCAAACTGATACTGAACCAACAAACAGACCCTTGGCCAATAGGGCTAAGGTTTGTATCTTTCATTGTGTGCCAGAGTGCCAGTGTGGTGTTGGTCTCTTCATTGTGACTGCAGTATAAGGAACATCAACGGAGGAAGAGGTAGAACGAGAAAGTCGGAATGAACGAGAAAGGGTGACAATGATGGAAGCTAGAATGGGAAGGTGATATTGCAACAGGGAAAACAAGTTTGTAAATGAGAGGAAGACCTGTGAATGCATCACAAGAAGGGGAAAGAGAAGAAAATACATTAAATGTCTTCATTAAGAACATACAGATCTATTTATCTTTATGACCCAGAATTGTGACCTTCTATGAAATATTCACGCTTTAATCTTAAACCTCTTGTCGCTGGTTATCCTCAGTCCAGTTATAGCTACTGTGACAGATGATCAACTACACATCATTTCATCTTAAATTTTTCATTTGAATCTTATTTCAATACATTTTCTTTTTGTTTTGGTGAGCAGCATTGTTGTCATACCAATTCACTCTATATCAAAGTGAATGATTCAACAAATTGTACCTACCCATCCCTCCACCTGGTAAAAACAACAACATGTATCTCTCTATACATGGTGGTCTGTGTGCCAACAAAATCTCAAATAAAAAAAAAACATTCATGAAGAGGGTGTACCCCGCAACTCTTTAGCTACAAACTGAAAACTTCATATCAAGACGTTTAACAAGGCATGTACTTATTATCGCATGAGAAAAACATGTGATACTTTCAATAATAATAATAATAATAATAGGAGGTTCTTATAATATCAGACTTGACGCTCTGCCACTATGGCACCTAGCAATTCAAGAAAATAATTCTTGCCAGGTACCCACTTACCGCACTTGGGTAAAGTGTGGCAAATGTAGATTAATGTCTTGCCAAAGGACGTTAGTGCCGTTACGGGACTCAAACTGTGGACCATGTGAACCACAGTCCAGTGACGTATCCACTAGACCATACGACACCTCTATTTACAGCGATGAAAGTTTAACAGTCACGTATGGTTCCTTATAGAATGATCCTCCATCTTGTATTGCGACCAATCCAGTAAACCTTGTGTATTCTGGGAATATCACATCCCTGGCAAAGTGAACAGCTTCCTTCACGACCAGTAATCCTCTCAAGTTCATTTCATTCGCAAAGCCTCCAACAAAGAGAAACCATTACAAGTTCTTTAAAATAATAAAGTAAATTTCCCTTAGGAAGTCTTAGGTTTCATTAAACATATCATCAGTGTCCTGAACACAGGATAAAAATATAAAACATAGAATGTCTCTAAAAATATTTAATTCTCTTTGGGAAGAGTATGGTTTCACTCAACATAACATCAGTATCCTAAACTTGCGAAAGCTCTCTCTAAAAATATTTAATTCTCTTTGGGAACTGTAAGTTTTCATCAAACATATCGTCAGCATTCTCCTCTGTTGATCATATCAGGTATCAAAGAACAAGAAGACAGTGAGGGGGCTCCTCAAACAGATCATCTACTCTGGCGTCTCATGAAACAATTACAACGATCTATGACATGCCCTTTTTCACTCTTATGCAACACTTCGAACGATTTTGAGCATCATTGTGCTTGTCCAAATCAAACGTCCGTGTCGTAGCTCTTCCTCCTTTCAATTCTAAGATCATCAAATAGATAGCATACAAAATTCATGTGAAATTTACATGAATGTGGCAACACTGAGCACTTCAAGGATGCATGGCACGATGTCTTCAAGCGCTATACAGGCACTTCGTCCGTTGATAAGGACTCTCTTTCCTAACGTCTCCTTAAAAGCTGCTGCTATGAGAGGCGCAGTGATGAGGATCCCATACACAACATCTATAAACCCTATCATGGCACCAGTAAGCCCTTCCAGGATGCATGGCACGATGTCTTTGAGCGCTATACAGTCACTTCATCTGTTGATAAGGACGCTCTCCCTTTACGTCTCCTTAAAGCTGCTGTAATGAGAGGGGCTGTTATGAGGATCCCACACACGACCCCTATCATGGCAACAGTGAGCGCTTCAAGGATGCATGGCATGATGTCTTCAAGCGTGGTCTTTGAGTGATGTCTTCAAGCGTTATACAGGCACTTCGTCCGTTGATAGGGACGCTCTCCCTTTACGTCTCCTTAAGGCTGCTGCTACGAGAGGCGCTGTGATCAGGATCCCACACACCACATCTATAAACCCTATCACGCAGAAAGAGATGTTGTATGATTTTGTCCTGTCGTAAATTCCACCTGAAAAACAAAAATGAGAAACAAGAGAAATGGCATCAATCAATACCATTCACTTTCCAGCATATCTGGGAGGCGTTTCACAAAACTTGTTATCAGTGACAAATGACAGCTTTTGTTATATGCTACTGAAATCCTTGCTTCTGATTGGTTATCAGCAGATTTGTCACTGATTTTTGTCATTTGTCATTGATAAAAGGCTGTGTGAAACGACCTCCTGGTTTGTCATGACAGGTACTCCTTTTGAGAATATACATTATTTTACAACCTGCAGCTATTTGTTTTTTGAATGAAATGACGAATATTGCTTTGATAATATTAGAAACTTTGGGGGTAACGCTTTGAATCTGTAAGAAATAGAACGGGTTTAAAATGAATGAATTTATTCATCACAGAGACATTTTAAATTCCAATATACATGTATATCCCAATCAATTCATGTACATGACTTTAGAGTAACTATTTGCAATCTAAAAGTGTCGCTAATGATGGGGGAGCTGGCACCCCAATTAAAAACATTACTGTCGGCAGATTTTAAGTATGAATGGCTTTTCTTTTTCTTCTATTTGCTTGTTTGAAAGAAAAATGAAGAACTTTTGATAGGGCTATTAAAATTACAGTCTACCGACACCGCAATTTGGATATGGAGCTGTATTCAAGTGACAGAATACCAAAGTCCTACGTATCCCTTTTTTTGGAACTCACCTAAGAGGGCACCACTGATGGGGAACCCAATACCAAGAGACACAAGTAGCATAGAGACGGCTGCCTTGTACCGCTTGGTAGCCACCGTGTCATTGACAATGATGAACTGCAGTGACGTCTTTGCTCCTAGAGAGAACCCATTGAAGAAAGACAGGATCGACAGGAACCAGAATGTGGTGGCGCCATAGTTGATGAAGAAAGCCACTGAGGACACTAGGTTCATTATGAGATAGGACACCTCGTTGGGAATTAACTTCTTGGCTGTGAAGAATCCTATACAGAAGCGTCCGAATATATTTCCGACGCCTCCGGCTGTTGCGACGTACACAGACATCTGTGAGTCGAAGCCCTTAGCTTCTGCGTTGGGGATAACAAAGAGTACCCAGCCATCGTAGGAGACGCCAAAGAGAATGGTCGCAAGGCAGATGCCGAAGAACACAGGGTAATCTTTAAATAGGTAAAGGTCGAAGAGCTCTGCAACACTATGGCACCACCTCCCGAAACATGTCCGATTCGGGATGTCTTCGGGACAATCCTCAGAGGCAATGGCCTCTTTGACAGTTACACTGTTGGAGGTGGTGTTGTATGACGCTACAAGTTCATGGTGGTGTTTGCTGTCACAGTTTTCCACTTCAGGGGTGTAGGTTGGAAAGCCATTTGGGGTTGCATCCTCCGAGTTACTAATGTGGTGTATAAGAACTTTGCTGTCCGACTTGCAGTTAGTGTTGGTGTTTTCAGAGTGTCTAAGATGACCGTTACCAGTATGTCTTTGATGAGGTATCAAGTCCTCTGTTTCAGCTAGTGAATCAACATCGACACCAGTCGTGTCAATTTCATCTTCTACACTTCCGTTTGCTCCATCTTGTCCTGATGAACACTGTCCGCTGTGCTCCCCTTCAATCTCTCTCTGCGTCAGCTCCGCCGTATCATCCAGAGGCACTTCTCCCGTTGCCGATTCCTTCACCTTCGGCACCGGCTCCAAGAGGGCGCCACTCACCAGAGTATTCAGATTGATAGCACCTAGAAGCATCAGGGCACCCCTCCAACCATAGTTCTTGACGAAGACCTCGAAGAGAAGCGGTAGAATCATGAGACCGATGCCGCCTCCGGTCAGATTGATACTAGATGCAATCTCAAACAGGTCTGGGAAGTAGTCCACAGGACTTGAGTTGGCCGGTAAGACAACCGTGCTGAAACCAATTCCTAGAGAAGGTAACAGACAAAAATACATTAGGTTTACATCAACATATCACTCAAACATGCAGGGACACAGACAAAATATCTTATCATAAAAGCCTTAAGTTCCTTCTCTATCCAAAACTGTTTGGTGTGCAGGTGAGTTATCATTTGACATCGACATATGAAAAAGCAAAACAAAAACATCGTTTGAATGATCATACGTCTCCTATTCGACACTCTAAAAAAATTGGTAAAAATATTTCCAATAATTGCTTTCTTTCACAGGTGGCATATCATTTCCTATGGCCTTAATGTGGTTAACCAAACTGTAACCACCAATTCAAATATGCCTTACCTCTCCATATGGTATATTACTAGTATGCAGTGTCACATTTACATGTATAGCTGAATCCACCCTATACTAGTTTCCCTCTATCACCACTGAAACCCAACCAGCATACCCTAACTTAGTATGCAACACTGAAACATAAAAACTTACCATTGATGGTAACTTTGTCATCAATGGTTACTACCATGGAAACCTTGATTTTGATAGACTGTTCAGCCCTGTTACCATGGTAGTTGCTATTGATGGCAAAGTTACCATCAATGGTAATTTTTTATGCAACAGGGCAGGCGCGGATCCAGGATTTCTTAGGGGAGGGGGCCCAACTTTTTTTTTTTTTTGCTCCCGAAAATTTGAAAATCGCGCCGGCCGAAAAGTCGCTCATTGGGGGGGGGGGGGGGGGGGGGGGGGGGGGGGGGGGTACAGAGCCCATTTTTTTTTTTTTTTTTTTTTTTTTTTTTGCTCCCGAAAATTTGAAAAACGCGCCGGTCAAAAATTCGCTCAGTGGGGGGGGGGGGGGGGGGGGGGGGGGGGGGGGGGGGGGGGGGGTAGTGAGCACATTTTTTTTTTTTTATCCTCAAAAAAATTTCAATTTGCACCCCCCCCTTGAGCGCCAGGGGGGGGGCCCAACCCCCAAAAATCGTAAAAATCACGTGATTTTACATGATTTTTTTCTCAAGGGGGGGGGCCCGGGCCCCCCGGGCCCCCCCCCCCTGGATCCGCCACTGCAACAGGGCCCTGCTAAAAAAAAAAGGAAAAGAAAAAAGGAAAGATTGCTACCGAACATGAAGAGAGCTGCGGCAAAGTAAGGTCGGTCATCGCAAAGGCTGATAGGATGAGACCTAGGGATCCCACCAGACACCAGCCATCACCACCTGACGAACGGAGAAACGTCTGAGGAGGGGTGTGTTCAGGACCGCTGCAGAAGGGAGGAGGGGTGAAAAAGGGGTGAAAGATCTTACAAAATATCAGAGATTAAGATTATGAATATTTGGTTGAGAGCTAGGCGTGGTCGTGGTCAAGGGATACGTACATGTATGATGGCATCACAGAATATCACATCAAATAGATACAACAACAACGACAGGAGAGAAAGAGAAAGAGGGGGAGGGAGAGAGAAAGAGAGAGAGGGGAGGGAGAGAGAGAGTGAGAGAGAGAGAGAGAGAGAGAACAGAAAATAATCAAGAAGGACAAAATTAAAAAGGAATGGGAAAAAAACAACACATATGTTAAGACCCCTTTCTAGACATGTATAACGGGCAAGTCAGCCATTAGGGGGCACTGTACTGATGGTATATATGTACTGCTACGTTTCATGTAGGAGGTGGGATATGTTTAGTAAAATGTGTCACTTAAAGATAACCCTCGTGTAATCATATGCTTTTGTAAATATTTTAATTGAGATTTAAATAATTTATATATAAACCTATGAACCGGGACCTAGATAATACACGCTTTGCTTTTTAGTATAGATCCCCCACTTTATTGATTGATTTATATGATTGTATTCTCTGTTATAACTATTATCATGTACATTATGTTTTCTATATTGTATGTTTAGTTATAATAATTGCCATTGTTCATTATGTTCAGTTATGTTATCTTTGATAAAGTGAAATAAATAAACTTGAAAAACTTGAAACTTGTCTCCATATTTTATTTTATTACTCTACTTAGTTTGAATCCTGTCTCAGTCTTTCTCGAGACTTTTTCCTCTTTTCGCCAATTGGTAAAGGAGGGAGGGAGACCCCTCCCCCCTCCCCCCCCCCCCCAATGCCCTCTGTGACGTAAATGGCTTTTCTAAACCAAACGTATAGTAAATGTAAATGACACCTGTTAGTAAGCGGACACCACGTCCGATCTAATTGTGTCGGTCACACTACGTCATGATTTTGCAAAAGTAAACACCAAAACGATTTCCTTCCGGTTCATACTGAATTTCATTCATAATAACGCTTGTTTTGCTATCGTCAGGAGTATCGCGATTAATCATCAATAGTGATACAATTAGCAAGGAATGATTGTTATTTTAACCGTTACCCGGATTTAACCATTTTCCCCTTGATTTCCTTGTGCTCCAATTGCCGTTTATTTTTAGGAAAAATTTATTTCACAGTTGAGAAAATGTGGTGCGAAATGGGAGGTCACGAAACAAGTGATTTTCAAGGGTCAGCCCAAAGTCTATTTCTCCGTGTTTCTCATCAAACGTGACCTGCGCCATCCACTGGCATCGAGAAGGGGGAGGGGCGCAAACCAAATCGGACATACCTTCAATGCATCATATTTCCATGTGTGCCCCCATCCCCCTCCCCGGCTGCAATTTTAGAGCCATTTCATCGGACAATTACATCTCGATCATAATTGGCTAGGATGACGTCACTTCATCACTCGCAGCCGATTATAGCTTCCAAAATTGAATAAATAAACATTGAACAAACAAATTAATACGTGAAAAATAAAGAATTAAATAACAAATAAAACCATGAACACATATATTATAATAGATAAATAAATATAATTTCGATAATGTATATATAGGACGTCAAATAGGTACAAAAATGGCGTATTGATATACATTTCTTTCATTATCCAATACATTGCGGTACTTATGATATTGGGTGTACAGTAATGACAGCTTATTTCCTTGGTAATAATTAATGGATAGAAGAAACTCGTCAAATTATAAATAAATATTGAACTCGGTCGGATCTTCATGCGTCCACATAAGATTACAGCCTGTGCAATTAAGTACATATTTACCCAGGTTTTATTGATGTATTTTGATCATATAAGCAGTGCATGACAGCGATGCAGTCCTTCTAAGCTATAGTCAATAAATTAAATGCAGAGTCATGGGTGTCTGCCGCAAAAAAGCCCAAGAAATATAATAGATTGTTACGCGCTATATATAGATAGCCTTATTGTTGTTTCATTTTAGAGTGTGCAATAAATTTATTCACCCTTTACCGTAACTAAAGCTAGGTCACCCAACCCCTCCAAGTTAGGTGAGGAAAAGGGTTTACCACACTTGCGACAATTGCTTTCCGTCCCGGTCTTTTTTGTAAATGAACAAAATTCTTAACTTCAACCATAGTGTGACGCTGAGCCAAACACTATCTAACCCAAACCCTGGCCCTGGCCCTGACTCTGCCCCCGACTCGGCCCTAAATCTTACCTAAAACCTTATTGCAACCATAATTATAACCCTAACGTATCTTTGAGAAAAAAGAGATAAAACTCATAAGCGATTCTCGGTTGAGCAGATCAGAGCACCGAGAAAGTCGCAGAAGACTCCGCTAGAACACGTTTCGAATAAGATCGGAGTGTTTCTTGATCTATTCTGTTAAATTATTGTATTTTGTTTTCCTTTTCTTGTTGTAAAGAAAAGAAAAGATAAGAAAGAAAAACAAACTGTACTCAAGAAAAAACAAGATGTAAAAAGTATTACGAGTAATTTAATTTATTTTCAATCCTTCCATGAATTATATTCCAGAAGAGACAAAAGTACAGTAGGCTGCGTTAATTTTTACCATTCCTGGTTATTGTTATTTTGACTTTTGCGATCAATTATCTATGCAGCACAAATATTTTGAAATTTATACCCTTTTTGATAAAAATTCTGAATGATCCTATTTGTTTGGATTATAATTATTAAAATTTGAATTTGTACAAACGTCGTACGAAATGTCATTCTTGGACTAAAACGAAACGGAGTTGGATGTGCGTCGTTCCGAACGAGAATGCATTCCGAGAACTTCTTAGCGCCGGACTCAGAGTTTACCACCCCTCTATAAATTCAACGAAAAACGCCCAACGCAACGTTTAACTTGCTACAAGAGCAGTTTTCTAAAAGTGTTTTTCATCTCTCTCCGCTACAGCATGTGGGAATCATTGATTCACAAGTCGGGAGATATTACAGAGACATCGATTTCCGCCTATTTTCGGTGAACCCGACTGATGCAGTTACCATCTGTTTCTATAAACCAAATAGTTAAGTCAAATACTAATGCAAAGTCATGGAGTCCTATTTCATATTTGTCCGATGAATGGAAATGACAAATGGGCTAAACGTAACCGACTATACGCCCTACATATATTTTTTAAAGGAATCGTTCGAAGTTAATTAGAGTGACTATGAAACAACACTGATGACACTTTCTTCTCTTTTTTTTAGCATCTTGCAGAAAATGACCTCAAAGGTATCGATCATGCATATTGGTAAATATTCCTGTAAAGGGGCAGATAATATAGAAAGGAAGAGATAAAGGTGGAATAGATACGGAGAGATCCAATCCAATCCAATGCAGGAAGTTATAAAGCGCCTATATCTAGTTGCCTAATGTATCGGAGGCGCTGATATGATGAGACTGAAAAACTACCAAAATGTCTGTTCATGATTCTAACTGGAAAAGACTATAAAGCAGTGACTAATTGTAAGCAATCTGATATAGGTATGACTTTAGTTGAGTTCTGAAAGTGGATAACTGGTGACGAGAGCGAAGGATTTGGGGATATCATTGAGATATCATTGAGAGAGAGACAGAGAGAGAGAGAGAGAGAGAGATAGAAAGTTGGAATAGATACGGAGATATATCATTGAGAGAAAGGGTGGAAGGAAGAGAAAAAGATGGATTGAGAGATACAGAAAAAAGGAGAAGGAGAAGAATTAGAGAATGTCTGAGAGATGGTTAAACAAAAAAGAGATGCGGAGTGGGAGATAGAAGAGAGATATTGCTTACATAACCAGTACGTAGCTCCGTGGGCCATCCCGATGATGGTCCCAATGTAAGCCGTTGAGGTACCAAAGTCTGACGTCATATCATTCAAGATGACCCCGAATGACCTGACAGTACCAGTCTCGAGGAAAGAGACGAAGAACACACCAGTCAGGATGAACCATCGCTTGACTCCCCTAGTCAACCGGTGACGAACCTCCATTGTGACGTCACAGTTAGTCATTAATCACGGGAAAACAACTCTGCAAGAACAATTCGGGTTGAAAAATAAAAATAATTTAGTAACATAATACTTGTCATCATTAATCAGCCTTGTTAGCGAGTATCTGCATTAAAATTATTTATTAAAAGAAAATGCACATGTGAATATTAATATATAGGCCTAAAAGAAAAATGGCATCCACAACGCCGTCAAATTATGAAGTTTAGACTTTGAACGGGTCTTAGAACCCAAACCAAAAAGGCTGATCGATGCTTATTATAATGATTGTAATCGACATGCTTTTTTTGGTCGTTCCATTTGCTTAAATATCTTAAGCAATATCGGAGGTTATTCGTCAGTTTTTCTTCTTTTCTAACTATTTTTTTGTTGTAACTGCGAGCCATGAATGAATGCAATGAATGGCATTCATTGAAATGAATTTTAAACCAAGCACGCTTACAAATTAAAAAGGAAAAGATCAAGTAGAACAAGAAATCATGACATGCTCCCCCCCCAAAAAAAAAAAAAAAAACTTTCTGCCAATCAACTTAGAATCCATTCACAAAAACATGCATGTCAGTCAAGGTATAGCATAGTGGCGTATCGTGGGTGTAGCAATATAGGGGACATCGGGGGGGGGGGGGGCGGAAACATTTGGTGGGTGAAATGAGAGATAACAAGGCAATGGCGTGACGGTGGGACGTGGGAGAGCATTTAAAAGTAAATCTCTCATTACGAATACGGATTGGAAAATAATTTATATGAGAACAATTTTTGACGATACAATAAATATATTGTTACCATCATGAAGAGTATAATGAAGACAATCAAAATTACTTTTTTATTACAAAGAACAATAGTTGGTATATATCCATCTACAAACTGTAGATAATTGACACAAATTTTGACAAGGAAAACGATTTATTAATAATATTATGGTACCTTTAAATTCACATTCATTCTCACTTACTCATTTTAATTAATATTGTCTATACAGAATGGAGAAAATATAATTTAAAAATGATTTTACATTATGTATTTTATTTCTTTTCTAACTTAATGCCCTCAACACCTGTTATACAACGTACACGTGGGAATATACACAAATTACTATGTCAGAACGTGTTTGGACTAGGACTGAAATTCGATCAGGGAATTTTGATATGACCAGCCCACACAATCTATCAGAAACATATCAACCGGCCTTCAAACCAAAACTATCGAGTATAGCTCATGTGAACAACTTGCCAAACTTCCCATGGTCATAAGGCCTCTGATTTAATTGGCTTTTCATATAAAGCCTTTAATATTCATTTCCACGGAACTTGTCTTTGTTTGGCTATGATTTTGCTTTTTTTCTCGATGCTTTCGTCATGAAAATTCGGCCAGAGTACGAGTGAACTTTTTTTTTTTTTGAGCCCTGTGAATGTCCTCAAAACCAATGTCACCTTCTCGTTCAACCGTTACACCCATGATTATGCTAGTATAATGTTATCCGGCCCATGTTGTTATAACAAGTCGTGCAGCACGATAAACTATAGTTAATCGATGCAAATGAGTTAATAATAAACAAAAGCAGTATTAGTTGACAGGATTGTTACTATAATTATAATTACAATTACGTGTCCCACGGCACTCAGTACCACCTTCAATTTTAATGGGAGGTTGTCGTCAGTTTCCCTTTGCAGAAGGTCATAATTCGCTGACACAAAAATAGATGAAAAGGTACACCCATTAAAGCTTATCTTACAGGAGGGATTAGAGCGCCCTGCAAGGTCACTGGACAGGTGGTTATCTCATCAACTCAGCTCTCAGTTAACATAAGAAAAAGAGGATCATGGGGGACCAATGGTCACCGATTAGGCATTGTTTGTTATATAGAGGGCGCAAGTAGCTACAAGTAGTGCAGTGGGAACGGGTGGAAAAGGGAAAGCATTACATAAGGTCCGTTCGTCACACAAACAAAAATGAAGGCTATATTCCTGGTGATTGACCACACCTGTTATTGGGTAATACCCGAATGGTGTCAAATTGCCCATGAGACTCAGTGAAGAAAATACACGGGGGCTCGGGGCGAATTAGCCCCCGAAATGCCAAAAAGAGCCCCCGAAAGTCTTAAAAGAGCCCCCAAAATGTGCATAGAGTTCAATGCAAAACGCATTAAAGAGTAATATTTTCAAGCAAGCTTGAAAAGTAGCCCCCAAAATGTGTAAAGTATTTTTACCCCATGAGAGCACACTACCATGAGGCCCATTATGGTACAATTATATTATATGGTATCGTCTCATTGGAGACAAAAAAGGCATTAACTATGTGTATACGAGTGAAAAAACTTTTTGACTCTAAAATATTATTATTACAGATGTAAACTGTTCGGACAGTGAAACAATGGTTTAGTGTTAATAAAAGATGCACATGAGTTTCAACAACCAATAATCGTCAGATTTCAAATAATGAAACGAAATTACAATCAAAATGATGCGACCTGTTTGGGATAAGGGGGAACGTGTGTTAAGCTGCTAAAGTGAAAACTCCGCTAAAGTGTAACCTGCCGCCTAAGTTTTTGAAAAAGAAGTTCACTTCAGCGAACGGGCTCGCGGCCGTAGCGGTCGTGATGCCGGGTGTGACGGCAGATCTTGTTACCTTGGCGGATCGTGTTCTCGGAACAAAATCTGCCTAGCAGATATCGTGATCAGCAGCGGATATCGTGCCCGCTACAACCAAATCTGCCGTTAGTGAACACGGCGGATAATGTGCATTGGCGGATTTGTTCCTATATAGCTACAGGCAGTGGCGAACCTGGCATACCGCGTCAGGGGGGGGGGGGGGGGGGGGGGGGGGGGGTTGGGGGGGGGGGGGGGGGGGGGGGGGTGTTTTTTTTGGGGGGGAGGGTTTTCCCCCTCCCACGGTATTTTGATGTTTGCGATCGCGCGATTTCATGCATACCCGTACCTTACTTATGTTTTGTTGATTTGAAAAGTCTTCATAATTCGAAAAAGATTGTTTATTGGGAGGGGGGGGGGGGGGTAGGGTTAGGGGTGTGACACCCAAATTTGCTGCCAACTTTTAAGGGTGCGACGTCATCCAAATTTGCCGATTAACAAATGCATAGCATCTACCACCCTCCTTCCCTATCCTAAATGTTAATTATTCCATGGTTTAATTAGGCTCTTATCAAATTAAAAAACCTTTTGAAGTAATCATTACCCCCTATAATATTGAAACATGCAACTAATTTGTTTCTACATCGTGATCGACCTGAAAACAAATACAAAAAAGTAATTAGCCCCCTTTTTGTATCTGAATCCACATATCAGTGATAAAAAATAATCATGCGAGCGCGAGGCATTACAAACTGATTTTTCCCTCAACAGTGACAGGAACTGGGCTTATGAAGCCCTTCAAAATTTCTGTCGGCAAATGCGTCTCTCTTTTCCTCTTTCCTTCCCTACTTCTTTCATTTTTTTTTTCTCTCTCTCTCTCTCTCCTTTTTTCTTTCTCTTTTTCTTTCCTTTCTTTCCCTTTTTTCTTCTTTTCTTTCTTTTCTTTTTCTTTCCTTTCGTTTCCCTTTTCTCTTTCTTTTCTTTCTTTTTCTTTTTCCTTCCTTTCTTTTCCCTTTTCTCTTTTCTTCTTTTCTTTCTCTTTCTTTTTCGTCGGGGGGGGGGGGGGGGATCCGGCCCCTCCCCCCCCCCCCCCCATAGGTACGCTAGTGGCTACAGGACATGGTCTGATAATTCTATCGTGAATAACATGGCGGATTGCTAGACTTAAATTGTCTGATTTGTTCGTATTGGACATCGAATCTGTAGGCTATTCCGAAAAGCATCCCCCCTTTATTGCATTGACGCCCACAGGCGACAAAGCCTTGTTGTCTCTCTTTCTTCTTGTCCATTTTCTTGTCCATCGTTCTAATTTTATGTTAAAACCAGCATAATTGACATTTTGGCATTTTTGTTTTATTTATGCCCGAGTGGGTCTAATGGCCTCTAGAGGCCTATACATAAGACCTCCTCCCCAACTGCTGTTTTAACAGAAATAAATCATAATTTAATTACGTATTTATTTCATTTCATTAAACATTTTTCCTGTGATCCAGTCTCTGTGCTTTTTCATTTTCTTTCTTTTCATTTATAACTAAAATGAAGGCAGATATGGGAAGGGTCATGATTGGTCAGAGCAAATTGACGTGTTTGTATTACTGCATTTGTTAGCCAAGAAAACCTTTTACAATAAAACAACCTGATTCCCATAGCAGCGTTTTAAACATTGGTAAGCCCCCCCCCCCCCCCCCCCCAAAAAAAAAAAAAAAAAAACCAAACAGATTCCTTTGATTTTATATGATAAATTGCAAGAAATAGAAATTATCAACGGCTTCGATCATTTCTTTAAAAATAGATTTATAAGGTAATAAAACAATATAGACCTAATAAACTTAAATTTGTTTTACCCCTATTTTCAAACTATTCTCGAATCCTTACAGAGTTAATTCAGGTTATTTTGCCACCTTTAGAAGTTGTCCGCATCCAATAGACGAAAAGGATTATATTGTATTTCTTTATCAATTTAAAATTTGCCATTACTGTGCATCCCTTACAGATTTATAACATTTTTTTTTATTCGGTTGTACTGATTACGAAACTTGAATTGTGGGGCCGGGGGGGGGGGTGATCGAGGCTCTTTGCATCATCCCATATCCTCCCTTCATTTTTTTTTTTGGGGGGGGAGTGAACTTTAAGGTCACTCTACATGATAGAAAAAACAGATTTTAAATACCATAAACTATTTTCTTAATTTCGCCTTATCGCTTTCTTCTTTTTTACGCTTAGGTGGCTTAATTCCTCTTTTAAGAGAAAACTCTTAATAAGAGCGGCCTCTTGCTCGAACTCGTACTCGCACTCAGCATCCATGGTGGTATACAGTATAGTACTACGGTACACATGCAATTGCAATCGCACGCAGCCTAGCCAGCATGCATGCATGCAGCAAGCGGAGACCGTACCGTACCACTCATAAAAACGATACTTCAGAATGGAACGATAGCTGCAAAACGGAACACTATCTGCCAGCCACTCTGCGTGGTGGGTTACAATATCTGCCGGTGTGACGGCGTTTAGTGTGACTGGCGGATCGTGTTCGCGGAACAAAATCCGCCGGCAGATATTGTTCCCGTCACAAAATCTGCCGGCAGATATTGTAACCCACCACGCAGAGTGGCTGGCAGATAGTGTTCCGTTTTGCAGCTATCGTTCCATTCTGAAGGTATCGTTTTTATGAGTGGTATACGGTCTCGCTTGCTGCATGCATGCATGCTGGCTAGGCTGCGTGCGATTGCAATTGCATGTGTACCGTAGTACTATACTGTATACCACCATGGAAGCTGAGTGCGAGTACGAGATCGAGTTTATCACTATTTCAAAAAGTCAATCTATATAAATTATGAATAAAAAATATCTCTGGATATAAAAACAAGCGTTCTATGACGAAGTTTAAAAAAAAAAAAAATCCAGATCACTCGCTTGCTCACAAAGTATGTTCTCGATTATTATCATAATCCAAGTTCCTTTCTGATAAAGATGGTAATCCATTGTGATAGAAAGGCGACCAACATGTATATTACACTTTGTGTCTTATGAAGGAAAGTAAACAATAATCCTCCTCCATAATCGCCAATTTGTACACCCCTCCTTGACAATAGAATTATGCTGGATGAAAAAGAAGAAAAAACATTTCTGTGAAAAAAACTTCATTATTTTGGCTTGCTCGCTCGCTCGCAAATCTGTTTCTCTTTCTGTATCAGAATTGCTATATCTTCACTATTTGTGGTGATAGAAAGTGAGGGCAGGTGTACCAGAAATTCAAGGTTTATTTTCCCAAAACGCTACACCGTTAGTTTTAATGAAAGGACGATGACTGTGAGGGAATTTGCGCTATAATTATTTTGAAATAAAAATTCCAATGATTCCAAAAATTCGCTATCCACATCAGCTCGCCCGTGTCCTACACTGTCTTTACAGTATTGAACAATAACTATACTGATGAAACCCATTACAATTAAGAAAATAGTTTATGATATTTAAAATCTGTTTTTTCTATCATGTAGAGTGACCTTAAAGTTCACTCCCCCCCCCCAAAAAAAAAAATGAAGGGAGGATATGGGATGATGCAAAGAGCCTCGATCACCCCCCCCCCCCCCCGGCCCCACAATTCAAGTTTCGTAATCAGTACAACCGAATAAAAAAAATGTTATAAATCTGTAAGGGATGCACAGTAATGGCAAATTTAAATTGATAAAGAAATACAATATAATCCTTTTCGTCTATTAGATGCGGACAACTTCTAAAGGTGGCAAAATAACCTGAATTATACTCTGTAAGGATTCGAGAATAGTTTGAAAATAGGGGTAAAACAAATTTAAGTTTATTAGGTCTATATTGTTTTATTAGCTTATAAATCTATTTTTAAAGAAATGATCGAAGCCGTTGATAATTTCTATTTCTTGCAATTTATCATATAAAATCAAAGGAATCTGTTTTTTTTTTTTTTGGGGGGGGGGGGGGGGGGCTTACCAATGTTTAAAACGCTACTATGGGAGTCAGGTTGTTTTATTCTAAAAGGTTTTCTTGGCTAACAAATGCAGTAATACAAAAGTTTGAAAGATTCCAAACAAACACGTCAATTTGCTCTGACCAATCATGACCCTTCCCATGTCTGCCTTCATTTTAGTTATAAATGAAAAGAAAGAAAATGAAAAAGCACAGAGACTGGATCACAGGAAAATGTTTAATGAAATGAAATAAATACGTAATTAAATTATGATTTATTTCTGTTAAAACAGCAGTTGGGGAGGAGGTCTTATGTATAGGCCTCTAGAGGCCATTAGACCCACTCGGGCATAAATAAAACAAAAATGCCAAAATGTCAATTATGCTGGTTTTAACATAAAATTAGAACGATGGACAAGAAGAATGGGCAAGAAGAAAGAGAGACAACAAGGCTTTGTCGCCTGTGGGCGTCAATGCAATAAAGGGGGGATGCTTTTCGGAATAGCCTACAGATTCGATGTCCAATACGAACAAATCAGACAATTTAAGTCTAGCAATCCGCCATGTTATTCACGATAGAATTATCAGACCATGTCCTGTAGCCACTAGCGTACCTATGGGGGGGGGGGGAAGGGGCGGATTGCCCCCCCCCCCCCCGACGAAAAAGAAAGAGAAAGAAAAGAAGAAAAGAGAAAAGGGAAAAGAAAGGAAGGAAAAAGAAAAAGAAAGAAAAGAAGAAAAGAGAAAAGGGAAACGAAAGGAAAGAAAAAGAGAAAGAAAAAAGGAGAGAGAGAGAGAGAGAAAAAAAAATGAAAGAAGTAGGGAAGGAAAGAGGAAAAGAGTGACGCATTTGCCGACAGAAATTTTGAAGGGCTTCATAAGCCCAGTTCCTGTCACTGTTGAGGGAAAAATCAGTTCGTAATGCCTCGCGCTCGCATGATTATTTTTTATCACTGATATGTGGATTCAGATACAAAAAGGGGGCTAATTACTTTTTTGTATTTGTTTTCAGGTCGATCACGATGTAGAAACAAATTAGTTGCATGTTTCAATATTATAGGGGGTAATGATTACTTCAAAAGGTTTTTTAATTTGATAAGAGCCTAATTAAACCATGGAATAATTAACATTTAGGATAGGGAAGGAGGGTGGTAGATGCTATGCATTTGTTAATCGGCAAATTTGGATGACGTGGCACCCTTAAAAGTTGGCAGCAAATTTGGGTGTCACACCCCTAACCCTAACCCCCCCCCCCCCCCCCCCCCAATAAAACAATCTTTTCGAATTATGAAGACTTTTCAAATCAACAAAACATAAGTAAGGTACGGGTACGCATGAAATCGCGCGATCGCAAACATCAAAATACCGTGGGAGGGGGAAAAACCCTCCCCCCCCCCCAAACCCCCCCCCCCCTGACGCGGTATGCCAGGTTCGCCACTGCCTGTAGCTATATAGGAACAAAATCCGCCAATGCACATTATCCGCCGTGTTCACTAACGGCAGATTTGGTTGTAGCGGGTACGATATCCGCTGCTGATCACGATATCTGCTAGGCAGATTTTGTTCCGAGAACACGATCCGCCAAGGTAACAAAATCTGCCGTCACACCGGCAGATTTTGTGACGGGAACAATATCTGCCGGCGGATTTGTTCCGCGAACACGATCCGCCAGTCACACTAAACGCCGTCACACCGGCGCGCGTTCGTTGTTCGTGTATACGTCTGGAGCTAGCTAGCTGAGCTGAGGCCAGGTGCACGCGTGATGAGATCTAGGGTGCGTTCAATCGAATTTTCGAAGCTAGAATCACAAACATGAATCACAAATCAAAACGCCATTACAAAAAACAAGGTCACTGCGGTTAGCGTTCAAGCGATTTTTCATCAACGCTGATTCTAGCTCATTTCGAGCCCAGCCACTGCGGATCACACTCGCAGTTTGACCCAGGAAGTATAGGTCAACTTCGGCGCGCGCTTTTTGGAATTGTTTACGGCCGACTGTCGATTGCTGTTTTTAGCATAGATCGCAATAATAAAACAAAGAATGAGAAGGTGATGGAAGGAAGAAACAAAAAATAACATAAGGAAAGACAGAAAGAGAAAGTGATAGAATGATTAAAACAAAGAATAACATAAGAGAATGTGAGTGAAGGGAAAAAAAACAAAGATTAACATAAGAATAGAAAGAAGAAACAAAGAATAACAAAAGAGAAAGTGATACAATTATTAAAACAAAGAATTACATAAGAAAAGTTGATAGAAGGAAAAAAACAAAGAATAACATAAGAATAGAAGGAAGAAATAAAGAATAACATAAGAAAAGACAGAAAGAGAAAAAGAGAATGTGATACAAGGAAGAAACAAAGAATAACATAAGGAAAGACAGAAAGAGAAAGTTATAAAAACAAAGAATAACATAAGAGAAGGTGATAGAAGGAAAAAACAAAGAATAACATAAGAATAAAAGGAAGAAACAAAGAATAACATAATGAAAGACAAAAAGAGAATGTGATACAAGGAAGAAACAAAGAATAACATAAGGAAAGACAGAAAGAGAAAGTGATAGAATGATTAAAACAAAGAATAACATAAGAGAATGTGAGTGAAGGGAAAAAACAAAGATTAACATAAGAATAGAAAGAAGAAACAAAGAATAACAAAAGAGAAAGTGATAGAATTATTAAAACAAAGAATTACATAAGAAAAGCTGATAGAAGGAAAAAAACAAAGAATAACATAAGAATAGAAGGAAGAAATAAAGAATAACATAAGGAAAGACAGAAAGAGAAAAAGAGAATGTGATACAAGGAAGAAACCAAGAATAACATAAGGAAAGACAGAAAGAGAAAGTGATAGAATGATTAAAACAAAGCATACCATAAGAGAATGTGAATGAAGGGAAAAAACAAAGATTAACATAAGAAAAGAAAGAAGAAACAAAGAATAACAAAAGAGAAAGTTATAGAATTATAAAAACAAAGAATTACATAAGAAAAGCTGATAGAAGGAAAAAAACAAAGATTAACATAAGAATAGAAGGAAGAAACAAAGAATAACAAAAGAGAAAGTGATAGAATTATAAAAAATATAGAATTACATAAGAGAAGGTGATAGAAGGAAAAAAACAAAGAATAACATAAGAATAGAAGGAAGAAACAAAGAATAACATAAGGAAAGACAGAAAGAGAAAAAGATAGAAGGAAAACAAGGTATAACATAACGGAACACGCCACGATAAAGAGCATGGTATAGTAAACGCAAATTGCATGAAAAGCAGGCGCGCGGTTTTTGCCCAAACCGGAACAGGCTCCGTCATACAATCATGATTGAAAACTCCGTCCGTTCAATCGAATTTTAGCGACCGTGATTCTGCAGAATCATGATACAAAACGCATCTTTTTCAGCGTTTCATGTTTGTGTTTTCAAACACGTTTATTTTTACGACCGACGAAAAAACCGCTTGAACGCATTGCGTTTTAAACTAAACGTCTTTAGAAACCGTGATTCTAGGGTGAAAAAGTGTCGATTAAACGCACCCCTAGAGACTGACCGTCATGCGTTACCACACTATGTCCAGCATCTACCTCACAGTTACTCATCTGCTCATCCAGTTATAAATAGTCTTTCTACATTTCATGGAAATAGTATTAATACCGTTTTCAATATGAAATCTAACATATTATTATTTTGGTTATTTGTTGTTGCGAGATACGGATGAGCGCTACGTCATTGACGTTCTGGTTGAATTCTCCCAACCGTTTTTTTTTCCATGAAAATAAGACATACTGTAAGACAGGATTTGTTTAAATCTTTCAACAATTAAATGTCTTGAATGGTATATAGAGCCAATTCATTGCTTTTTGATGATTAACAATCATCTTAATTTTAATTAAATTGTAATAATATAGTTGGGAGAATTAAGGAGTCGATCAGATCAGTTTTTTCCAATTGTTATAATCAATATTGGTCTGTTTTCACTTAAACTTGGATACCCCTGTGGATGTATTATAAGCAACAAAAAATTTGCCCCTAAAACACTTCTGCTTTAGAGAAAATGAATAATAAAAAATTTACAGGTGCTCCCCTGTCCCCCCCCCCCCCGCCCCCTGTGGCACCGCCCATGGCAGCAGGTTACACTTTAACATCAGGTTACACTTTAGCAGCAGGTTACACTTTAGCAGCAGGTTACACTTTAGCAGCAGGTTACACTATAGCAGCCGGTTACACTTTAGCAGCAGGTTACACTTTAGCAGCAAGTTACACTTTAGCAGCAGGTTACACTTTAGCAGCAGGTTACACTATAGCAGCAAGTTACACTTAATGCTAATGCCTAGTTCACACCGACGCCGAATGTCGCGCTTTAAATCGGCGATCAATTCGGCGTCATTTTTTCAAAAAATCTCACGATCTCCTGAGATATGTTATGCTAAGTTCACACCGACGCCGAATTGATGGCACATTAAATCGGCGAACAAAGCGGCGGCAAAGCGTAACAAAGCTTAATTAAAGCGTAAAGACCGTAATAGAGCGTGAGAAAGCTTTGAGCAATTCGGGACATTCGGCAAGAGCGCCAAAAATTTAAACTCTGTTAAGCTTTCCTACGCTTTGAGCAAAACTTTGATAAGCTTTGTGACGCTTTGATAAGCTTTAATACGCTCTCCCCGCTTTACGCAATTCGTGACAGATCGCCTCAAATTTTTAAACAGTTTAAAAAAATTTGGCGCTCTTGCCGAATGTCCCGAATTGCTCAAAGCTTTCTCACGCTCTGTTACGGTCTTTACGCTTTAATTAAGCTTTGTTACGCTTTGCCGCCGCTTTGCTCGGCGATTTAATGCGCCATCAATTCGGCGTCGGTGTGAACTAAGCATAACATATCTCAGGAGATCGTGAGATTTTTTTAAAAAATGACGCCGAATTGATCAAGTTACACTTTAGCAGCAAGTTACACTTTAGCAGCAGATTACACTTTAGCAGCAGGTTATATTTTAGCAGCAGGTTACCCTTTAGCAGCAGGTTACACTTAAGCGCCAGGTTATTTTGTTGGGGGGGGGGGGGAGGCGAATGGACGTGCAATGAAGGAAGGGGGTGTCTGAGAGGGATGTACCCCCCCCCCCCCCCCCCACAGAGTTTAATTTTTTTTCTTCAATTGATGCATAAATTGCTCGATTTGGTGCATAATTTTTGCCATATTAAAAAGAAAACAGTCGTAAGTTTAATTAACAGGAACAAGAACGCAAGGGGAGGGGGTGTCTGAGGGGGGGGGGGATGTGCCCCTTCTGATGTGATTTTTTTTTTTTTAATTGATGCATAAATGGCTTGCTTTGGTGCATACTTTTTTTTCTTCCATTCATGTGTAAGACTCCAACACTTTAGAGGGGCTTTAACTTATCATTTAGTTGTTTTTTCAAAATTGTTTCGACGTTTTAAAACTCTTTTCTCACCCTTTAAATAAAAATAAAAATAATCAAAATCAAAATATCTTTATCAGCCATCAAGATTTTGAGGGAGATAGGGCAGGCCTACGTAAGGAAATCTTGCACGAGATGGCCATCTCGCATATCATCATTATCATTATCATCATCACCACCACCGCTCTACGGCATAAAAAGTGGCCCATGCTAAAGAAAGCAGCAACAAAAAATGTTCCCTCCCCCCTGCTAAGCCACTGAACGAAATATCTGACGACGTAATTTTCTAATTTCCAGGGCCATTTTTTCTTTTTTTAAATTGCTCATCTGACCGTAATGTATTGCCCCAAACCCCTGAGCTTCAGGGGGCTTCGCACCCTGGACCCCACGTCAATTTGTGTCCTGCCAGAGTCACAAATAAGGTATCAAAATATGCTCATCTGACAGTAATTCAATGCCTATACCCCCTAAGCTTCTGGGGGCTCCACCCTTGACCCCCGCCGAGAAATGTTCAGCGGGACCTGCATATAAGAGTGGGGTGATGGGGATTTTTTCGTCTACCCCCCCAAACGTTTTTGCCATTGCCGGTGTCACCATTACGTACCAATATTTGGCTCGCATAATTTCAAATTTGCCCCCCCCCCCCCCACCCCCACCTCCCCGAAAAAACCTGGATCCGCGCCTGGCCTCATCAGTATTTATACTGTTCTCCCTGAGGGCCCTGCAATCATATAATTACCCGGGTCAATGGATTCAGGCTTACCCGCACACAATGTATGCACATTCTTCACTCCCTTGGGAGCATTCCAGCCAGGCGTCATATTTTTTTTTTCAAGCGCACACTTGCTAATCTAAGCACATTAGTATCGCATCTTTCCGGGTACCCATTAATTAACACCTGGGTGGAGAGTGGCAAATGTAGATCAATGTTTTGCCATGAAATTTGTGGGGCTCCCAAAACTTTAGAGGGGCCTTAAACAGTCAGACCGCAGCCGGTGCGAAAACCCTCTATTTTATTCAGCACGTATGCAAGAATTTACGTGTCTCGCATACGTAATGAGTAGTGCAGACGGTCTTCCCGATCGGCAGTTTTTGCCTTTATAATTGTTCATTTCTCATGAAATGGGTCTTATTTTAAAGATAAGAAGTTGCACTCTCTATATACTTATATGACAATCATGTTAGATATATTTTGGAAACAGATATTTCGCCTTGAAAATGGGGTTTTTCGACGATAAATCTATCTAAAGAGTAGGGCTAATTTTCACATAGAAATCATTCTTGCGTCAAGAAGATGTTATAATCAGCATAAAGCATAAATATTTTTCTTTACAATGATATCAAAATTATTATATTTTACGCTGTCCCAAAGTCAGGAACCAAAAAAGATCACGCTCATGTTCATGAATAATTAAAAAAAGTAGTAAATTTTGCCGATGTGATAATAGAGAGTTCTGATTGGTCAACTACGTCAACTACGTCACATATGTTTCGCTTTGGTTTATTAACATTCTGAATACCACATCTTGGTAACCATGCGTTGTGGCGTGCGCCTGTAGGGCACGTGCGCGTAGGCCGTCTTGACAACAATCTAAGGACCCCGAGATCAAATACCTCACATGCCATGTAGATGTTTCTTTTCTAATGTATTTCTTTTTTAATCATTTTTCTAAATTTTTTTTCGGCTAGTCGATGGCGCGGCGGAGCTCCCTGGAGTTTAATAATCAGTTATGCATTGCCATTGCTCAGACGGCGAGCGTGCACGAGTATGAAATCACACAATTTCGCGCTATCATAAAAAGAACAAATTGGTAATTTCCGGGTTTTTAGGGTCTTAATTACTATGATTATAAAAAGAACATGATTTTGCGTCAATTAGGTTTTGACATATTTTTGATCAGTGACTTTTCATCTTTCGAACGAATCTCAAAGTGGACAAATTTATTTTGTCCCAAAGTCAGGAACCAAAAGTGAAATTCCCGGGTCAAAACAGCAGTTGAAATGTTACAAAAATAGCGTCAATAAAAGTTGTGAAAATTATTGTTTACAAATTGCGAAATATGGCAAATTACATATCAAACTGATGCTGAAAATCTCGAGAGTGACTTTCCGTTGCATGCTGCCATGTTGAATGAAGTTAACGACCAAAAACGCAGCTACATGTACACCCCTACAAATCTCACTGAAAAGCGCATGGAAATTCAGCAGACGTAAATGTTATGTGATCGCCAGATATCGCTGAATAAAAATCAGCTTTCAGCCTCATTAACGCGCGCGCTGCGGTCTGACTGTAAACACCTGACATTTTCACAGACATTATTCTTTCACCGTGAAACAATCATGAGGCCATGTGGTTGGTTAGAACCAAAGATGTTTGAATTTATACTACGTTTAAAACGGTCAGCGTATCAAATTGAGCTTTCCCTTATGTTTCTGAATGTATGTAATGAACGCACTATAAACACAGCCCCTCTAAAGTGTTGGGAGCCCAAAATCGTCTTAATATTTTATAGCAAAATTTCAGTTAAATTATATAATGATGTGAAAGAGGATGACATTTAACACACTTCTGCAATGATTTATAAAACAAATATGTTTGAAGACGAATTTGACGAAGGAGTGCCCAATAATTTATTTAGGTTTGTGTTGTACGCAGAAAACCCTAATGTTGTACTTTCATCACTATATTCGTCTTCATAAACATGTTTTGAAAATCCATTCAGAAATGTGTCTTAATTGTGTCCATCAGCCTGGTGTCTATCAAATTGTTAGGCCTTCCAACAATGTAGAAAGGCTCTAAAGCTCGGCTATAGCAAAACAGCAATTAATAGATAGAAAGAAAAAGGAAGAAGAAGATGAGAGAGACAGAGAGAAAAAAAGAAATGGCGGGGAAGATATAGAGAAGAGAGAGAAGGATAACGAGAGAGAGAGAGAGAGAGAGAGAAGGAGATGAGAGAGAGAGTGAGAGAGGGGGGTTATAGAAGTGAGATATATTAAGAAAGAGAGGAAGAGAGAGAAAGAGAAAGAAAGCAGAGATAAAGGAAATAGAATATAACTAAATAAATTAAAAAATCGAGAAAAAATATAAGATTTGTCGCATATTTTCATCACGAATTTCACTTCAAAGTTTGTGATTCGCGATGTCCCTTCAGAGCCACTATTATGGTTCGCTTGTGTTTCCCAACAAATTACGGTTAGCGTGTGCTCCTCAATAACGGTTCCACTGTGTATCAGTGTGTATATAGCGTATCCGCTGAAGTGAACCTTTTTTCAGTTTCTTAGGCGTTAGGTTACACTATAGCGTGAGGTTACACTTTAGCAGCTTCACAAACGTGCCTCCGATAATGCTTGCTGTAGTTTATGAATTCCGTTTGGGAAGGGGCGGCAGATGTAAGATATTTGAACAAATACACATAATAGTCTTTTGCCCTCCTCAACTAAAATGTTGGTGGGCCCGAAACTTCTGATTGATTATTGATTTATAAGAATTTTCAAACGACGAAACAGCCATCCTTTTTATACCTCCACAAACTCACAATTTCTCATAATATCTTCACTCAAATGAAATTAATTGAATCCTTGGGTGTATTGAGCTTACCTGGTAATTTCTCACAAATAAGTTAAAATATCAATATGTCCACTTCCTCAACACTCATCGCTTTGGCAATAATTCCAGCGAAAGTTATTTCAAGCAGTCATAAAGTTATCCAAGAACAGCCGAAAATTCGTAACTTTAACTCAAACTGAGATAATTAAAACAGCGTCTTGAATTCTCTCTCTCTCTCTCTGCATGAAAACGCTTTCAATGAAATTGTTGTTCCGTTAAATAAAATCAGTCATAATGAAATAATCGTCTGCGGAAAATGAAAACAAATCACATCATCTTAATTTTAACCGAAGAAAAAAATAGATTATCCGTGAATGTGATCGCGGCGAATGCAGCCCGGTTTCACAGTCTGCTTCGTGTAACTTCGTCAGAGATAGTAGTTACACAAGAGAGTGTTCAGTATTAAACTAACGTAGTACACCAGCGCAATTTACCATTCTGTTTAGCCCTCTGTGCACAAGATTCTCCCTGGGATATAGTGTAGAAGTCAGTGGTAGTAGTAGGTTGAGCTCGCGGGCACACGCTGCACTTTTGTAAGCGGACGTGTTTCGTTTGAAGTGCGAGGAGGTGTTTCACGGCGGACATCCTATTTGCTATTTCCGCGCGTAGGTGTAATCCTATGTGTGTGTGTCAATGCCTTTTCATGGGTGTGTGATATAGATCTAGTCATTCTCTCACAGACATAAATCTGGAAGTACTTTGTTTTGAACTAGACTGTTCAGGGTCGTTAATAATCTAGGCCATTGCCTTCTTATATTACAATCACCTGTCAACGCAAACAGGTTTGAAGTTGAAGGCCTTATACTAACCAAACTTTAGAAACTGTATAAGAAAGAGTGTCAATGGATATACTCAACCTCTAATTGGGTCGATATAAATAATGAATTACGAGCACCATGTATAGAAAGAGGCGGACCGAACAAAAATTGTCAGGGCATCCAATTTGTATGACGCTTAAAGATGCATCTCCAGCATGTAACACGTGAAATGAAATCACAGCACAGAACATTACGTTCTTAACATTTTTAGGCTCATACTAGTATATGCCGTGACAGCTTTTGAGGCAGGGGCGTAAAATGTCCCCTTTCATGAACTGCACAAAAGGGGGAAATCCTTCCGCTCCTCCCCCCCCCCCCCCCCCCCCCAACCGTGTACCTGCGAACTTGTTACCCCAATTCGATTGTGCTGCCCCTATAGAAGTATAAATACTACATAATTTCTCAAACGGCCCCCAATTTTACTTAATGTATGTAATTTTAGTAGAAAATATGTCAATAATTCTAGCTAGATGGAATACACATATCCACGAGGCATGATGGAACTTCACAAGCGCTTTCGATTTATTCTCATCAGGTGAAGTGATCAATCCATGGTTTTACCAAGGAGGTGCTGGTACCTCCTTGTTTTACATGGCTATATATACACAAGTATATGGTAACACATTCAAATTAGGATCAGGATTATTACGCCGCCTTATGGATTTACTTATTGATTTTATGACTTTGATTATTCTGGGTTTCCTCTTTTCTTCTTAGGATTAGGTGTTGAGGAGTGAGCGTACAGGTATAGTCTGTATTTGTTTCAGATGACTAATAAATGTATACAATATTACAATATACATACATAATATCCTCGATCCGCTCTTGTTTGACGATAATATGTGACAAATATAAACAGAATGCCCCAAATCAAAAACTTCATTAATTCTTGTCAACACAATTGCGAAATAAAAATCATAATATCAAATTTTATCACCATTATTCGCAGAATTGCTTGGTCTCGATAGTACATGTAGTATTACTCGTGACATCTTTTGGAAGATATCGTAAGAAACACAACCTTTTATAAAATTCAGAGTCTAAAAGAGTCCAATCAAAACAGAAGTTACTTTATAACATGGTCGTAGTTAGCCTTTAAACAAGGCCACATGCCTGATAGACGCCGACCGACTAAAAAGAGACTAATCGCGAAAACCTGAATGAACGCCAGTGCGAATTGTCCAGACCTGGACATTCGTCATTCGGTCGCGCGTTCACTCCGGGTATCTAGACTCATCTCAGCCGCTTAGCCAGAGTCAACGAGGCCTTGTCAAAAGGCTAGGTCGTAGTAGGTCCATGTTTATAACATCTGCTTTTCAAGTCTCGTCGTGACTGTATATAAAACACACACATTACCGTCGCAAATAGTTTTGTACGTAACCACAACTAAATTAGCTAGAGATATTTTGTATTTATTTATTTATTTATTTCACATATTTAAACAGGGTTTCATTCAGATTAAAAACTGGTCTTCCATAAGGCCATGTCTCAATAAAAAATACACATAATTATACACAAATTCTCAAAACAAAATTATACATATAACACTAGTAGGAAGAAAAAGACAATAAATTGAACAAATAAAGCATATTAACATCAAACCACAATGATAAACAAGTAATTAAAACTAACGATATGAAACAAGTTACGATAAAAAAACAAAAAACCTGATCTTTGCACTGCCGAAGTTCACAATATACAAACTTGACCTGTGCACGAATTACTATAATGACTATTGAACAGTTAATAGTGCATCCAAAGTTCACAGGAAGATATAGTGAGTATACTATTATCTTAAAGGGAAAGTCCACCCCCAAAATAAGTTTGTTTCGATAGAGGCAGAATAATAAGAAAATCAGGTGAGTGAAAGTTTGAGCAAATTCTGAATGAAAATAAGAAAGTTATGAATTATTGAAGTTGTGATCAATCAAATACAAATTGGCAACTCTGTGACTTATTACACGAGCTCTCCTTCATTTGTTTTGTGCATAATATTCCATAAAATCATGTTTTCTTCGTTATTGATGACGGAATATATATTTGTTCCTTGCAGGGGGAGTATAGAAACATATTTGCAATTATCATATTTAGGGTGCATGTATGGTTGAAATTTTTCTTGAGAAAAAAATGAAAATTTTAGATTTTTTAGTACTGAGCAAATGGAAGTTGAGCTCGCATGATACGTCATAGAGTTGCCAATTTGTGTTTGATTGATCACAACTTAAAAAATCCTAACTTCCTTATTTTTAATCGGAATTTGCTCAAACTTTCACTGACTTGTTTCTCTCATTTTTCTACTCCTATTAAAACTAACTTAATTTCAGGGTGGACTTTCCCTTTAACGCACATGTATGCATCAGACCATAGTCAACTTACATCGCGCTGTCTTGCATTATATATTTTTGCGAGTGAATTAGTGCATTGCACGCAGGTCACTGTCACAGTAGGATAATAAACGAGACTTCCCGAGTTTATTCTCTGTCTCATTGTGACTTAAAGGGGCACGTTCCCGCCATTGTAGTTATCGCTGCTCTAGTCATCGCCATCTTGGTTCCGAAGATCGACTTCTAATTTGCATACAGCTGTCAATCAAAGTACGCGCGGCCTGGCCTGCCTTCGTCAAGCCAGCTGATCGTTGCCGATCCTGACGTCACGAAAGTGGGCGGAAACAGCAGCCAAATCTTAGAACCGAACTGCGATTGGTATTACTTCGGCACATGTATGCGATAATCGGCATTGTGCGGGCATTCGGAACATGCCATCTGCGTAAGAGCCGTGTTCTGTTGGTGTCAATAGGCAGCTAGCACCGTCCGCCGGCGGCCTGCAAATGGGACATAGTACCTTTAACAACGAACGCCCTCAGGAATACGGGGAACATGCCTCTTTAACCAAGAGCAGTGCATATCACAAATGCACGAGCTAAAAACATGTAGTATTCGATTTATAATATGGGTCTACAATACGAGTATAAAGTCGAAAAATCAACGGTTGTTATCACAAAATTCCCCTCCCTGTGCATATGGTAAAAATGAATGCACGCCCACGTGATCCATTTCGACGCTTCTCATTGGCTACATTCTTGAACCCATTTTATAATGAACACTAAAAGGTATTACGTAACCTAAATTGTGCATTTCATGTTAGAAAAAAAAGAAGATACAAAATAACAAAGCGGGGCAGGGAGGCCTCATTGTACTCTGATTGTGGAGGAGTAACGGCCTCATCACACCGTCATGTATTTCCTGATGTAAACAAGAATCATAACTGCATTATGACTGAAAAAATAGGGGGAGTGGGAGGGGGAGGGGGAGGGGGAGGGGGAGGGGGAGGGGGGAGGGGGGGGGGAGCTAGGGTGGAGGGTAATTTTAAAGTTTTTCAAGCAGATATTTTGATCACGAGTTCGAAGCGTGGTCATGCATCGCTGTTTTCATTGCTTACTCTCGTATTCACCACCATGCAGGGGAATCGGAGTGCGATTAAAGATCACGGGGTCATTGACAGAGGTAAGCCGACACAGTACAGTAGTACGTCGTGTGGATGAATAAACAATACACAACTTCTCCCCTTGCAAACTCTCTGGCTTATGTAGGCTCTCTTCACTACTTTGCCTCTTTTCGTTACTCTCTCTCTCTCTCCCTCTTTCGGAATCTCTCTCTCTCTCTCTCTTTCACTTTTATCTATCATTATCGATATAAATCTCACCTTTTTTGTCTCTTTCTCTCCGCCCCCCCCCCCCCTTTCCCGTTCATAATTTATGTTCCCTCCATTTCTAAAGCAGGGCTCCCACTTAGCCGAGTTGGAACCTCGAGTTGTGGCGAGCAGGCGCGATCTTATGGCAAGCCGTTTTATTATTAATTGATATCAAGAAATCAATTCTTGATATCAAGAAATAATTTTATGTTGTAAAGCAATGGTAATTCTTGAGATCAAGAATTCGATTTAGTGATATCGGGAATTCGATTTCGTGATATCAAGAATTTAATTCTTGATATCAAGAAATATGCTTTATTCTCTGTCTCTATTAATCTCCTCCCCTCTCTCTCTCTCTCTCTCTCTCTTTTTTTTTTCTCTCTCTCTCTCTCTTTCTCCTACTCCTCCTCTTTCTCTAAATCAGTTTTCGGAATATCTCTTCCGTATGAAATTTACCATTCCTCAATTTATTCAAAGTATGGCGTTGTTCATAAAAGATTTTTTTTAAATATTGTAGAAATAGTTCATAAAGGGGCTATGTATCACTTTTGCTGTCCGAGTTTACATCAAACCTTTAAATTCAAATTCATTTAATTAGAATCAGAGCATGTGAGGTCATTCTCAATCTTAACGATGGATAAAGAAAATAAAAATTGTAGTTTTAAGAAAATAAAAGAACTTTAAATGATAATTATTTCCCCTCGTTTGCTTGCTATTATCAAGAGCTACCTGATTTGAAGCATACGGTTCCCATCTAACGTACCCGCTTAATTATGATGTTTACTTTACTCTATCTGACCATAAAGACATATTTTAATCTTCAACAGTCTCATTTACACCGTTTTATTCTAAAGAATCACTATCACAGAAAGTAAACAAAGAGGACACGACTAAGGCTAGACACCAAGGCGATATTATTATTAATGACCCTGATCAATGCCCACTATCTAAAACACACAATGACTGGCTCTAATATGAAGCTGATTGCTTTTTATAAAATAATGAACTTGAAGGTCACCTTGACCACGAGTCCATGTAATGGTGCTCTTGACCATGAGTTCATGTAATGGTGCTCTTGATCATGAGTTCATGTAATGGTGCTCTTGTGACTGCCCTTGAAAAAAAAATCAGTTGTTTTTCTTTGAGGAGGGGGAGGGGGGGGGGCTTTGTGGGCCTCGCCAAAATCAAAAAATGCTCGAACATCCCGTTCCTTGCCCCCTGTTCTTTCTTCTCGGATCGGTATATGATTAATATTATTCATGTTCCAAGTAATCTAATACATGCATGCCGTGGTTACATGTTTCTTTACTCCTTTAAGAGAGTAACAAGTTAAAGGTATGGTTTTTCATAGAAGACTGGGCTCCCCCCCCCCCTAATGACAAAATGCATAAGCAGTTTTTTTTATATCAAACTTTGTTTATTATTACTGCCCCCATGCGAAGTGCTATAGGAATCGTATAATTCGTCGATCTATATATGAAGTCCATTATTGTATAGTCACTCTAATCTTCAAAATCACCCCTTCGGTACAATTATTGTCTGAAATTCAAGACTATTACTTTTGGGCTCTAAAGCCCTAAAGTCGATTTGACAAATAATAGTCGTTATTCTCCCACTTGAAGACATTTTCAAGCCCCACCTTTTTTTTAGGGAAGTTCTAAATTAGTATTATCTTTCAAATGCAGTTGGAATTAAACTTTTTCATTTTTTTGGCCTGCAAATGGGACATAGTACCTTTAACAACGAAGTTTAACATACGAAGTTGAGGTAATAAACTTTTCAAAGTGTATATAAATACAGAATTTTTAGAGGAGTCAACAGCGCTTTTTACCCAACTTAACACTGAACACACAGACCTATAATTGTATGTGATTAACGTCTCGGGTGTCCTTTTGAATTCATTTGATACAAAATTCCTAAGGACTACACTAGTATGAGACAATGAAGTCAGTTCTTCTCTTATAATATCAGATACATTTTTAAGACTGCGGTATAAGATTTCCTAAATGATAATCTTCATCATAGGGAATAATCTTAAAAGATCACAGAAACTCTTTAAAATCTTTCTCCCAGATGTGAAGAGTAATAGGAGGAAGTATCTGATTTCAATGTCTTACGTCGTAATAGATCTTAATCACGGTTCATTGCAATGTGATAACGCTATGATAACCATCATAACAAATAGTTGTTAGTACACGATGTATGCTTTTTTTTATGCGTCCCTTTGTTTAATTATCGTTACATTCGATACCAACTTCAAATTTAAAAAATACAATTATTTTTAAAAATAATTATTTTGGTCACTGCCCAAAAGATGAGATCATACCGTATTTCCTTGTTGTAATAATCACTGCCCACAGTATTCGACGTAAAGGCATGTAAAGAGGAAAACGTCTTAAAAAACACAAATGTATTCTTCACGTGGGTGCTATGAGCAAGGAAATGGTTGCCATGGTTACACAGCATCCAATTACTCTGGATATGGTTCGACATTGAAGTATCATCGTGAACGAGAGTGTTTGCTTTTTATTTTGTTACGAAACAAGGTGAGGGGTCATAAACGTATGATGTCGGACAAGAAACATTTCAAATTGCATTAAACATTCACATGATTCACAGTGGGGTGGATAAAGCGTACTAAGCCACTTCCCAACCCTCACCCTTCCACGATGTATTTTGAGAGCCATTGTGTTGCTTGTCAGCGTATTTTTTTTCTCTCTCTCTCTCAATCCCCCCCCCCCCCCCCCCTCTCTCTCTCTCTCTCTCTCTCTCTCATTTAAAAATAATAATAATTTAAACAAATAAAGAAAATCTGGATCCTCCAGTACAAATTCCAAGAAGACATGATTATTTGTTCGAACTTTGAAAGGAGGAAAATGAAGGAGAATCTAAATGTCGCTATCACCTGTGAAATTAACCGGAGAAGAGATCAATCAAGACGTCGAAGATTTGAAATATGATCCAGTATCCTCTTTGTTACCGGGTGTTTATTTGCTAATATCCTGAATAGCGTTGGATTTCGGAACATGATCCGTCCATTGTATACCAATGTAACTTCCCCATCCCTTGAAGTATCGTATTATATGGAATAACGGTATATAGATTCATGTGCCAACTATATATAGGAGATGATGAGGTATTGTTTTCGTAACAAATTGAAATTGAATATTTCAGTATGCGGCATTGCAATATCAGCATGTTCAAACGTGTTCGAACAGATTATTACTTCAAGAACCATTTTTGTTCGCAGCTTCATATTATGTATTGTGTTCCAAGCACGGTTGTTAAATATTATTTTTGACTGCATAATAAACTGAGAATGTTGCTTTTATTTAGGTGGGTAATTCAGGAAAAGGAAAATATTGCTGAAAACTGTCGAAACTTTTTCTCTGGAAATGATATTTCAGTTGAACTTGGCTTGACCTTACAGGATATTGACTACCGGAAATAACGCTCTACGTGATGATAATATACCTGCACTTCAAAGAGCCATTAGACATTACGTGCTATTTCCTGAATTATAATAACACTATTATCCGAATGTGGATGGGCACTCCCCATTCCCCTCCAAGATCATTGTCATCCAACCCAGGGCCCCGTCTCACAAAGAGTTTATACCAATCACAACTTATTTGTGATTGATATCAATCGCAACTATGTACATAAGAGATTGGAGACTGCAAACTTGGGATTGATTGGAGGACTTGCGATTGATTTGGATCGATCGCAACTCTTTGTAAGACGGGGCCCAGATCTCACAATGTTAGAGGCATTACCTGTTGTTATCCAGGGTTGGTTCTAACATGGCCGTACTAGGTCCATGGTTCTAGTGAAATTTACCGCTGGTCTACTGTCTAGGCCACCCTTTTATGGTAGATTGTAAGTTTGGGAACAATGGGATTTTAAAGATAAAGACCAGTTATGGTCATGCGATTGTATTTTGAAAGAAACGTTGTGAAACCGATCAGAAAAGGTTGATCATTTAGCATAGATGTACTGCAAGATTCTGGAATCATCAAAATGATAAGATATTTGGCCCAGTCTTCATAAAGTTTCAAGCAATATACACAAAAGGATGTACATGGGACTACGCACACGTGCGCGACACGTGCGTTTTTATCTCTCACAGGCCAATAGATAAACTAATTTACCAAATATATTAAATAGTAGGCGGTTTCCCGGCAAATTTTGTATCATCATGTATTATTAAAAACATATTCTTTCACATGATAGAGCTTCCATTTCATTTTTTTAAATTGGGGCGTTTCCAATACTGGTCTCTACCTTTAAGAACTGTAAGACTCAGCCACAAACCCAGATGAGCGGTCGCGATAGCTTAGTGGTAGACCAGTGGTCGCGTTACCGGGAGGACCCGGTTTCGAGACCAATCGATACGCCTAGTGCGATTTGTTACACTCTATACAACTTAAATGTTAAATCACCATTTACAAGGGCCGAGGAGTGCCTAGTTTTTAAAAAAAAATCAAATGGTCACTCCTCGGCCCTTTCAAATGGTTATTTAACATTTCAGTTATGTGGGTAAGACAGTAATCCTCATTATCAAGTCCCTCGGAGAGGTCTACAGACGTCAGTCCACTGGTTGCTTACTTATACTTCCTTAGCAGTCAGTTATAACTAAACAAAAAACGAACACGATAATTTGAAAATACCACTTTACATTTATCGAAAATGTAAGCTTTCCCTGGCGAATAACAAATTGTCCTCCTATACCCAGGACTATGACATAATGGACTGCTTCCTTTAAATTTGACCAACGCACCGTCTATCAGTATCAGACAGTCAGTTGACCTTCAGTCTTCAAAGACAAGGTCAAGTTCCTTTGTTCTGTCACTGACTACCACTGCACTCTTACAAGAATATGTTTGCATATACTTACAAGCAGCATGTAAAAAATATGTTTGTTTGGCCTTTTATTTTCTTCGCTGATTTATGGCCGAGATAGCACTTTTATAATCAGAGTGTTATTGAACTATTCCATGTTTGTTAACCAGTCACGCGTGAGATGTGTGTCCTCAATATTATGAACGCTCCATGTCTATGGGGCTTTATAGTGCGATAACAACATCACGAGACGTTCAAATATGGCATGGATGTTCAAGTTGACTCTGAGTATAGCCTCCATTGCATCATCGTGGCTAGATACCTCGACTTGAATGCGATAGAACATGGTGTACAAAAGGGGGTGAATAAAGTAATGTGTTTTCAGAATGCGGCACCAACGCTTTCAGCAAAGGTAAAGGTGAGGGGGGCACTGAAAAAATATGATTTTGAGGCGTTGTATTTTCCCGCTGTTTTTTTCTCCGAGGATGCGTAGCGTATTAAGATTGAACCTAACATTACAATGCATCACAGAGTCTACCATGGTACTCAGCAATGAATTATCATGTTTTACACTCATTTATTGCCCCTTTCCTTGTGGGAGACACACGGGAGGGCGTCCCCAAGGCCCCCACCCCGGCCTACGCCCCTGAAGGCGACGTATAAAGCGTACATGGGTATAAACAGGGATTTCTTTTTTGCAAAGATATTTAGAGGGTCAGAATGAAGTACCAACACAAAAATCCGAGAAAGAGAGTGGAGAGGGCAACAGCTGATTAATTGTGAGAGTCTCGACAACTAAAGGGTTTTCATAAGTATTAACAGTTTAAACAAAACAAAACAACATTTGCATTATTATGGTAAGTTATTGGCTAAAAAACCCCGCATTGCATGATATGCCCTCTTAATTTCCCACAATTCATCTTCGCATGATGCATGACCTATACGGCATACGTCTTACGAGTTCGTATCAAGACAATCATGGAGATCATTGACGGTTTGCTGTAGATTCTCAAAAAGTATTACAACCCAAGGTCTATGAATACAATCATGTTTGTTTGCAGAGCTTGACCTGAATGTACTTTGTGTTTTAGTCCCTATTGTGATTCGGGTAATATCAATAGACCTTGACTTGAAAGAATATCTTATATTTATGATTCATGAACTGTTGCCCATTAATTTAGCATAAGGTTCCATTGAAAGATTAAGACAATTATTCTTGACAGATATAGTTTGTGTCTACTCGGAACTTTATTGTTCAATCTGAAGAGTCAACATGATTGATCTAAAGAGCTCTGGCAATATATGAACTTTATCAATCAAAAATAATTCATATTGTAGCAGACATTTTATGAAAAAAGGTAAAGAAAAAGTATTCAAACTTTACGGGCAAAAGTGTACTTATATCAGTGGCGAAGTTATGGAGGGAGGGACACCTGATTTACCCCTCCCCTCAAATTGTCAGGTACACCATAATGCTCCGACGTCAAATCCGCCGCGGTAACTTTCTTACACTAATCGAATTCCTAACCGAACCCAACATTCCAACTAAACTTTAACCCTAACCCTAACACTAATGCTAACCCAACACGTAACCAGAAACCCAACTGTAACTCCAACCATAAACCTTTATCTCCGACAATAACATGTCGGATATCTAATCGTCCATCCAGGGGCGCTCGTCATCCCATCGCATGCAGAGATTGATGGGGTATACACACATTAAATTCTGAACGATAACAATTATTTATTATGATAAATCAAAATATGTAAGGACCCTCGGCTTGCTAGTGTGAGATGGTGATTTGCTCAACACCCTACTTGCCAGCTTCCCCCCCCCCCCCCATCTCTAGATATAACTCTGTACAACCAACTAAACCTGGATAACACTGATTTATGTGTCTTGTTCTATATTATTTATGTACCATTGTATACATTTATTTCATGTATATAATTTCTTATGATATATGTAACATTATTGCCTTGATTCCTGGCATTCTATATACAGAGAAGTGAGGAGAGAGTTTCCAGATAAGTTGATAATTCTCCTTATCAGCTTGTGTTTACGCCCGGGTCAGCAACTTCATAATCCCCCAAACAGTAGGCCCTATGTCCTTGTGCAGCTGTAACATAAACAGTGACCGTGTGGTTTCCCCCATTCACCCCTCTGTTAGGAAAAAGGGTAAAAACAAGCATCTGTACTGTAAGATACTCATTAGATTAAACTCAGAACACTGTCCCTAAACGGTTGATATAGAGAGCTGCTTTAGCTGAATGTAACAAGGAATTGCTGGAATCAAAGTGATGAATCTACTAGTTTAACGCCTACTTTGTAAGCTTCGAAAACAGGACCCTGACTGTTGCAGTTCCATATTCAAGGACCATACAGATGCAGAGTAGGCTACCTCAATGCTGTGTTGGTTTTCTTTGATTTGTTGAAATACTAATGTCAGTATTAGTTGCTATTGTTTTCTACTATTTTCGCTTAATATGTTAAGGTAAGCTAGGATCCAAGTTCTCCTTGTACTTAAGCCTTCCCGGGTTTCGGCACCAAAATTATGTGACCTCCTATTTGTGTACAGGACGTGTTTGAAATATAATTATAACGACTGAAATTAACTAATTGATTACAAGGTTCTACGAGAAGGCGGTAATAAAGGGAGAGTCTGGAATCTTTTGCTTTTACCTTTCAACTGAACAAAAAGTTCTTTTATTAACTATTCCGAAACTAGCACAAGACTCAAAAGTATATGAGTACAAACAATGATAAATATAGTACGATCAAAGAAAACCAACACAGCATTGAGGTAGCCTACTCTGCATCTGTATGGTCCTTGAATATGGAACTGCAACAGTCAGGGTCCTGTTTTCGAAGCTTACAAAGTAGGCGTTAAACTAGTAGATTCATCACTTTGATTCCAGCAATTCCTTGTTACATTCAGCTAAAGCAGCTCTCTATATCAACCGTTTAGGGACAGTGTTCTGAGTTTAATCTAATGAGTATCTTACAGTACAGATGCTTGTTTTTACCCTTTTTCCTAACAGAGGGGTGAATGGGGGAAACCACACGGTCACTGTTTATGTTACAGCTGCACAAGGACATAGGGCCTACTGTTTGGGGGATTATGAAGTTGCTGACCCGGGCGTAAACACAAGCTGATAAGGAGAATTATCAACTTATCTGGAAACTCTCTCCTCACTTCTCTGTATATAGAATGCCAGGAATCAAGGCAATAATGTTACATATATCATAAGAAATTATATACATGAAATAAATGTATACAATGGTACATAAATAATATAGAACAAGACACATAAATCAGTGTTATCCAGGTTTAGTTGGTTGTACAGAGTTATATCTAGAGATGGGGGGGGGGGGGGAAGCTGGCAAGTAGGGTGTTGAGCAAATCACCATCTCACACTAGCGTTCTGGAACGTTTTAATCTGCGATACCCAGAATCGCAAAGACTTCCAATAAATAAAATCAAGAGCAATTCCGTGCAATGCCAGATTGTATATCAGATTCATGTTATAAGTACATTAGACATAATGTATAAAACAAAATGAAATAAGCAATCATGTTTGGATTGAAGATACGTCATACTAATGTTTTATAGGTGATGAACGAACTATTGAAATTGACCGTTGTCAGTCAAAGAGCGTCCGTCATCCATCTCATACAGATGGGGTATACACAATCGACAATCATAATCAATTTATTATGATAATTCAAAATACGTCGGAACTGCCTGCTTCCTAGGTTCTAGACGATTTTAATCGGCGAACACAATGACAAAGAATATCAATAAGTCACCTCAAGAGCAATAATACCCTATTGTATATCGGATTCATGTTAAAGGTACATTCGACATAATATAGCCAATCATGTTTGGATTGAAGAATACGTAATTGTATTTGTTTTAGAAGTGATGAACGAACTATTGAAATTGGTTGATTTTTGATAGTCTTGGCCATCGTGTTTGGTATTCACAATATATTTGTAAAGTAGTTTGCAGGCATAAACCCTTCTAGTCGAAGAGCGTATACAGTGTCTGAAAAAGAATAGACTATACCGACGGTCTGCCGCACACCATCATGATAGCCAGAGACTGGCTGATCTAGGCTCTGCTCAAGGCTTTATAAATTATGGTAAAGTGTCAAATTAGAGTCTGATCTGGCAGACTATACGATGCTTACATGGACCTGGGGTCTGCGTGAGGTATCCCTTTGAGATGGGTAAGGCGAGGAGTGCTTAGAGGCAATCAATATTGCTCCCATTATCGGTATTATCATTCGAAGGTGAGCTAGACTTCCAATACCCACCCCTTCCCCCTCCGTCTCTTCTCCGCACCATTATGACTCCCATCGTCTCTCTTGTTTTTCTCTGTCTCTGACATTTGAGTTGGGTCCATTCTCTGACTCACATTACCTTTCCATAGGCTAGATATCCTTCTATCTATCAGCATGTATTATCTATCTCCAACTCCCATTCCCCACCCTCTCTCTCTCTCTCTCTCTCTCTCTCTCGCTACATCTCTCTCTCCACCTCCTCATATTGTCCTTCTTCTCCTTCTCCTCCTCCTCCCTCTCCTCCTCCTCCTCCTTCTCCTCCTCCTCCTCCTTCTCCTCCTCCTCCTCCTCCTCCTCCTCCTTCTCCTCCTCCTCCTCCTTCTCCTCCTCCTCCTCCTCCTCCTCCTCCTCCTCCTCCTCCTCCTTCTCCTCCTCCTCCTCCTCCTCCTTCTCCTCCTCCTCCTCCTTCTCCTCCTCCTCCTCCTCCTTCTCCTCCTCCTCCTCCTCCTTCTCCTCCTCCTCCTCCTCCTTCTCCTCCTCCTCCTCCTCCTTCTCCTCCTCCTTCTCCTCCTCCTCCTCCTTCTCCTCCTCCTCCTTCTCCTCCTCCTCCTCCTCCTTCTCCTCCTCCTCCTCCTCCTTCTCCTCCTCCTCCTTCTCCTCCTCCTCCTCCTCCTTCTCCTCCTCCTCCTTCTCCTCCTCCTCCTCCTCCTCCTTCTCCTCCTCCTCCTTCTCCTCCTCCTCCTCCTCCTCCTCCCTCTCCTCCTCCTCCTCCTCCTCCTCCTCCTCCTCCTCCTCCTCCCTCTCCTCCTCCTCCTCCTCCTCCTCCTCCTTCTCCTCCTCCTCCTTCTCCTCCTCCTCCTTCTCCTCCTCCTCCCTCTCCTCCTCCTCCTCCTCCTCCCTCTCCTCCTCCTCCTCCTTGCTCCATCATCTCCTCCTTCACCTCTTTTCCTCGCCACATCTCTCTCTCTCTTTTCTCTCCTCCTCCTCCTCGCTACCTCGCTACATCTCCCCCTCCATTCGTTATATGTAACGTATAGACCGATGTCGTACCTCCCATTATTTCCTCAAAAAGTAGAGAAAGGCTTGCCATAATATTCAAGAACATAATAATTAAGCATGACTTTTAGTAGCATAACTGGAGATGCACAACGTTACCTTTATCAACGGCTATTTAGGTGGAACGTCATTTTAATTACTGTAATTAGTCTTTTTTTAATTAATGTTTATTTAGCAGTGATTTTCATATCAATTTCCCCGACCGATGTGTTCATACAAGCCGGTGTTACAATATTCTCTTGATGTGCAAAGCGCGATAATTATTACTGACATCTAGGTTAATTGCGACTGCAAACAAGTATAATTATACGTTCTCCAAGCAGCATGGAACCTCCCAACTAGAGCGTCATCTCAAGGACTCCATTTATCTTCTCATTATGCGCCCAATCCAATCCTACGCCAGTTAAGTGCGCCCAATACGTTAATCCAATCTTAAAGGGGTACACGACGAATTAATACATCATAATAGTAGCCCCGTATCATTTCGCCGTACACGGGATCTCCCTTTTGTATCAAAAGAGAAAAATACTAATACGAACACTTTTCTGATCAAAACTGGTAAAATTATTGTTGACAACTATACCAAGCAGGAAGACAGAGAAAAGATGGAAAAGGCAAATGCATAAGATTTAATGGCGTAGTTAGAAATGCGGGCATCCCAGATTAAGTTGGCACCTGCCCAGATTGAGGTCTAGCAAAGTGGGGAAAAGAGTGGGGAAAAGAGTGAGAAAGAGAGATAGAGAGAGAGAGAGAGAAGAAAAAAAAAGAAAGAGAGAGAGAGAGAGAGATAGAGAAAGAGAAAGAGAGAGAAAGAGAGAGAGAGAGAGAGAGACAGAGAGAGAGAGAGAGAGAGAGTGGGAGGGAAAGAGAGAGGTCCGAGGGAAGAGAAAATGAAAGGATGAAAGCCTACTTTGCTTTAGAATGAAGTCAATTATAAATGAGACATGAATAACGCTTTCTTCATATTGTTAAAGCTATTTGATTAGTAATGCTGTTTGAGGGGATACGGTACATAATTTTTACGCAAATAAAAAACTATAAATTCATTTTACATGTACCAGGAATCCGCTCTAGATTGTTTAAGCAGTTGATTAAGTCGACAACTAAATGATGTGACGAGGACATAATGATCAGACAAAGTAATTAATTCTCACTAACGTATTTGCACTGTATAGATAATCCCCCGATGATCAACCAGCCTTCGAACGCTCGCTCGCCCGACCGACAGAATAATCTGTGAACTAAAGCGCGCTCCCATGCAGTGACGTAGAAAGAGCGGGGCATTTGTGTGCGCCTTCTATACTTTAAAAATTGATGACTAAGAAAAAAAGGAAGAGAAGAAGAATATAAACTTTAATATGAAATAAAATTGGTATAGTTCAAAATATCAGATAAGATTTAATACGGGTAAGGGCTGAAGTAGTGCCCCCCCCCCCCCATTGAAGGTCCGCCAGTATGACTGACAAGCTAGCTGGGCCTGTAAAGCTTAAAGGCCGTCTGTACTTATTTGGCCAGGGGGATGCGACCACACAGCGTGGTCTCTGACAGGTGGTTATCTCATCAACTCAGCTCTCAATTAACATAAGAAAATAGGATCATGGGGGACCAACTGGCACCGATTAGGCAATGTTTTCTATATAGAGGGAGCAAGTAGTACAGTGGGGCTTAAAGTCTAAAGATCATGCATGACGTGGGCAAGAGGGAAATGTGACCTGGACACGTGACCTGGACACGTTCATTGTGAAAGTGATCTCGAAGGTAGTATAGGATTGAGTTTGACCTTCACGAGCAAAGGTCACCACGGACATCCATCCTTTGTCGAGACAGGAAAGAGGATTGGGCGAGGTGTTGCTTTGCATGCTGGGACAATAATGCCTTAGTCAAGATTAAGGTCTGATTTTATGAAGCATGTTATCAATAACAAGTTACAATGAATGTTATAAGCTACTGAAATCGTGGCATATGATTCGCCGAGAGCAAAATTTGTCATAGAAATTTAGCATTTGTTATTAATAACAATTTTTATGAAATAGGGCCCAAATTCATCGATCAGCCTATAATCAGGTGGTAGGACGTAACTCATAAGCTCAGACAACTGGACATTTGGAGCGATCTGAAAAACTATTAAAAGACATTATAGAAGCGGAGAGTGATTTATTCTCTGCTAATAATGGTATCTTAGAAGCGCCAAAACACTTCCTTCTTGCAAAATAATAATAATGAACGAAAACGACTCAAGGTTTTTGTTTTTCTTCTTTCAATTATCTAAATCTAGAAATATATTTCGAGTGGACAGGGCAAGAATATAATGTGTCCATATTTATTTCTCTTTGTGTCAGTTATCTCTCCTCCCCTTCCCATCCCCAATCTGTTTTCCTTGATCATTAATTACGGCTTGTCTGTCTGAATTCTTGCTCAATGTCGCGCGCAAAGTCTTACCACCCCTCCCCCCCCCCCCTCTCTCTCTCTCTCTCTCTCTCTCCACTCTCTTTCTCTGTCGGTGTCTCTCTACCATCTCCGTCCGTGTTTATCTCTCCCATACGTGCTTGAGAACGTTGTTTATTTGTCCATCCTCTAAAATATCTCACTCTATCTCTCGCTGTATATACCATGTGTATACAGAATGTATCCACCCGGGATGCATAGCATTATGAGCAGTATAGTTAGCAGGTACAATCCACTGTCCTTCGTTTTCCGTAACAGTGTCTGCATGTTGAGACTAGGCTGACGTCATACTACATAGGCTCTGTACTCGAGCCACACAGCCAGAGACTGTCAGGGCTAGGCTCTACTCAAGGCCTTTAGGAATTGACTTAATGTGTCATTATTAAAGGTAAAGACCAGTAATGGTCATGCGATTGCATTGTGAAAGAAACGTTGTGGAATCGATCAGAAAAGGTTGATCATCTAGCATCTAGCATCTGCAAGGTTCTGGAGTCATCAAAATGATAAGAAATTTGGCCCATTCTTCGTAAAGTTACAAGCACTATACACAGAAAGATGTATATGGGACTACCCTATATCTCTCACAGACCATGAGAGAAATAAATTTACCAAATATATGAATTAGTAGGCGGCTTCCCGGCAATTTTTTTATCATCATGTATTAGTTAAAACATATTCTCTCACATGATTGGTAATGAGAGCTTCCATTTCATTTTTTGAAATTGGGGCGTTTCCAATACTGGTCTTTACCTTTAACGAGCGTGCAGACGGCACCTCCGTCTAGCCTAAAGTGCGCGGCCTTCATCGCACCGGTGGCCTCTTCGTCCCCATCAAAATATTCAGACTCCCATTTCAAACTTTCAGAAAGTTGAATGTATAATGTTATACGTGGGCACGTACCTATTACACCTGCATGAATTTCATGTTTTATATCAGGAAATAAGATTTAAAATGACTTATGCAGCTGCTGACGGACTTCAGGAGAGTTAGGGGGCATAACTGTGTCCTGTGCCCCCCCCCCCCCAATCCTCTCCCATTGAAAACCTCGGTGGTATACCTTTAGTATGCATGTCCATGCAGGCATGACCTCCTTTAATATTTCGAGGTGAGGTTTTTTTTTTTTAATACCAATGTAGCTGAATAGAGTGTGATAAAAAGAACTATAGTGAGAGAGAGAAAAAAAACATATTGTGAAGCCATGTAACGTTTATCTTTAAAAAGAAGAATTATGAACAGACTGGGTGGATCCAGAATTTGTAATTTGAGGAGTTGAGGGCGTTCTCTCCCCGAATAGCGACAAGCAATAACAGAATATTGTATAATCAATCAATATTGACTAGAAAATAGGAAAAGTGTGTGTATAATTTAATGACCAAGACACGTGAAAAGTAATAGATCGGAGCTCCTAATAACAAAAGTGCCCAGTCGCTTTTAATATTGCCAAATCCGTACTTAAGCGAAATATTAAATAATTTTATAAAACATATTACGTGCAGAGTCAATCATATAATAATGATTTATTCTTGTTTTATGAGCACCAAAGTTCAATAAAATCAATCTGATAACACATAGTCAATATAAACATCATAGTACGTGCTCAGATACATGTAACAGAATATGTGACTTTCATAAGGGTTGGGTATTTCTTTAATTTGTGGTAAGGCGGAGTAACGAAAGTGAAATAATAATAAATCTGGAATTTGGAATACCGTCTCTATTAAAGCGCTTTACGGATATACACTACAGGGCGGATTGTTGCAACTTGTGAATGCAACCGAATGTTTATTGTTATTTTGTTTGTTTGATTAATAATATTGTTGGATTGGGTTTAAAGGCGCTTTTCATTCAACTTTTTTGTTTAAGCCCCACTGTCCTACTTGTAGCTACTAATTGCTCCCTCTATATAGAAAACTTCCCCAATCGGTGCCTGTTGGTCCCCCATAATCCTCTTTTTCTTATGTTAGTTGAGAGCTGAGTTGATGAGATAGCCACCTGTCAGTGAACTCGCTGTGTGGTCTAATCCCTTCTGGCCCAGTAGTATTGACGGTCTTGAATTAGTGTGGCCTTTTTCTATTCAAAAATCACATTCTATTTTTCCTTCCGCAAAGAAGAAATAGCAAAAATAGGGATACACAATAAGTATAAAATATACAATAATATGCAAATAATATGATACATTAATTAATCACCCTTTTCTCATACTGGACATCAGCTTCCTTGGATGATTCTCGTAAACAAGTAATTCTCTGTTTTTTCGTACATGTATTGTACGCCTGATCGTTATGTGGTATACATAATGTCTGGTATGTACAGGTGTCGTGGTCGAGTGGATAAATTATGTCGCCGGACTGTGGATCACAAGGTCCGCGGTTCAAGTCCCGCCGCGGCACTAATGTCCTTTGGCAAGACATGATCTACATAATTTTGCCACTCTCCACTCAGGTGTTAAAATGGGTACCCAGTAAGATGCGAAAGCTAATGTGGTTTGATTAGCAATGGCGCTTGTAAAATGGCGCCTGGCTGGAATGCTCCCCAGGGAGTGGAGAATGTGCATACCTTGTGTGCGGGTAAGCCTGAATTCGATGACCGGGGTAATAATGTTCCGCCGTTTGCTTGGTATGTTTATGGATAGGTCCGTGGTATAAGCCAGACCGAGCGTTTTTGAATGTTACGTAACTGTATTACCCATATATTAGTATGTGGGTGCATTATAATATACATCCATCTACATAAGATTTGCATTTGGATAAAAAGGTTTTGTATTCATGTCCGAGCTAGCTAGTGCAGAACAATTCACGTTTTTCAAAAATGAAAGAGCTTCATTACACCCACCCCTTCCCTTGCACACATTAATGTTAAAAACAATTCAATGCGGAGTATAATTTGTTCATAATGACACACGTACACATGGCCATGGGCGTCATTTACAGAGGGAAAAGTGGCGCCCCCCCCCCCCCCCCCTCCCGGGAAAAAAAGGGGCGGGGGGGGGGGGCTCATCCGCTTTTTTAAAGTTTTTGTTGAGGGCAGTTTAAATAGCTGGTTTGAGACACTCGTTGTTGAAGTTGTTGAAGGCGAATCATGTGAACTTTCTTTCATGCAATGAATCGATTTATCATTAGCAGATTGAAAAAGGCATCCGGCATGTTTTAATCCCGCATACATTGTGAACAATAGTAGATGCAGTAAAGATTAGAATAACATTTAAAATAATTCAAATCTAGACCTATATACATGAAGAAAAAAAGCATTTAAGAGGCTTGTTCATCCTATAATATGTTTAACATATCATTAAGATTTTTTTCTTTCCCGATAGAACCACATAATGAAGCATAAAATAATAATATCCATACGCAAAATATTTATACATGTATGGTAAATATCGTAACAGAGGCGGAGTACACACAAAAAAAATCACATACATATTCATCTCACGCAAACGGAAGCCTTAGTAGCCTACTTACCTGTAAAAGTAGAACTCGGAGATGCTCGGGCGTATCTAGGCCTAGTTATAATTTCTGCTCAAACAGACAAGACAATCCTTTCATCTCAAAACACAGTGATTCCTAAATCTAAAGACTGCAACACTAGTTAAAACGGTACAATTCCTGGTAATTTGTGAACGAAATGGCATCAGTCTGCCTTTGAATCCAAGCTCAGCTGAATACAGTCCCGTTTTAATGCAGTGGAAAATTATAGTAAGTTCATGACCTATATTTATTATGTACGTAGAGTGCCTGGTCGTATTACAGAGCGGGCCCTCGCTGAGCGATCAGCTGTTCTCTGTCAAGGTTTGCCGCGTTCAATGGGCGACCTTTCTATAACGCAGGTATGAATGCGCGTGTGCTGATATCGCGTTCTATGGGCGTATAAATGCCTTTTTACATGCAATGATTGAAGGCCCGCGGCGCGTGCGTTATTGAAACTTGTTCCTTTCGCCCAGCTCCAGGTCAAGAAAAGAGTCTTAGATATCAGACTCTTCTGGATTTTATAACAGTTTGAATTCATTATTTTTTCCTAATTATGCAATCATCATGCCTATGACCTCGAATTCTTGCAGCATTGCAAAGCCCTTATAGATGATATAGACTCTAAAGTTTGTGAGAAATTTCGAGAGACAAACATTAGTGAATTTTCGTACTTACCGACAGTCATAAAGCTTGCAACTCCAGACGAAATTCCAAGTGTCGGAAACGATATGCAATCAGCTGTGAACGTAGGTGGTTAACGATTGTAGGTTTGTCAGTAGCTTTGTTTTCTTTCTGAACGTCAATATCACAAAGAGATAAAACCTGAAACAAATTATTGAATCATTGAAATAAACACGTGCTTATATTGCACCAAAGCGCGCTTTACTGACTGCGTAACATAGAGCGTAGGCTACACGCGCAGATATGATATTTAGATTAATTTAGATTAATAGTTTAAAGGGAAACATTGACCTTACATTTTCATGTAATTTATTGTCAGAATAATAATTGAAGCCTACCATAGTATAATAATTTAGCAGATGTATATCTTGAATATTTTACCTCGGCTGAGAACAGAATGAACCAACAACAACAATAAATGTATGTAATGTGGGGGGGGGGGGTCGTAATTAACAAGCTAAAATAAAACGATGCAAATCACCTTGCATTCACCTGTATTCACCTGTCTTTTCGGGCTCCTTATTAAGACAATGTCTTGTCTAATTTGTCTTTATTTAATTTCGATTGTTGTTTAACTCATGATACATTATACCGATGGTTATAGGCCTATTTTTGTTTATACCCATATTTAAAACATTACTCTAAAATCAAATTCATTCTTACTTTATCGTAATCAATTCAAGTCTATAAAAGAAAGTTCGGAATAATTATATGAGTTATATTTTGCCGTGTAAAATGATCGATAAAGTTGAAATACTTAAATTGTATCGAGAGGATTTATTGTTTTCTTATACGTTAAGGAATTAAAAAAAAAAATATGGCGTCTAATAAGATAGAAGTTATATGACTCTAACATTTTGATGACAGCGCCATCTCGTTGATAAGACAGGCTGGTAAAACAGAAGGGGGGGGGGACAGGACAATCATAAGAAAGGAAAATGGAAACTGATCAGGTTTGAAATTGAGTAGGAGTAATCATAAAAGATGAAAAGGGAGACTTATACGGAGGGATTGCAGTAAGAAATGGAGCACTGATCAAAAAGGGCCATGCACCTTTCCGAATAAAAATGGGACTTTCCGAAAAGTTAAAAGGGGGCACTTTTCGATATAAAAAAAAAAGTAGTACTTTCCGAAGTAAAAAAGTTAACATTCATACTAGAAATAGTGGGAACACTGTGACCCTTGACCTCCCCCTACTCTCTAAATGAAACCCCTGATTAGTAAGGTAACCTCTCTCAGTAACTCTGCTCTCATCCATCCTTATATTTTCCCTATTTTGTTCGCATCTTAACCTGTTGACTACTAAATTATCTTATTCCCATAGACTTAACACATGGACCACCAGGTTCCAGTAAGCAATGGGTTAAATGATTATTATTCAAAAGAGTAAACTTCATGCATTTTTATGTTTAATGATGCTGCCTAGTATGCGTATAAATATATCTAGTATATATTTTATCCTTTTATATGAAATTAATTTTGTATTATGTTTAAATGGATATTCCTGTATTTTAACCATCATGATGTTTTTTTCCTTGTATACATGACTTGCAATTCAGCTTCAGCTGCCAGAACGTCATAGGAATAAGCCCTTATTGAATTGAATTGAATTCATTATCAAAACCAGTTGTGAGAAAATAACGACTCTTCTATCATGGATAATAACAAAACTATTATCTAACCGCCCATTTTACAAATACAGTCGATCCTCACAATCTCTCTCTCCATTCTTTGTCTGTTCCGTACTCTGTTTTCCCATCCAGCGTTTCTTATTCTCTCCCTTGTCTCATTATTAGTTTTTCCTCCCAATCCCTTCGATTCAAAACACTTTCTGTGTCAAGGGCATCGGAACTCGATTGTATAATGCTAATCCATTGCATGTGAGCTCGGTGAATGAAAATGCATATACTTATTATTTAGGCCAAGACCTTTGATCAGAGGCGTGGGTATATAATGACGTCGACCCCCCCCCCCCCCTTCTCTAATCACCTTTTCTTCCCAATCCCTTCGATTCAAAGTATTGTCTCGTTTGTGTTTCAAGGTCATCGGATTGTCCATAATGGAAACCACTGTGAGCATGATGAATGATGAAAGACTAAATACTTCATGTAAGTCAAGGTATTATTTTGATCAGAGGCGTAGGTATGTAATGGCACTTAAGGACGTAGCCTACCCCCTCCATCGAATTGTTTTTATTATCAGTTTTTCTTCTCAGTCCATTCGATTCGAATTATGTCTCGTTCCTGTGCATGTCAAGGTCATCGGAACTCGATTGTCTATAATGTTAAGCCATTATTGTCTATGTCATGGTGAATGATGATAGATCTAGGATATTAATCAGAGGCGTAGGTACAGCACCTAAAGACATAGCCCCTTCCTCCCCCTCTATCGAATTATTACATTATCAGTTTTTATTCCCAATCCATTCGATTCGAATTATTCTATTGCTTGTATGTCACCATGGTCAAGGGCATCGTAACTCGATTGTCCAATGTTACGATCTGATGTGAATGGGATTAAACTAAAGACAAATGAAGACGTCTTTAAAATTCCGTAGTGTAAATATGCAGGGACACGTGGGGTACGACCCCCCCCCCCCCATCAAATAGCGAGAAAAGAGAAATTTCATTAATTTATTGACTATTGCCCCCCCCCCCCCTCCCTACCTCGCCCCATTTATTCAATGCCTACCCAATGCCTCTACGCCAGTGTCTTTGATTTTATTAAAACTGTTTGCTGACGTTCGTTACTGGCGTCAAAAATTACTTGTTTCATTACAAAAAGTGAGCTAAATTTATTACAAATAATTTGATTTAAAAAAAATCCTAGACATACAGGTTGTGTGATTGATTTCAAAGTGCCTCTTATAAGGTCATCTTCATGCCTAAACTATTTTGGGGGCAGCAAGGTAACAAAATAAAATAAGTATTCTATTTTTTAAATTATATTCATGGACGGTAACATCTCTTCACCAGATCGAGAAGGCCTAAAGGACGGTGATCTTCCATGAAACCCTGTTTTGATTATTAGATGCCTATTCATAATCATACCGATTAACACAATGACAAGAATCTCATAAAGTATATCATGACTGCATGTGTCGATTTACGGAATCATGGTAAAATTTTAACTGTTAATCTCCCAGACAACCAAATTATCTCAACCTACTCCTGTGACAGTTACCATGACAACTGGTTTCTCGAGTAACTTAATAATGAGCAGAACTTGGCTTAACGCACTAATCAGAAGATTAGCACTCGGGCGAGTATTATCAGTATTTGTCAGTGTGGTGCATGTTTTTAATATTGTTAATTAACAATACTTCAGAGCATAGATTGCAACTTGAGAAAGAGATACAAAAGAGAAAATTCCAAATGAAATAGGAGTATCCAAGTCGCTCTGAAACAGATCAGAGACAGAGGAAGGTAACGGATTATGATGATGCTTGCACGAAAGCGGGAGGGGTAGAGAGAGCGAGAGAGAGAGAGAGAGAGAGAGAGAGAGAGGGAGAGAGAAAGGGGGATATAGGTCTACAGAACTCTCAGGAACAAAGATAAAAATATCATAGGCCTATCAAAAAAATAACGATGAACGGATGAGATATAGGCTAATTGGGAGAGATGGAAGCAGAAAAGATATAATATAATGCGCAGATAGGGGACTATACTCTCTCATATTGCCTAAAAGTACAAAAAAATAGTAAGATTATAAACACTCCAACAAAGTTATGATCCCCCCCCCCCCAAAAAAAAAAAAAAAATAAATAAATAAATAAATAAAAAAAATAAATAAATAAATAAATAAATAAATAAATAAATAAAAAATATATAAATAAATAAATACAAAAAACAAAAAACAATAACAAAAAGCACAAACGAAAATCAACTTCAGCAAAGAGAGTATAAAAAACAGGAAGGATAAAAAGAAGAAGAAGAAGAGGAGGAGGAGAGAAGAAGGAGGAGGAAGAAGAGGAAACGAAAACGAACGAAAAAATAGAAAAACAAACAATGGACATTATATCAGAAACATGACAAAGAAGATGTTTTTTAAGGGGGGATACAAAATTTACACCCCGTAATCGCTTTTAGGGAGACTACAAGATTGAATAAATCTGTTAATCTTTATCAAATCCCATCTCATTTTGCGATGAGTTCAGATTATATGACTCATGTTGACAATGAAATTACATGCTGGCCCCGTTTACTTTACTCTCGAAATGAAACCCATACATCCGGTCAACAAACATTCCTAATCAATGGATAACATTTTAATAGTAGTTAAATCTAATTTGATCGGAGGGCGCCCTTGATGTCGAGCTAAGTTGTAGGTTTTTTATGGAGCTCCAGTTTAAAAGATGAAATTTCGGCAATAATCAAGTCTTTTCTATAAATAGTGTGACAATTCAACTAAGGATGGGCAAGAATAAACTTAAAAGACAACGTCAAGCCACTTCCGAGGAAAAAAACGAAGAAGAAGCGGAAGAAATGGATTCTACCAACAAGACTGCCACGCCCAAATCATCGAGAGACCCGGAAAGTACGGTACGTACTAGTAAACCTACATACGGTACCAGTAGCGACTCGATGTTACGTAACATTCTGGAAAAGGTCTCTGTCTTAGATGAGATTAATATTAAAATTGACGCTATATCTGAGAGAATGAGTAAAATTGAGACCAAGTTTGAGAGAATGGATACGAGAATTCAAGATTTGGAGAATGCAACTGAGTATATGGAATCAGAAATGGGAGAAATCAAAGAAGAAGTTCAAAATATTCAAGCGTCGAAAGCTAGCTATGAATATGTAAATGAGCTTAGAAGAGGCGTGGTCGACCTAGTTAACCGTAGTAAACAAAACAACGTGATTCTACATGGCATCCCCGAAGGGGAAGAGGGAGTTGCGAGCGAAAACAGTGATTGCGTAACATTCGCACGTAATTTTTTCAACACCTATTTGCATATGAAAGATGTGGAAATAGAACGTGCTCACAGAACACCTGCAAGAGTCCATCGAGCTGAGCAGCGAAGCGAGAAACAACCCCAATCAAGACCCCGTCCAATACACGTGAAGCTTCTGCGTTTCGCCGACAGAGTAGCGATATTGAAACAAAGCAGCAAACTTAAAGATGTTAAGATCCGTGGGTCTCGAATAGGTATCAGTGATGACGTCCACAAAGATACAAGGATCGACCATAATAGACTTATGACGAAAGTAAAAGAGCTCCGTTCGCAGAACAAATTCGCGTTCATACCCAACTCAGTGCCCCGTGTAATCAAATATAAAGATGGTCCCAAGGATCAACCCGGCCCCTTGAAAACACTGAGGTTGACCGACCTTGACAACAGTGACGGGAAAATGATTTACTGAAATGATTTCATGAAAATATAGCCTCATATTTTAAGTCACACAAAAACCATTACTTGTCATATTAATGTGCCGACAACTATGATATTTTTATATCCATAGCTCCTCTCCTGAGCTTTACAACTATGTCAGGTAGACGGAAAGTGGTCGCCCTGCCGTTTTCCTCTTTCTCTGTAATATTAATTTATTTGTCATGGGTAGTTAGATTTGTATGTTTATTTTTGTTTGCCTATAAGTCTAGGCCTGAAAGCAATTCACAACATTTCTTATTTCGTTTTGTTTTGCTGTTTTTATTTTTCGTGTACTATATAATGTCAATTTGCTTCATTAACTTTAAAACAATTTCATTCGACTGTAAAATTATTTATGCATCAACAGATTATGGCTGACTATACAATTCATGTTAAAATATGTTCTCTCAATGTAAGGGGTCTAGGAGATAGATTAAAAAGAAGATGCATTTTTGATTGGTTTAGGAACATGCAATTTGATTTATTTCTTTTACAAGAAACACATAGTGTTAAAGAATCGGAGAGAATATGGGCAAGTGAATGGGGATTTAAATGTTATTTTTCTCATGGTACATCGTGCAGCGCAGGAGTATGTATTTTGTTTAAATCAAATAGTAATTTGAAATTTTCCTCAATCCACAGAGATGATCAAGGGCGAATTCTTTTATTAAATGTAATGCATGATAATACAAATTTTACTGTTGTTAATGTATATGGTCCCAATAGCGACGATTGTAATGTATTTAATAAATTACATGATATGTTAGGAACGTATGGATCCGAGCCTCTAATTATTGGGGGAGACTGGAACACGGTGCAAAACCCCTTTCTAGATAGACACCCAACTTCAAAACAATATCACCCTAAATGCTATGACTGCCTTGAAATTTTAAAAGAGGACTATGATTTGATTGATATCTGGCGTGTTGAAAACCCATGTAAGATTCAATATACTTGGCAATCTAATGGCTCTCAGAGTAGAATCGATTATTTTCTTCTTTCTAGTAGTCTACGGGAGTTTGTTAATGAATGTGATATCAAGTTTGGCTATCGCAGTGACCATTCAGCTATAACTATTGAAATCAATCGATCAGTTCCTAAAAGAGGACCTGGGTTTTGGAAACTTAATTCTTCTCTATTGATGAATGAAAAGATAAAAGAGGAAATTAGACTATCCATTGTCTCTTTTTTAAATGAAACTGAGGAAACAGAAATGGAAAGGAAATGGGAATATTTTAAATTCAAAATAAAGCAAAAAATAACCTATTTGTCTAAATTAAATAAAAAAGAAAATAATCGAAATATAGATGAATTAAGAAAAAGAATCGAAAAAACACAACAACGTTTAAATTTGGATCCTCGAAATGATGAATTGAAAGAATTGATTGATGTTTATGAAACAGAACTGATTAGTTTACACGAAATTTACATAAGAGGTGTAATGGTTCGTACAAGAGCAACTTGGATAGCTGAAGGGGAAAAGAATACACGATATTTTTTTAATTTAGAAAAACGGAATTTTGATAAAAAACATATAACAAGATTATCTGTCGATGGGAGACTAGTGATTGAGCCAAAAGATATTTTGTTAGAAGAAAAGAATTTTTATGAAAGACTGTATTCAACTAGACGAACGGAAAAGGAAAACAATGAATTTTGTTGGGATGAATATGACTTACCCGTTTTAGAAGAAGAATCTGCAGTTTTATGTGAAGGTCCTATTACAGAAGCTGAATGTTTTGAAGCAGTAATGTCTATGCCCAATGATAAAACGCCCGGATCAGATGGGCTTTCTGTTAATTTTTATAAAGTGTTCTGGCAAGAGTTAAAAGATGACTTATGTCAGGTATTTAATAAATGTTTTGAAAATGGTGAACTTTGCCCCTCAATGAGAAGAGGAATAATTACTTTACTCCCTAAACAAGGAAAAGATAATTTATATTTGAAAAATTGGCGTCCAATTTCTTTATTAAACACAGACTATAAAATATTAGCTAAAATAATAGCAAATAGAATAAAAAAGGTACTTCCACTCTTAATATGTTCTGATCAAACTGGTTTTATGAAAAATAGATATATTGGAGAAAATATTCGTTTGTTTTTAGACATGATAGAATTTTGTAAATCACATTTTGTAGATGGTCTTGCTTTTTCTATTGATTTCGAAAAAGCATTCGACTCTTTAGAATGGAATTTTTTGTACATATGCTTAAAGAAATTTGGTTTTAAGGAAAATTGTATTCAATGGATAAAAACACTTTATAATAACATTGAAGGTTGTGTACTTAATAATGGATATTCCTCACCGTCATTCAATATAAAGAGGGGTGTAAGACAAGGTTGCCCTCTTTCACCATATTTATTTTTAATTGGTGCTGAAATTTTAGGGGTGATGATTAGACAATCAAATGATATTATAGGGATCCGTGTAAACGACTCGGAAGTGAAACTTAGTCAATATGCAGATGATACTGTTATTTATTTATCAGCGACCGAGGATAATTTAGAAAAATGTTGTAATATGTTATCACTATTTGCAAGTATATCAGGTTTGAAAATAAACATAGAAAAGAGCAATATCGTTCGTTTAGGTAATTTTCAGGGTACTTTATGTTTAGATAAGAAATTTAAATGGGTTTCTGATTCATTAATTTATTTAGGTATAAAAATACCTGTCTCAGATGAACTTGATCTATATAATTTAAATTTTGAAGACAAAATTAAAGAAACTGATAATTTGCTAAATGTTTGGAGTAATAGGAGTTTGTCATTAGTTGGAAAAATTGCAGTAATCAAAACACTTGTGATTCCAAAGTTTGTATATTTATTTAGTAACACTCCTAGCCCACCCAAAAAGTTCTTTGACACTCTTCAAAAAAGATTATTTAAATTTATTTGGAACAATAAAGGTGACCGAATAAAGAGAAGTATAATGTATAATAATTTGAACGATGGTGGATTAAAAATGACGCATATAGAGAGTTTTTGTAAAGCCCTAAAAATTGCATGGGTAAAAAGAGTTTTGGACGAACAAAATGACGGTCATTGGAAAAAGTTGTTTTATGCCAATACTAAACAAATAGGTGGAGTGTATATATTCTTGTGTAATTTTGTAGGAAGCGACTTGAACTGTAGCGGCATAAATGGATTTTGGAAAGATATTCTTTTTGCTTGGTCACACTATAGGTACTACAACCCCGTGAAATTTAAAGATATTATGAATCAATCGCTATGGAATAACTCTCATATCAAAATAGATGGAAAAACAATTATGTATAAAAAATGGTTTGATAAAGGAATTTTGTTTGTAAAAGATATAATGAAAATAGATGGATCATTTAAAACTTTTTTGGAGTTACAGGAAATTTTACAGTTGAATCAAGGATGCTACTTAGAATATTTTGCATTGCTATTTTGTATGAAAAAAGAATGGAAAAGAATATTGAAAATAGGTGATTTAGAACAAGAACGAGAAGAAGATGGATATATGAAATTTATTACATTAAAAAAAGTAACCAAACCTTGTTATGAAAAATTAGTGTCTACATTTTGTTTAAATTTATTGAATACGAATCAATGTGAAAAATGGTCATATGATTTGAATGTAAATTTGAGAGACTTAATTCAATGGCAGAATAGATTTGAAATTGTATACTGGGTAACGCTAGACACAAAGATTCGTGTATTTCAATTTAAATTTATCCACCGTCGTTTGGCGACGAATGATTATTTGTATAAAATCGGCATACACAACTCTCCAGTCTGTAATTTCTGTAAAAAAGAACCACAAAGTTTATTGCATTTGTTTTGTACATGTTCTAAAATTCAGCAATTTTGGTCTGATATAAATGCTTGGTTATTAAGAAAAAATGTATACACTCAAAAATTTTCATACCTAGATATTTGTTTTGGTTTTGGCGAAAAAACTCACCATCTTATAAATACAATTGTATTTTATGCAAAATATTTTATTTATAAAACAAAGTATGAAGAAAAAAATCTTTCGTTTTTACGTTTTACAAAAGAACTAGATTTTCTTCAACAAGTAGAATATATAATTGCATTCAGAAAAGGAAAACAGAATACACACAAACAAAAGTGGAGACCTCTAATTTAATTTGATTTGATATTTGATATCTAATTATTCGTTTACATGTTCATTTGTTAACTTTGAATTGTATTGTATTGTATTTGTTATGCAGATCGAATGTTATAATGAACAACGATTGTAAATATCTTTGATTTGAAGCAATAAAAAAACTATTAAAAAAAAAAAAAAAAAATCTAATTTGATCAAAGTGTTGCGGTGGAACGAAAATCGGCATTTCAGTTCCTTATAGTGGTAACCTTGCATGTTGATTTAGATAATGATTATCAGAATATAGAAAGAGACAGACGAAACAGACAAAAACAAGCGACCAAGATTATGGTCCCAAAGAGGACCCCCCCCCCCCCATATCTTCAACGACAGAGGTAAGACTCATTGGCAATGGAGGATTTTACGTGAATACCATAGTTGGGTAAAAACATGTTATTCTCATCTCCTCCATTAAAAATGACCGACTTGTTTTCTGTTGTTATATTATTTATTTATATTTTAGTTTATTATTATTATTTACGATTACCAGACCAGAATGATAAATACAATTGTAGGCCTAACTTTGATGATTTTGATTTTTGATTTGATTTTTTTGATTTATTGGTTTCTGCATCTTTTTTTTTTCTTTTTTCATCATACATTTTCATGAACATAATATGGTTTGATACAATATTTTAAGTGTATATAATTTTATACATATAATAAACGAATTTAAACAAATATATTGAATGCATAATTAACATACATTAGATGCAGGAGGGCTACATAAATAAGCATAGTAGCTTGACGTGGCCGCAGCCCTCAACTTAGATACAACAACAATAACAAATACAAATAGAAAAGACTGACTTGCAGAGAAGAAAAGGAAAGGGGAGAGAAGGAGCGTTGGTAATAACACAATAAATCTCGTACATCTGCTGGTTAAATGCAGGTTCATTCATAAAATGGCTAAACGATGCTAGGTCATGGACGAGTACACATCATTATTGAATATACAGTCAATGTACACACGAACATGAATACAGTACAATAAACCAAGTCTCTGAATTGCTTGCACCCCTTTGTAGTAATAAGTGCGTGGTTATATATACCTCATGCCCTCCCGTTTGAAAACGTTTTTAAACTTGGTAAACCGGGGAATTATATCATTTGGATTTATTGTTAATTAATAAATTCTACCGCAGATGGCGTACGTTCACTTTATCTGCTCTGTTTTTTCTACCAAATTGCAGAATTGTATCACAATTTGTTTTTGTATACTTGATTGAATATGTATTATATTAGTTTGGATACTTATGGAAAATATATATTTTTAATATGTCTGTGTTTATTATGAATGAGACAATGTACTATGTTTATAATCTAAGAACAAATATGTTCCTCTTTATCATTTTGTGTATGAAAATCTGAATAAAAGCATTTGTTTTCCTTCACAATTTGTATACTCGGTTGATTATGGTGGATACTTATGAAAAAATCATTTGAAAATATGTCTGTGTTTATAATGTAAAAGATATTGTACTATGTTTATAACTGTGAGAAAAATTATATTCCTCTTTATTGGTATATGAACATCTGAATATAAAGGCAAAAAAGCTTTAAACAAAAAAATGCTCTGATATCATCATCACGGAATCATTGTTATCATTATCCATAATCCTAACGATTAGGCCAATATCAACCCCAAACTTGGTTCATTAAATTTTTAACTAGATGTAATCACTAATAAAGATGATAATGAAAACAATGGTAACTATGATAGTTAATTAATTTGTCACTATTTCGAGATATTATTGTTCTTATTGTGAACTGTTATGACTATATTTTAGTATCGACTTTAAAACACATTTTCAAAAAATAAAAATAAGGAACGCTTCACGATTGTGCGTGTCATCTTTGTGCAAGGGGCCATGCTAATCTTCTCTGTATCGTTCCAATTTTAATAGATGTCAACAATTTCTTGTCGACACGATCTCAGAGGGAAAGCAAGTAGATATAGGTGCTTAGTGCATTGATCGCAAAAATATAGTTAATACTTTATGCCACCCATTGTCAAAAACGTTTCCAAAACGTTTCCTTAACTACGGACGCGTACGTGTCACGTGCACTGATCACGTGATTTTGATTTCCCATCGCGCTGCCACTGACAACTATTGTCAGATATAGTGCACCAAGCCAAGCATATATTCCCTGATTATTTTTTAACTATCAATTAAACTAACGGTTTCCTAAACTGCAGAGAATGTTGCAAGTAAATTATATCTCCTTCTCTTCTCTCTCTCTCTCTCTCTCTCTCTCTCTCTCTCTCTCTCCTCTCTCTCTCTCCTCTCTCTCTCTCTCTCTCTCTCTCTCTCTCTCTATCTGATCTCTTTTCTCCCTCCCTCTTCCCTCCTCCCTCGCGTTTCCTCCCGCTCTATCCTTCAAGATTAAAATTGTTTATCAAAATAATTAATAACTTGTCACCGACAAGCACTGCTTCTCCATTTTTCGAACGCACCCCATTACAAGATAACGAGAGATAGGCGGTGCATGCAGTGATCGAAATAGGTAGGAGATATATACACCCAACATAAAAATGTTCTTATTTACTACAACATTCTATATCAAGCAAAAACGACAAAACAAAAAAGGAGAAGGATTCTAAGAAAAAAAAAAGAAAGAAAAACAAGAGGAGAAGCTTGTACTAAATCAATGGAACCTTGATGGACACAAAATAAAACAAACAGAAACGGAACAAGTCAACATTTCTTTCCTCTAACACAAGGTGGCAGCAGATTACTTCGCAAATTTGACATTCCGCCTGTCAAAATTTGTTTCTCCTGTCTACGGGAAAATGGTTCATGATATGGACTAGAATTTCATAGTTACCGGCGATTTTGAATCATTAAAACATAGGTAAGAGTGACTTAGATGATATTCAATTATAATTGATATGTTGATCATATTTTGATATTTTGATGATAAGTACATCACCCTTCTCTTGCCAGTGTTTGCGAGTGCATAAATGTTCGGTCCCGTCCATTTAAATGAGTGTTTGTTGCGAATGAGTGAATTGATCAACAAAGCTCGGCCCGGGAAAATTGTGTTCAGAGTTTTAATGTTTTTAGAATCAAAGCGTTATCGAGTCATGTAGGTTAAAACCAACACATTTATAAGATATAACTGAATCTACAGTTATACACATGTTAATGTCAGTGGGAGGCTAGTGGAACTTTGTTGGAACTGGAAGTGGAAGTCCTTTTTTGCCCCCCAAAAACAAAAAACAAACTAAGTTCTTCTTCTTCTTCTTCAAGATAATCTGCCTCCTTCAATACTGAAGATTCTTGCAGATGCTGTATACTAGGCCTGATTGGGGTGTGCTGGTGGACCATTATACTGGGGTTTCCCCCTACTCTTATAGTGCAATGGGTTTGTAATGTTCCATACACCCAGTTATTGTGGGGTTAACAAACTTTCAGAAATTGCAAGATATCAGCATTTCCTTCCTTCGTTTATATCGGCACTTCCTTTTTGTCTTGTAAATTACGTGCATATTTTAAGTAACCTCGCACCTGCGATAAGACATTCGTGGTCTCCATGGTTTGTTTTTTTCTAAGCGCCAATCACGGCATTCCAGAGTCTCGTGTTTTTGGCTAGCGGCGTGATTTTCGCCACTCTTCCGTTTTGTACTCATCAGAGATACACGTGTTCTTCTTCTTCTTTTTGAGTACAGACCTCTTTTTACAGAGTATTATCGTACTATACTGGGGGTGTGTGCAGGTGGACCACTACATCGGGGTTTCCCCCTACTCTTATACAAATAGTGCAGTGGGTTCTTAACGTGCAAAGGTAGTGACTCTTCTCTACACTGGGCCTCCATTTAACGTCCTATCCGAGGGACGGAGTGTTTTCCACTTGACATAACCTGCGTCTATGAACAAGGGAAGGGGCACGTTAACACACAACGCAGACTTCAGTCATCCGCCTGGGTGGGAGTCAAACCCGGGATCTTTGGTTCCACTGGCAGACGCTTTACAGACTGAGCCAACTCGCCTCCTTAGTGGCCAAACGAACCCCCAAAATTGACTGAGATAAAAATAACTGGGTCTACTGAACTTATTTTATTGCCATGGACATGGTCGGTTATTAGTTGTGTTTTCTGTTTTTTCTGTTTTTCTTATTCTTGGTCACAGTTTTTGGCATAACGGCGCAGGTTTTTGTAGCCACATGTCTTAGTCATTGTGTGCGGGCTAATTTAAAAACGGGTGCCATTGCTTGAGAACCTTGGACTTGGAGTCAGACGTGGATGCAGGCACTCCAGCAAAGCATAGAGAGTCAATAAATGTGTATTGACCTCTAGCTCTGCACGACGTGTTAATAGGCAGCATTTGCACTAGGTCTGAGTCATGTCAGGACTTTTATAAATCGGGTCCGGACGGCCTTGCAACATTCGGGACCCGGTGTCCCAAAATCAGCTAGTAGGATTTGTCACTTGCCTCTTTAAGTAGCGCATATCATCAGTACCTGTATGTCCCTTAAAAGTGACCTTTTTTATCAATCAAATAAATCAACACATGCGTACCTCGGCTCAGATCGGTATTCTACCATCTGACATTACTTATCCATGATTAGCGATGTTTAGTGCCATTATCATGCCTCTAAAAGGAAAGAAATCTGGGGCAAAAATAGAAACACAACATTCGAGCCACCATTTTGATTCATGCAGGATGAATAAATCGGGTAAAAAAAATTAATGTTAGAAGAAAAAAAACCGGCTTTCTAAAAAATTCTATTTTCACATACCGATCATATATTTTTGAAAAGACAAAATTAATATTTTTGTCATTGTTTTAAACACCGCATGCTTCTTTTAAAAGCTGAAAATTACTTGGTAATCACAACAAGTTTTGATACTGATAGCTGTTGCAAGGCAAGTTCAGACTAGTCACAGACTGAATGCGCAGTGCACTTCATTAGCTGTAGTGTAATGCGTGCCGAAATGAACCCAAACAAATATATGTGATCGTAACAAGAAAAGAAATCTTTCAAAACTACGAGACCACAAGTAGAAAGACAACTACTGCTCAAAATTACCATAATCAGATACATAACTTGGACAAATAATTCAATTTAGTCGTCTAAGAAATGCCACAGAAATTGTAATATTCCAGGAGTAACTGCGTACATTTTTATCGAAAGGGGCCTGCTGCACATATCTAATTACGATGCTCGAATCCATTAATATACTGCTTTTACCGTAGAGGGCAGTATAGTGGATTCTAGCCCCGTGTTCAACATAAACACATGTAATTCTGCACGGACATCACAGCAGGCCTGTTCCGTTAAATAAATGTACCTATAGTAACTCCTTCAACATCACTATTTCTGTGGCTTTTCTTGGACAACTATTGTATTCTTCCTCCAAGTTAAGTATCTGCTTACGGTAATTTTGAGTAGTTGTCTTTCCAATTGTGCTCTCGTAGTTTTTAATGATTTCTTGTTATGATCACATATATTTGTTTGGGTTCGCTTCGGCATGCATTACAACATATCATAGAGAGCTCATTACATGGGATGGCACATAAAGAGTTAAAACTGATTTTCTCTTATTTTGATTTGCAGGATAATTACTAGCCTACACTCCATGATGTCATACAGGACAGAGGAATACTAGAGGAGATATTTTTACTTTACTGGTAATCTGGAAAGAAAACATCATGGTAAGTGTAATGTTTTCTCTTTCTCTTGTGCCTTATTTGCTCTGTAAGCGTGCCCCCCTCCCCCCCCCCCCCCCCAAAAAAAAAAAATAAAAATAAAATAAATAAATAAATAAAAAATAAATAAAAAATAAATAAAAAATAAAAAATAATAAAAATTAGAAATACATACAGGTAAGTGAAGAAAAAAAAAGATAGAAAAATGAGATTATAGAAATAAAATTTAATGGGAACCACAGGGAATAATTTTCCTCAAATTTTTTGATTAGCAATTTCAGGCGATGGATAAATATTTCAAATGAAATTCTGTACATTTCTATGGAAGAAAACTGCTACACAAAAGATATTTTGTATAGCAGTCATGCAAAAATGCATAGCAAATTGCGATGCGATACCAGGAAAATTATTCCCTGGAACCACTTGATTTTATTTCAAATTTCAGTGTATCATGATCTGCAGGATATCAATAATTAAAAAAATGCCACTGCAAAATAGACAAACAAACAAAAACAATAAACATTAGTAATCTTTGTTGCAGAATTGTTTTCTATTCTAAAGGCTCCTTCAGATGTGGCACAGTAAACTGTTGGGGAAAAAAAATTATATCATTTTACATTTAAAGGCACACTGTACTACTTGTAGCTACTTTTGCTCCCTCTACATGTATATAGAATAGAGTTAATGAGATGTCACCTGTCACAGTGACCTCGCTGTGTGGTCTAATCCATTCTGGCTGAACTAGTACAGCCGGCCTTTAAGACAATGGCAACTGTGCACAATAACACTATGAAAATGACTGACAAAGAAAGCGGACAAAATATACAGTTCCTCAGGTAGACAAAGGAACATCCCTTCACTGCTATTATGTAAAAAATTGTAGAACAGGTGTCACATGCATATTCACCTTTTTACATAATAGCAGTGAAGGGATGTTCCTTTGTCTACCTGAGGAACTGTATATTTTGTCCGCTTTCTTTGTCTGTCATGTTTATAGTGTAAGTCCCATATTTACTTTAATAGCTCTGTGTTATAAGAAACAGAAATGTGAAGCCATGCACAAACTGATGCTGTTTACGGTACTGCAACATATATTGGAACGAGGGTTTACACTAGTACTAGAGAAATAGAAGTCTTATTGTTACTACAGTCAAACCTGCTTTAACTGACCACCTGTATACAGTCTACAAAGACCACCTGTCTTCAAGGACCACATTTTTGGTTCCCCTTGAAAATGATTTCTTACAGAATTACAGACCACTATTCTTGTCTACCTTGGGCGGTCTTTATGGACAGGTGTCACTGTATTTCTACCAAAATAAAAACCATTGTCCTTAACCGTTTATCCTCTTGCTGCAGTCAAAGAAAAGTGCTGAGACGGTGAAGGTGGTGGTGCGCTGCCGACCTATGAACTCCAAGGAGATATCGCAAGGTCATAAGAGGATCGTTGAGATGGACAACAAGAGAGGATTAGTAGAGGTCACGAACCCTAAGGGTCCCCCGGGTGAACCCAACAAGTCCTTCACCTTTGATACGGTCTACGATTGGAAGTAAGTCTTTTGCGATCATGACTGATTATCTATGCTTTAAGAACCCAAAACTTTTGAAAGCATTTATATCCCCAAACTTTAAAAATGTTGGCATTAAAACATTTTTAAAAATCTGCTGATTTTTTCCCGATCATTTTTATTGATCAGCGATCAGAATTTATTATCCGATCTCCCCTGATCGGCCAATGACCGGCCCTCGATCCGACAATCGGTTACAGGGTTAGTTTGTCCCTCGATGAAAAATAGATCTAGAACTTTAATTTGAGTTTCCTTGTCTGTATGTACATGTTCCTTGTCTGTTTGTATCTGTTATTCTCCCTGTATGTTTCCGTCCGTCTGTTTTTTAATGAGAATCTACAAATTATCAAAGGGTGTGACTTTCACATTTGGGTTTCCTTTCAATCATTCATCACATTTATTACATATTGAATTGTATACAGTTTGTTTAAGGAATTACATAGAAAGTAAATTTGTGCGTCATTCTGTAACAAAGCTTTTTAAAATACAATATTTCACAATTTGATGAATGGTTAGTTAACTCATTTTGATGAAGACATCAATTGATAATATACTTTTTTTTAAAACTGAATAATATTGTACATAGTAGATGTACAGAGAATACTCTACATAGGTACATTACAGGTAGGTCATGGGCGATCTCATAAGGCTTACTCATCCTACTCTCACTCATCATGAGAACATGGTAGTCAATCATGTTTTTTTTCTCTTTATACTTCACTCTCTCTTTCTCTTACTCAATCTGCTTATCTTTCCCCCCATCTCTCACTCTTTCTTATTTGATCAATCCCATCCCTTTCTCCCTTTTCCTCTGGATTCTATTTGAGATCTTCCTCTGTCTCCTCTCTTTGCTTTGCTCTTTCTGTTGATCTATTGCTCCAGGTTTGTTACTATTGATTTCATCTAATTTTCTGTCCCCTTTCTCGGTTCTCCTTCTATCATCTGCATCCCCCCTCTCCCCCCCCCCCCCTTCTCTCTAGTCTCCATCCCGTTCTCTACATGTATCCTGTTCCTTTCTGTTCTTCTCTCTCTTCATATTTCAGCCTCCCTCTATATCCAGACTATCTCCATTCTCCTTTGATCTCCTGCACTCTCATCTCCCTGGTCTCCGTCTTCTCTTCTTTTCGTTCTTCCTCCCCTCACTGTCCTATTGAACTTTTTCTCTATCTTTCTACTTTTCTCTCTGTGATTTTATGCTGTACTGGGACATTGAGAGGTTGATTGAGTTTGTTTCTAAGTCTAATACTCTTCAGATTGTACATAAAGTGGAACATGTAATATAGCTATTTCCCCTTCTCCTGCCCCCTCTCTATCTCTGTCTGTCTCTCTCTCTGTCTCTTGCCCCCTCTCACTCTCTCTCTCTCTCTTTCTCTCTCTCTCTCTCTCTTTCTCTCACCCTCCTGTCTTTCCTCCCCTCCCCCACCTTTCCCCTTTTCTCTCTTCCTTTCTCATGTTCTTTCTCTGGAATTGTTTCTCTGGTTGATTGTCAATGATTGATGATAATAATTACAATGTCTTGTTTACTTTGGGGTAGCCTCATCAGGGCCCTGCAATCATATTATTACTGCAGCTTGATATGTATATTGATGAGTTTATATCTGATTTGCTCAATCTGGGAATCATGTCATTAGTCTAGAAACTCTTTGCATTAATTGTGAGAGTGTGATACATTTAATCTCATCATTTTAATCTTCTCCTTTTACCCAAGCCTATATTCTTTACTCTGTCTCTCTCTCCCTAAAACTCTCTCCATCTCTCTCTGTCTCTGTGTCTGTCTGTCTGTCTCCATCTCTCTCTCTCTCTCCCTAAAACTCTCTCCATCTCTCTCTCTCTCTCTCTCATAGCAGTCAATATATTTATATCAACCTCATACAATGACCCACATCATTTTAAGGCGATACACGTCATGTAAATGCTATTTAGGGCATCAAGGGCTGATAACCACAAACTAAAATATTACCCCTCTGCTTTAGAGCTTGAATTCAAATACAAAAAGCTCATGTAAAATAAGAGAGAAGAATTAAATCTGCACCCTTGTCACTTTCAAAGTATTTCATAAGAAAAACTATGAATTGATGATATCACTGGCCCAATTTGCCCTGAGCCAAATTCATTTTATATAATGTGATCAATGTATGTACAGGATGACTTTGTATGGAACAAGAGCAGTTACCCCTACCCGTCCTATAAGATGACCCATATCGTATTTAGGCTTCAACGACTGATAATCAAGAACCAAAATATATGCTATTGAGCTGAAAAATAAAAGCTCATATAGAAATTCTAGCCGTATACGAGTACATTTTGTAAGTCCACTTTCCCCTGTTAACCTACAATGACACATATCGTTTAAGGGTAAATGTCATTAGGCCTGTCTTCATCAGCTCGATATTGCCAAATAGCCCGCTAAGTCTGATTTAGGAAATAATCCTGAAGTTACAAATCATGTCCTCATCAGCTCGAGACTTGACCTTGAAACTTGAAACTTGAGCTCGAGATATTTTGCTCAGCGTTTGCGCATAGTCAGAGCTGCCAACTAGTACGGATTTCCCGTAATTGGTACGGAAATTAACGACCATTACGGAATGTTGTTTAAAATTACGGATTTAAAATCCCCCCCCCCCCATTTTTCCTGAAAGACTGTGTTGTGATGATATGAAACTCATTATTTAACAACTTTGAGTGAGTAAAATCACCAAAAATTTCAGATAATCATGTGTCTGTGCAATGTTGGCGTGCCGTTTTTATTAGAGTCATAGCGCCGCATAGGAAATTACTGATTTATACCCAAAATTACTGATTTTGAGCCTTGTGATTACTGATTTTCTGTTCTGGAGGTTGGCAGCTCTGCATAGTGCGAGTGAAGACGCACCGGACAAATAGCGGGATATTTTGCAAACTAGCCCAAGATATCTTGGGATGATTATCTCGACCAAATATCCCGCTAATTGCAAATTCGTGCTGATATGAAGACGCAAACTAACTGGACAATTCACGACCGGGATAGTTCAAATAGTGGGATATTTGTCAATCTCAAGCTGATGAAAACAGGCCTATTTAGGGCTTCAAGGACTAATGACCATGAACCTAAATATCACCCCCTTGCTCTAGAGCTTGAATGAACTCTATCTACATGTATATCACATACAATCTCAAGCAGCTCATAGATGCTATGTTAGTGTTATTATAGTCAGACCGTGTGTGTATGTATACTGTGTGTATGAATGACTCATCTCTCTAAACGCAGGGCCAAGGAACCCATTAAGCTGGGAATATTAACCAACCGCTAAATTAACCTTCCAAGTATGTAGGCCAATGAGTACCAGGGTGAGAAACAGACGCTGGGATTCAGGCTGCAAGCAGGAGAAATTATGAAGAAATTCATTAAACTTGAGGCATAGATTAATGAATGGAGTCAGATGAGTAATATATTTGATTGAAATGTTCTTTCTTGTTTTGTCATACTATACTGACGGACAGGGCAGTATCGATAAAGGCTGCAGGCTAGTAGGAAAGGTTCATTTCAAATACTCGTTCCTTTTCGGGGAAATTAAATCTGACTTATTTTTATTTTTTGTATCGTTTTTTGTGGCCAAGATTAATAATAAAATTGAAAGATTTTGTGTAGACGTTTCTCATGTAAGAGCTTTAAACAATTTCCCCCCATATTTTTTGGGTTGTTAGTTATATCTGATATTTGATATCTTCTCAAAAAGACTCAAATACATGTACATATTTATATTTCTAACCTGCTCTGTCTGTTAGTCTCTCTCTCTCCCTCTCTCTCTTTCTCTCTCTCTCTCTCTGTCTGTCTCTCATATCTTTTTGTCACTCTCATTTTATGTTTCTTGAGAATGTGACATGTTTTAAGAGAAAGTTGAGTTCTAGGAAGAGGTGAAAAATAATTTGTGAGCGTTATCATTCTTATTATGCAAGTGTGGAAGAACATCAGATAAGACATGTTCCCTGAAAAACATAGCTCTTCAAATGCCTTTATATTCTAAATATGTCATGTAACATCGTAAAACTCGGGGGTGGGATTTTAACGACCACATGTTCGTGTAGTCCCATATATTTCTGTGTACTGTGCTTGTAACTTTACGAAGACTGGGCCAAATTTCTTATCATTTTGATGATTCCAGAACCTTGCAGTACACACCTATACTTACATTGTATATGCTAGATGATCAACCTTTTCTGATCGATTCCACAACGTTTCTTTCACAATGCAATGGCATGACCAGAACTGGTCTTTATCTTTAAAGCTGACATATATTTATTTAAAAGTATTCAACAAAGACCCTAATTCAAGCTATGCACCTTTCATTCTTGGGTTAAAAAAACCCACAAACACCATCAAATTTATACCCTGGGGTATGAGTAATTTAGTTGTTAACTGTAGGCAATGTTTACTGTGTGGCTCATATTGAAGATGATGATTCATCCAGTAATACTGAAATAGTTTAGGGCAGGTCCAAGCTATTGTCCCCTTTGGGGGTCAAATTTCATCTTTATATATATTCAAGAAACTATACATCATTTTAAAGCTGAAACTATGAATTTTATGAATCTGATAAAAAAAATTAAAAATTATCAAAATACGAAGAATGCCAAGGTCACGAACTTTGATTTGTGTTAATTAGCGTGACGTACGGGACATTACATTTTTATTTTTGTATCTCATTTGAATTATTTTTTCAAAATTAAATATTTTAGGACATGTAGACCATCATACTAGAAAATAGGAAAAAAATATAAAAACTTTCAAAATTAATTAATTATGCAAATGAGGTAGGTTCCAAAGTGTGATGTCCCGTACGTCACAATTTGACATTAATTTGTTTAATTTTAATTATGAAAATAATTTTTTTTTTTAAAGATATTCTAGGAAGTTCTAATTTAGATGAATACCTAACAAAAAATAGGTTTAACAAAAATTACGAAAATTCTGTGTTGATTACATAATCAAATTAAGAAATGTGACGTACGGGACAAGTGTGTGACGTACGGGACAACCCCATATAAAACCAATGCAAGATGTGAAAAAAGGAAATGACCAAAAGGAGAATATATATGTGTTAGGAAACTTGTTGTATACAGGGATATATGAACATTCCAACTGGTTCCCTTCTAGGAATTTAATTCAATTATGAATATTTATTGATGTAATTAGTCTTCAAGCCAGACCCCTGGTATTATCAACTTTGGTATTTTGCCAGTTGATGTCCCCAACATTGGCAGGATGCTAAATATGTAAATCATAATAGTACAGTCATGTACATGTTATGGAGCCAGCTCAGGAATTTTGATCTCCTAAAAACTAAATCATAACTTTTAAGGAAGGACAGCCTCTCTCACTCTCACCCACTTAGAATTTTCATCACTTTTACACCCATGCATTTTTGTTGAATTGTGGAAAAGGTCACACAAACCTTTAGGGTTTTAATTTATTATATCTGGTGGTGTTAATAAGATGTCTTTAATCAATACAAAATACATTCAAGATTTATATTTCTGTATCCATCTTTCACAAACATGTACATTAATGTACCGGTACATTAAAATTCTTGAATATATGACAGCAACATATACATGTACATGTACATGTTCTAATCTGTGATAAAAAGATTCCTTCAAAATTCTATGATATTACTAAGTAATTCAAACAAGCTATGAAGAAAAGATTTCATATTTGTAATGTACTGTATCTTTGTTCACAAAATATGATGTGCCAAGTGTGCCCCTGTCTTTCAAACAAGTTTTAATGAAAGTTTTCAAGTTCAAGTTCATCTTCTTCATTAATTATTATTTTAAAACATTTACATGTACATGTAGCACTGTTGAATGGAATGGATGAAAGAAATGAGAAAAGAAGCATGACTGCACATAATAGAAGGGTAAATGGAATAAAAAATGGTAATATAGTGTGTGTGTATGAATGTAATTTAATTTGTTTTCTTTATTAATATTTGTATTGATTTACCTTATAAATTAACACAGAGGATATTGAGTGATGGTCAGAGGATCTAATTGGGTTCTAAAACACTCTAATTGTCACTGATTTAAGTTAAAATTGTTCATATTTAACAAATTTTGACGAAAATTCTTCATTTCAATGCATTTTCCCATAGGGAAAAGTTGTCCCGTACGTCATGTGTCCCGTACGTCACATACACACATTTATGTTTTGGTATATTACATAACAACGGAAGGTCAGAAAAATATGGTTATAGTTGTGATTAATGCTTGATTCCATAATGAATTAAGATATCATTACCATAAATCTCATAACTTAATAAATTCAGAGAATTTAAACGACAAACTGATTTTTGAAAAAGTCAGAAATTCTCTGGTCCCGTACGTCACGCAGCACATTAATTACATTAAAAATTAATTTATGAATTGGTCAGAACTAAAACTTTCCACAAATGAACTAGCCCATAATAGCCACAGACTCGTACATGTACCAAAAGATAGCCATATAAATAATTTCATCCATTGTTATTTCTTGTTTAAAGTCTCTGAATGTCCCGTACGTCACAATCCAAATAGCTTGGACCTGCCCTTTAATAGTAATGTTAATGTATCACATTGTAAAGTAGGCCTCTTAATACTCTTTTCACACCGGTTTTGCTTAACCCCGTACTTTGCTTAGCCCCGTACTATCCTTAACCCCAGACTATTTTGTTTGGCTTTTCTCACACGCTGTTTTTTAGTCCCGTACTAGCGCCTATTCTGGAATAAGAAAATTCACGCTGTTCTCACTGCAATTCGTTAGCCCCGGATATCGTGAATGTTATGATTGGACAGTGGGCTCCTTACTTCGCATCTGGCCAGCTGCGATACGCTCCATTTCGTAGTACCAAATTATTTTTTGTTTCTGTTCTCATTCATTTGCTTGGCACCGCAATTGCGGGGTTAGCAGGAGTTAGCACCACAATTGTGGGGTTAGCCCTGCTATTTTGCAGGGTTAGTTAACCCCGTACTATACATGTAGGTGGGGCTAGCCCACTTTGGTAAATACAAGTCTGAACAGAAAGTGGAATAGGCTTAACCCCGTACTATAGGTGGGGCAAAGACCCCCCCCCCCCTTAACCCCACCTATAGTACGGGGTTAAGCAAAATTTTGCCATTGTGAAAACAGTATTTATCTTCACACCCCTCTCTTCATGGACCCCATCTTGAACTTCTTGAATGTGGAATTACAACTTGCAACAATTTTCTGTTAAAAAATAAACAAACAACTAAATTGTTTAAAGTCTCTGAATGTCCGTACATCACAATCCAAATAGCTTGGACCTGCCCTTTTATAAACCTTTGTATTGTATGATAGGTGATTTGGTATGTTTAATGAAAGAACCTGCAATGTGATACCGGTATGGTTTTTGTATCAAATAATGATTTTATATCAAGTGTCAGACAGTCTGAAATGAGATGGGATTCTCTCTGCAAAGGTTACAGCTTTCCAATTATATTGAGTGGATTTTCAAGCATCTTGTGGCATGCATTAAAGGCACACTGTCCCACTTGTAGCTACTTGCTCCCTCTATATAGAAAACTTCCCCAATCGGTGCCTGTTGGTCCCCCATGATCCTCATTTTTCTTATGTTAAATGAGAGCTGAGTTAATGAGATAGCCACCTGTCACAGTGACCTCGCTGGCTCGCTGGGTGGTCTAGCTGAAGTAGTAAAGCCTGCCTTTAATTCATGCCACATTCATACAACTGTATATGAAATTTAATCTTAAAAGATGGCCTTTGAAAAGGGGTTGTACTTCATATGAGGAAAATATAAACCATACAACTCCCAGGGGCCCTTTATTAAAGGTAAAGACCAGTATTGGAAACGCCGGAATTTCAAAAAATTAATATGGAAGCTCTTTATTACCAATCATGTGAAAGAATATGTTTTGAATACATGATGATACAAATTTCACTGGGAAACCGCCTACTAATTGATATATTTTGTAAATTAGTTTGGACTGTGAGAGATAAAGGCACGTGTCGTGCACGTGTGCGTAGTCCCATATACAGTACATCTTTCTGTGTACAGTGCTTGTAACTTTACGAAGACTGGGCCAAATTTCTTATCATTTGAATGATTCCAGAACCTTGCAGTACACACCAGTACGATAGATGATCAACCTTTTCTGATCGATTCCACAACGTTTCTTTCACAATGCAATCGCATGAACATAACTGGTCTTTATCTTTAAAAGCAATTTTCTTGAAAGTATTTTACCATTTTGTTCCTTACCTTTAATGCTGACTACATCTACAAATAATATTCCTGGGCCCGTATTCAATAAACTTCTTAAGCATGAAATCTAAGTACTTTTTCTTAAATTTTGGCTAAGAAAATATCTTAGCCAAAAATCGTATTCTATAACAGCAATGGGGACTTAAGAAATTTGCCTTAAGATTAAGAAGGATTCTTAGATTTTATCTAAGAAAAAGGACTTAAGTAGCATGTCGTATTCTAATACAATCGAGATATCTAAGATAAGTATTAAAGAAATCTACCCTATATTTAAGCATACATGTACTACGAGGATGCCTTTGGCACCGGCAGCTCAGTGATGCTGCAAGCAACCGCTTCGGGTTTCGATCAAATGGAATAAAAACAATGCATGCAGCGCGAGCGCAGGTTATCAGTTGACCTATATAACAACGTAAGCTTCGCGCGTATACAGCGTCGACGGCGCAGCGCGCAGGAATCTAGGAGCGCCATAGGCTCTGTGTACTTGTACTTATGTATGTTTGTTTGTACACAACTAAACGAGTAGTAGCATACATGCATAACGCTAAATCATGACATGGCTGTCGTATACATGTATAAAGAAACCGTCTCTTACTTTATTAGTCTTTGGCGCTAAAGTATGGAAACAGGGAATAATGTGCAATCGGCATAATATTAGGTGAGACAAAATTTGTTATAGTATGAGTCTGATAAAGGTTACATCTAGCCATTTGATTAATTTTAGGCCATCATAACAGTAGACGATGTAAAACAATGAAAGGGTAGCTCCAAATCCAATGCTAGCGCTGGTCGACCGGCTAGTGACGGCGCTCCCTTCATACTCACAGACCCTGCGGCTGCGACATAATAAGTAAGCCCGGTTGGGCTCCTCGGAGTTGTTTGACAGAAAAGTATAAAAAGCCTACAGTGGATGTGAGATCTAGCCTCAGGTGGTCTTGACTAGACTGTTTTAGTGTCAGTTGGTCAATCCCGAAATAATTATGTGAGCATCGTTCCTCCCTTACGCTCTCCCATACATGTTAGTGTATAATTTTCGTGCGGTGCGATTTTTATTTTAACACGCAAATTACATAGGCAAATCGAGTTGCAATTAATTCGCTCGAGTCGACCACATCAACTTTCCCACATGACGTCATCGGGTCTAAGAATTTGTCTTATCTGTCGTCTTAGCTAAGACAAACTGCTTTACGTGTTTAGAATACGGCTAAGGCAACTTTCTTAACCTAGACAAATTCTTAGACATTTTCTTAGACTTAAGAAAAATGTCTTAGAAGTTTATTGAATACGGGCCCTGATATTGAAGTCGATAGCTCTACATGTATTATCAGGCTCTTATCAGGCCACCTACATGTACATGTACATGTATGAAAGAAAATGACACTTGAAAATGCATACATGTATGTACATACAGATAACAAGTGAATTATTTATACCCTTGTAAATTTGATGTTTTTTGGTGTTATTTGTAATTCAAGAATAAAAGGTGGATTGGTTATATTAGGGCTATTGTTGAATACTATTTATATGTAAGCTCTAATATGTCACAGTATTGGTACACTTTCATTTTCCAAATTAACAATGCACGTACATGTATGTACAGCATAATTTGAGATGCACTTTCAGCTAGATGATTGGTAAAATATTTAGTCCAGCAGTTGCAGACAGCTGAAAGATGAATCTCTGGGATTAAGGAGAGGAATAAGAATCTAAAAATAATTCAGGCTTCAACCTTTCAGTATGTCTACTGCCTGACAGTAAGGACATACATGTAGACTTTATAGAATCACAGTGATAGTGTATCAGAATGATTAATAATAATAATAATAATATTCGTATCAGGACAATTACCTCCCCCAAAATTACCACTCCCCAGAAAATCTCCCCCCCCCCCTATAGGATACTAACCTGAGGAAAATTACCCCTGTTGAAGAAAATAAGCCCTTGAGGGGTAATTTTCTGGGGGTAATTGTCCTCTGGGGGGAGGTGGGGGGGGGGGGTAATTGGCCAGGGGGATGTCAAGGGGGTACATGTACACGTAGTTGTCCTAGAACCAAAAATAATAACCTAGGATTCTAGCGCATTTCATCTTCAGAGAAAATATCAATGCACTTTACAATAATAACGCAAACAAATATACAGATAACTATTTATTCATGACCCAAAGAAACGTCAAAATAAGAACAAGATTAAATACTTTTTAACATCGATTATAGATGATCAGAAAGCTCCTAGGTATAGTGTGATGTTGTTGGCTGTACTTGTCATATCTGGGGTATTTTTGATGGTTTTAATAAATCTTTCAGCATGCACTCGTAGACAGCTACCATCCTGAATTGTATGGGCCCTCTCTTGAGCAGATGCCATGGCTCAGGGGGAATTAGCCCCCAAAATGCCCCAAAGAGCCCCTGAAAGTCATAATAGAGCCCCCCTAAAAAAAATTGCATAGAGTTTATTGCAAAACCAATTAAATTATCATGCTATCATGTTATTTTCATGCAGGCAAGCTTGAAAAGTATGTAGCCTCCGAAATATTTAAAGTATTTTTTTCCCTGTTTTTGATAATACCCTGGTATAATATTTGTGTAGGTTACTGTCATGACATGGCCCTATGCATAAACTACAATCACATTCTGTTTTTCATTATTTTTCTTTCAAATTTAATTCTTTAAACAATCTGAAGAAGATCTTGTGACTTTAACTGTTCATGTACTGCAGTCCTTTGGCAAGACGTAAATCTACACTTGCCACTCTCCACCCAGGTGTTAAATGGGTACCTGTTAGGATGCTATATTTAATGTAGGGTACCAGGTAGTTTGCTCAGCATTGTGAGCCTCTGTAAAATGACGCCTGGCTGGAATGCTCCCCAGGGAGTTGAGAATGTGCATACATCGGTTGCAGGCTAGCCTGAATCCGATGACCGGGGTCATAATATATATCTGTAAAGCATCCTATATAGAGACATCATCAATGTATTAAAGGCCATTTGTACTAGTGTTGTACAGGAGGGATTAGACCACACTGAAAGGTCACTGGCAGGTGGTTATCTCATTCAATCAGCTCTCAATTAACATAAGAAAAAGAGGATCATGGGGGACCAACAGGCACCGATTAGGCATTGTTTGCTACATAGGGCGCAAATAGCTATAAGTAGTGCAGTGGGGCTTTAAGCACTATATAAACACTGAATATTATCATTATAATGTATACCTGTATTGTTTGACCATGTCAGTCACTGCTCAGACCAATTTCTTGTGTTCCTTTCCCCCTCTTCAGCTCCAAACAGATAGACCTTTACGATGAGACGTTCAGATCTTTAGTGGAGTCTGTGTTACAAGGATTCAACGGGACAATATTTGCATACGGGCAGACAGGAACCGGCAAGACATTCACTATGGAAGGTAGGTTCTGCTGATGTGGAGTGTAATAGTAGTGATGGGACTTAAGTTGCATTGAGGGACATGATTTGGAAAGACATTCACTGTGTAGTGTACATGAAGAGCCTAATTCCAATATGAGCTAAATCCACTTGTGATGAAAATGGAGTAATTGATATCAGAACATTGTTCACTTAATGTACATGTAAGTACCCGTCTGTCAACAAAATTTTATTTACATTTTAGGAGCAATTATGTAAAAAAATGCACCTTCAAATATCACTTTTCTATAGACGCCTGTACGAAGTCTGGTAAACAATTTCTCTTTTCTCCGAAGTTACAAAAATGGATTTGGCTCCTCTTGGAATTAAACTCTTCCTGTTCTCTTTTATCTTGATGCATTTGATGAAGAAATATTGTATCCACTATTAAAAGTGAATGTAAGCAAATACTCAGACACTTTGTTTGCTTGCACAGCTTAGAAACAGAGGAGTTGCGATAGCTCAGTTGGTAGAGCAGCTAGTGCCCTTTGGTAAGGCATTAATCCTCATTACCAGTTCTCTCAGAGAGGACCTAAAGCCGTCAGTCCTCTGGTTGCTTACTAACAAGCATTTATGCTTTTTTAGCAGTCAGGTAAAAATAACCACCACTACACACAAGGTAGTTGATATTCAGGCAAAACACATCAGCCCTACTTGCATTCATGGATGTATGTTTAATCAGTCACCCAAGATGTAAAATTAATTTGAAAGGGAAATCCAACCCTTGTAATAAGTTGAGGAATAACTGCTACATGTACATGTACATGTACATTTTGAAGGCCATTCATACATTATTTGAAAAATAAAACATGCATTTGACGAAAGGGAGGACGTAACTCTTCTTCAAAATCCTTCGTCTTTCGCGGCTCTGAGAATTTTCAGTACGTTCCATTGTGGGTATCACATGGATTCAACCGTTATTGCGTACACCTGTACATACGTTTCCCTGCTGTAAACTGTGAAATGATTACTGCAGAACACATCGTTTTTCCTGTCGTACTAGTACTTTTCTCCACCTAGACCTTCTGCTACATAGCTTGAATATTTCATTGCGATTGTGTTGGTCTGGAAACCGATGAAATGATTTCCCCTCAAATGGTTTTCAAAGAACAATTTTTACAACCAAACACCTAACAGTACACCATCCTTGACGTGTAGCGCGTGCGTTGCGCGTTACATCAGTTCTCCTTGCGAAACTTCACAATACAGAAGTTTTTAAGGGAAATTTCTACAAAATGGCAGCTTTCTTGGGGACCAGACAACCTTGTAAATATATGGCGAAGTAGAGTATCTTTGTTGTACTTGAAAGAATATATTATTTGGCCTACAGCAATGGTTTATATTTCAAATGAAACGTTGTTTTAGTCTCTATATCATGTAAACTCCTGACGACGGATAGTCAACCTGTTCAAAACATTGATCCACTCCAACTACCCATCCTCTCCAACCGGCGCTTTATTTCTTTTTAGAACTTTAAGCTAAGACAGATTGCAAACTTTTTTCATGACTGCCAACAGTCTTTTACATGACTACCAACAGTCCTTTTTCAGGACTACACACACACACACACACACACTCAAGAAAAAAAGATTACTGACATTCTTTTTAAGGACTCCCCAATCCTCCCTTCTCTCATGATAATGCTTCATAGACGACAGGTTAATTCCCCTTTAACTCTAGCACGAAATTCACTTTGTTAACTCTGTGTTGTTAAAATATTTAGACTATAATTCTACAATTACAAATTTTTCACAAACAAATATAATATAATAAAAGGATCTAAGGTCTTAGCTTTAAATTGATTGATTGATTGGTTTTATTCACCAAGCCTCAACATACAACAATATAGAATAACAGATCAAAATTAAGTCACCTTGAACAGGATAACCTAAGAAAGCTCAAGAGCTTATTTCCAGAGGGGTCCCTGACATACATGCTTATATTTTGCTGTATTTGATAAAGTTTGATACTTGACAGCGAAGGAAGGGATACCTTGGATCAGCCTGGTTCGCTTAAAGGGATCCGGTAACCTAGTCTCAGATTCTGGCCCGGCCCCCCCACTCAGTGTTATTTAGGGTACGCATATGGATGTTCCCTCCTTTTGAAAACACCCCCCTAAGTACGGAGTGTAAAGTCAATACGGGCCGTATTGTTGTGTACTACGAGCTGGACTTTGGTGCGTGAAAAGTACCCCTTTACCGGACATTTTGGTAACACAAATGGTATCGGGAGCTCATGCTGCAATGATAATTATAAACCTGTATGTCAGTCAGGAACCCCATGACTTTTACAAGCCGATCACCTGTCCGATTATCAAGATATTTATCATTGGAAATCGAAATCATATTTTGCATTTTCCTAATGGTTTTCATAACTGTACAGTCTATTGGGGAAAACGAGTATGGTACAACCGGTCACTCAAAGATTTTTACTCTTTTGAGGCAGATTTTGATCATTTTGAAGCACAATTTTTTTAGTGCTTCAATATTACACCATATCACAGACACTGATAGCACGTAGGGCCGTGCATCTTAGATTTATAATTGTTAAACGATGCCTTTGATTCCTTTGTTTTAAAAACGCAACTCAGTTGATGATAGTAACAGAAAAAAGAGTTTATACATGTAGTTCAACAAATCAGTTTATGATAGTAACAGAAAAAAGAGTATATAGTACAACAAATCAGTTTATGATAGTAACAGAAAAAAGAATTTATAGTATATACAACAAATCAGTTTATGATAGTAACAGAAAAAAGAGTTTATAGTTCAACGAATCAGTTTATGATAGTAACAGAAAAAAGAGTTTATAGTACAGCAAATCATTTTATGATAGTAACAGAAAAAAGAGTATATAGTACAACAAATCAGTATGATAGTAACAGAAAAAAGAATTTACAGTACAACAAATCAGTTTATGATAGTAACAGAAAAAAGAGTCTGTAGTACAACAAATCAGTTTATGATAGTAACACAAACAAGAGTTTATAGTATATACAACAAATCAGTTTATGATAGTAACAGAAAAAAGAGTTTATAGTATGTACAACAATCAGTTCATGATAGTAACAGAAAAAAAGTTCATTGTACAAGAATACTTTTAAGAATACAACTTTTGTCAGTAAACTACAACTTTTGGGAATAAAGAATACAGTTTTTGAACTCCAGAGGTTGGCAGGTCTGTATTTTGTAATGTTCAGTTTATTTTAAGACATGAAAAAAGGCATTTATTTTGAAATGAAATAACATATTATCTTTCAGAAAGCTATAATAATCAGTTGTCTTGTTTCACTCTGTGTACAGTTTCATAAGCTCTTGAGAGCATCACATGTTCCGATGGGAGCTGACAAAAAACAGAAAACAATTTCCATCGGAATATTGGATCAATTTTTCCTTTATGGCATCATGGACCAAATTGTGTGTGAAGGAAGGCAAAACATTAAAAACAATGAATTTAAAAAACATGAGACAGAAACAGGTTGCATTATAACACAATTAATACGATTGCAAATAATTTAGCTTTCCTCGATATATACATACATGGAGGCCAAACTACCCACTATGGACATCAAACGTTATCCTCTTTTAAGAGATGAGAAATTTACTATGATACACTATTCCATTGTAATGTAAATATACATTTTATTAGATGCTGCCTGTAACTGTATCAGTTTGCATGGTGATGTCGATATACAGTAGGCTTGCGGGTGCACCATGTGAGAGAGTGGGAGGATTGAGGGCTCTTGAAAAAGACTGTTGGTTATCTTTCTTAGCTTATAGTTCTAAGCGCTATAGTTCTTCTTAGAACTATAAGCTAAGAAAGATAACCAACTGTCCTTTTCAAGACTATACAAACAGTCCCTTTCAGGACTACACACCCTCAAGAAAGATTATCGAGAGTCTTTTTCATTACCCCTCAATCCTCCCTCTCTCTCTCACATGGTGCACCCGCAAGCCTACTGTATATACATTTTATTATGATAATTATTATTATCATAATTTGTACTACTAGTACTACTACCTGTACCATCAGGGGCTGTGCTGTTGTTTGGTATGTATTTAATCAAAGGGCCACTCTAACCAAAACGGGCTAAAAAATGGAGAAAAAAAAGACATGTAAAATAATCATTGACAGAGATTCCGAACATGACAATGATTTTTCTTAGAAATCATCAATAATTCTGGAATCTAGCTTTAAAAATGACGACTCAGAACGCTCAGAACAAAGCCCAGTTTCTGAGCTGTAGTTTGGGTTAATAACAAGATGCCGAATTCAAGGAAGGTTTGATAATTGTATTGCTTACACAATGAAACTATTCTTGTACGCAAAAAACAAAAAACTTCTCCCCGCTACAAGCTACAAGATTACCAGAAGGGGTTAAGAGGCATGGGCTCATCAAGGTGGAGAATATGTCTGATTGCTTGTATTCCACGATCCTCTTTGCCTGGATGATACCATCACATGACACCTGATCAACTGCGTAGATAGTGCGCTTTGTATTCCAGTATTTGATGTAGAGTGTGTCTGTCAGTTTGTCAACGTGACACCCTGACCGGCGCCACTCATCAGAGTGTATGACAGCTTTCTCTTCTCCTGATCGTGAGATGACAGTGAATCCATTACAATCTGTCGCCACAACGATATTACCTGATGACAAGGCTCGTATCCCAACCACCACCACCTTGCCCTGCATCGTTATGGTGTTTACTATCTTACCATCAGCAGGATTGATGACATAGATATTAGACTTACCGAGCTGAGCAGCGAGGATCATCCCATCCCTGTCAACATCAACGTACACACTATTAAAACCGCGTGTATTACTTGGTATGCTGATGTCTCTAATCACCTTCCATTGTCTGTCATAGAGAGTGATGCATCCATCCAAGCTGTCACCCGTGAAGCCTCCTCCGGACTTACATGTACCACATACTATTACGTTGCTGTCTATGGGGGCGCATGATATAATAAACACGTTACTTCCTCCTTCAATGACTTTCTGTGTGTGTTTAGTGCTGATATTTGTAACATACGTGGCCCTGTTCATTGCGTCCCGCACACATATCTCATCATCACTGATCAAACCACACACTACAGGTTCATTAACAATCGATGGAATGTGGATTGACTTGACAAGCTCCCATTTACCGATATAGCCGTCAATTCTCCCGCAGTGTTCCCCACCTACTTCACCCTCAACAAACTTCAATCTCTGAACTTCACCCTGTATTCGGTCAAGACAGTCGCTAACATCTTGATGAACATTCAAACTTAAATGTTCATGTAGGGATGCAAGTACTTGAAGAGTTTCATGCACTAATGTTTTGTCCTCTTGTTTGATTCTTTTGATCTTGGAATCAATATTATCGATTGTGCTGATTGCGTGCTGATTCTTATCTTTGAGATAGTTTATCTTTTTAGGAACCACCTCGCTTATTGCTTTTGTTTCTAACTCGACTTTTGCTTGGCTTTCTTTGAGAATTAATTGTTGCTGTTCTGCTTCTTCATGACATGATTTGATCCGTCTTTCCCTCTTTTCGTTAATGATTTTTATTTCTTCATCTGCCTTGTCATCGATCGAACGAATCGATCGTTTTTCCTTATCTTTCACACTCTTTAATTTGTCTTCGAATGCCACCTTAAGTTCATCGTTGACTGATTGAAAATGGTTACTTGCAGAGGTTACAGTGGAATCTAGTTTAGCGTCAAGGGCTTTCAGTTGTTTCTTCATTTCCTCTATCTCTTGCTGCTTGTCATCCAGTATCCTCCTCCTCTCCAAGATGACATCCTCAATGTCTTCTAGCTCACATGGTTTCTGACAGTGCTCTTTGGTAGCACATGGATGACAAACAGGGATTTTGTGTTCTTTGCAGTAAAATTTGATTGGCTCCCCGTGTTTGTCACATGACCATGTCATGTCATGACCCTTTCTAGCACGTAGCTTGACCTTTTCATCTCTCTCTTCTGGGAAATTGGACGCCATGATGAGGAGCAAATGGTAGCAAATAACCTGCATCGTTAACAATAATACAAATACAATTAGAGAAATGACTTCAGGAGAAAACATAGAGAAGCGGATCACCCCTATACAAATTTCAGTACGCTAACACGCGAGCTCGTCAGCGTGCTCGCCCACGAGTTCGTCGACGAACTCGCAGACGAACTCGCAGACGAACTCGTTTCGTTCCAAATATGCAAATTAGCTACGAGCATGCACGCGAGCTCGTTGACGAGCTCGTTGGCGAGCTCGTTGGCGTGCTCCAAATATGCAGCTCGTCACTGGCCGATAAGCTCGTTGGCGTGCTCGTTGGCGAGTTCGTACGAGTTCGTACAAGTTCGTCGACAAGCTCGTCAACGAGTTCGTACGAGTTCGTCAACGAGTTCGTACGAGTTCGTCGACAAGCTCGTCAACGAGTTCGTCGACAATCTTGTGGAAAAAAAATGGCTGCGAGCTTAATGGCGTGCTCAACAGCATGTTGGCATTAGGGACTTTTAGATTTGCGTGGACTGAAACCTGTGACGTCCATTGAAGGCAGTGCATAAAAAGGACGTCGACCGTAGCAATCCACATTGTCTTCGTGCAAATCTAAAAGTCCCTATTGAGAACTAATTTGTGTCTACATATAGAGGTGAACTTGATGATCCTGTTGAGCTATTGGCATGCATATATATTTATCTAACTTATCAACCTTCCAATATCCTGTTAACATCTGCAGGCTGGCTGTGCAGGGACAATTCAGTTGGCAAGCTGGTGAAGAATACAGTGATCCTCTTTAGAATAAGGGAAAGTTAAAAGCTCATTACTTCTGGGATATCAATCAATGGAAACACTAATATATCAAAGTACAGAAAGAAAAGATATAACATAAAATATAACTTAAAACAAGTATCTTTTTATTAGAGTCAATACAAACCCTGTAAAATACATGTTACCTGTATGCAGGGTTCACAACTTCACACAACGATATGAATGAATAAATGATTTCCAAATTATATAATTACACTGTATAATGAAATTAAATATGTGAGTAATTACACTGTATAATACTCTGCCTTTGAAGAAATATTATTATCCATTTTGGTAATTATTCCATCATTCTAATCACTCATAATATTACAAAGATCCAAACTAATAAAGCGGTATTCATACAATAACTATAGCATCCCCCTTCTTGTCAGTGTATTCACCAACCCAGGGTACCAAGTAATGATACATGTACATATACTATAGGATCTCTAGAACAATCCCTTCTTTATATCCGCTAGCAAACTAGTTTTCAGTATTCAGACAAAATGCATTAATGTGCTCTCATGTTGCCTAAATGATAGGGTTTGTCAGTCAAGATACAGGAATATTTACATGAATATAACCTTATCACATAGATTATATCTAATGTTACTTTAATGAAGTGAATATACTATGTGCTATATAGATAGAGAAACAAACTTCCCAATATATGAAAAGATATCTCACTAGAAAGAGAATAAATACTTTATCTCATTAATCATTACTCTACACTTCTCTTTCATAAATGTATAAGAGAGGTAGGCCTAACTGTTGGCCTATAAATACACAAGTAGAACATTTAGTTATAAGGTGTGAGGAATTAGTTTTTCTCTTACCTAAAACAAAGGAGCTGCAATACCATTCAAAACCCATGTCTGCTCTCTACAAAAGCAAGATGGAGAAAGACTTGCCCAAAGTGGCCTATAACACATCAATTCATTCTTATCAGGAATGCTAACAGTGGTAATTCCACAAGAGAGAGTAAACAAGAAAGTGAGAGTGGGGAAAAGAGAGGAATAGAGATTTGTGTCTTAGCAGTGGGGAATCCTATGTACATAAGGAGAGAGCAAGTTAGAAACAGGGAGTTGACCTCGAATCAAGGTCTGGGTGTGTGCTCTTATGTAATACCTGATAGTGACATTTCAAGGTGTTAAATATATGATACAGTCAGAATAAATGGCAACCTCCCCCCTTCCCAATCTGGTATGCTGCAAATAAATGTTTCAAAGTTTCAAAAGAATTTAATTAAATTTACAAGTAATTTGACAGGTTACTTCAGCATGAAAAAGCTATTGTTTCAATTTCAACACAAATTTTCTGAACTTTCAATGTAATTGCATGTACACTTTATGTTCTGACAAAGAGGCTCAAAAATGTATCAAAATAATAAAGTATGCATTTGTTTACCTTAATTATTTCAGGTGAGAGATATCTTCAGATCAATATTTTTTATTTTAAAAAAAATTACATAAAAAGGATGCTGGTGGAGACAAGAAACTAGGAAGTAGGAACTCATTTTCCTTGGCCCAAGACATTTTAAAAATACATGTACATATATTAATAGAATAAATAAAAGAAATTGGCATCCTGAAGGGAACTTTAAAATACATATACATGTATACCGTGTGAGTCAAAAAAAAGTTTACAACTAGAAAAATGCTAATTATTCTAAAAATCATCTATGAACAGTAAATTATTATAGGAGAGAAAGAGTGTTTTATTCCAAATCGTTTTGTATCACTTTTGTGTGGTATGTGTTCACGCTTGGATGAACAGGAGGCATTGTTTGTAAAAGTGCAAAAATTGACTTGCGCCAAAGTGATGCCTACAGTATGTATTATGTTGGGATCAGCGGAGTGAGAGAATGAATTGAATGTATCAAATGAAATGCATTGCATATGTTTTTTGCAGAAGCAAAGTCACAAGCAAACACACTAACAATGTTCGTTGATATTATATATTCAATTTTTGATATGTGTGGCATGATTAATTTTGTTTGGGATGTTATGTTGATCTGTAATGACTGAAATAATACCCATATCGCAATTGTTTTATTCAAACATCACATTAGCAACTTTGGCGCAAGTCGATTTTTGCACTCTCGCATACAATGCCTCCTGTTCATCCAAACATACCACACAAAAATGATACTAAATGATTCAATGATTCAAGATAAAACACTCTTTCATAGAATGTATAATAATTTACTGTTCACAGATAATTTTTAAAATAATTAGCAATTTTCTAGGTGTAAATTTTTTTGGGACTCACACTGTGTACCTAACTGTTTTCCTGGGAGCTGGATCACCTGTTTACCAGCGAGATCGTGGCGAGCTCTGGGGAGCTCTGGGGAGCTCTGGGGAGCTCCTCAGTTTAACCCCGAGCTCGCCACGAACTCCCCCTTTTACCCACGAGCTCCCCCTTTTACCCACGAGCTCCCCACGAGCTCCCGAGTTTACCCCCGAGCTCGCCACGAGCTCCCCAGTTTAACCCCGAGCTCGCCACGAACTCCCCCTTTTACCCACGAGCTCGCCACGAGCTCCCCCTTTTACCCACGAGCTCCCCACGAGCTCCCGAGTTTACCCCCGAGCTCGCCACGAGCTCCCCAGTTTAACCCCGAGCTCGCCACGAACTCCCCCTTTTACCCACGAGCTCGCCACGAGCTCCCCAGTTTACCCCCGAGCTCGCCCACGAGCTCCCCAGTTTACGCCCGAGCTCGCCACGAGCTCCCCCTTTTACCCACGAGCTCGCCACGAGCTCCCCCTTTTACCAACGAGCTCGCCACGAGCTCCCTCTTTTATCCACGAGCTCGCCACGAGCTCCCCAGTTTACCCGCGAGTTCGCCACGAGCTCGTGGCGAACTCGTGCACGAGCTCGCCAAGATTTTGTAAGATCGTTACAAGCGTCCTGGGAGCGTGTTACGAGCTTAAAGCCTAAAAAACGATCTTATTAAGCTTACCACGAGCATAATACGAGTTCGCGACGAACTTAAATTTGTATAGGGGCAAGAAACAACGAGAGACAAAAACATGTACTACGAGGAGTGGAGGGAAAATATTGTAACGATCCGCTCCGCGGTCGTGACGTAACAAAGAGGCCTAACTTAAATGATTGTTGTTTTCAAGCGCGTCATCATACACCGACGCACAATGTTTACGTTAATAATTTGCATACGAGCGATTGACATTTGGATCCATTATTGAGATGCTTTAAGATGTTAAACTGTAATTGTTTATCAAAATATCACATGAATTTGGAAGGAAAGTTGTTTAGACAATGTGACTTGTTAATATTTACTGCAAATGATATGTCATTCAGAGTGTTGTATTTAATTAATGGTAAAATAAGAGATTTACTTAGATATTTTGCTCTGAACTAGCACAGTCTTCATGTTAAGTCCATTTTCGCTGCGCGCGTACTTTCCAAGATCGCTTAGCGCATCGATTTCCCCCACGTCCGCATTATGCCTTTATAACCCGTAACATTTCTAAAACGGGAGGAGTTGGAATTGGACGCTCGTCGGAATCAGAACTATTAGTCTCTCCCTGGAAATCCCCCCCCCCCCCCCACCTAAGGACTTGTCTTGGAATTGGGCGCTCGTCGGAACTGGTACCATACATAAGATCTCTCTCCCTCCCTGGAATATAAAGGTACACAAGGAAGTCTACGCTGGAATTAAGATGCTGGAATTAATGAACCACTATTATTAAGATGCAGGAATATTCTAAGTCCACCTCTCCCCCTATGATGCTATGGAATTAAACTAAGAGAAAAACTTCCAAGTCCCATAAATCCCAATGAATCATTGCTTTCACTTAATTACATGTATTCGAATATAATAACGACAATCGTATAAATTCATTAAGCACAACTATGAGCACAAGGTATTTGTGACAGTGGTGATATAAACATGTTGTAAATATTTGAAGTACATGCATTAATAAAAATTGACCATTTTCTTTTGTCTTGAAACTGAAATTATGAGTCTATAAACACTTTGTCTTTCTTCTTGACTGGTACTCCTTCATAGTCGTATATTTCGACGAAACGAACGTAAATAAGTATTGTAGCTTCCCCCGTCTTTCCTCAAATAAAAGATAAGATCTAATTACTCTAACCGCTCGGACATACATTATAAATAATGTCGGCTGACGAATATCCTGACAGATATAAAGAATCAGTTTCCCCAGCTGGGAATGAGAATAATCCCGACGTAGAGGTCGAGGTTGGAGACGGAGGCGGGGGCGGCCGCCACAAATTTGGTGTCAGAAGTGGGATTATTAATATGGCGGAGGTACCAGAGTCTAAGAAAGAAATAGATGAACTAAGTTGCTCCTCAGATGAGACAATGTCTAGTACAAAAAGTTCAAAGAAAAAGAAGAGTAGGTCAGAGAAATTACAAAGTCGGATATTAAGCCAACTAACGAAGTTAATGGGGCAAATGATGAAGTTGACAAAGAAACCTAGGAAGAGGAGTGTTGGCTCAGACTCCTCCACGGAAGAACTATCTGATTCTTCAGATGATGAAGTGGAATTCAACTTCAAACCAAATAGACGACCGGAATTAGGAATGGAAATCCAAAATGGAGACGAGGAAGGAATATCTCATGTCGATGAATCAAAGACGAGGAAACATAAGGAAGAAACTAACCAGATGAAAGCACAAAAGAGGAATGATGATATTCGCTATGCCAAAGAAGATAGAATTCGGGAAACTACTCATCGACCACTGATCATGCCGGACAAGTATGATGGAAGTACCGACTGGAAAGACTACGCCTCGCATTTTGAATCTTGTTGCGAAATCAACAACTGGAAAGATGAGGAATCTGCCAAGTATCTAGCTGCTAGCTTGAGAGGTCAAGCTCTGAGATTACTAGAAGAACAAAGAGGCACCAAGTGGAACTTTGAAGAAATAAAGAGTAAACTGTCATTCAGGTTCTCTTCTGCCAAACAGGAGGAAAGCTATTTGTTGGAACTTAGGAATCGTAAGCGACGTCAAGGAGAATCACTTCAGGAACTAGGACGTCATATTAGGGAACTAACTGATAAGGCATATCCAAACTTTGAAAGTCAAGGGGTCGATAGACTAGCTAGGATTCATTTTACTGATGCTATTCGTAGTAGTGAGATTCGTATGGGAATATTTCATGCTAAGGCAACAAGCTTAGATGAGGTAATTCAAGCAGCAATAACCACTGAGACATTTCTACAGACGGAGACTGAGAGGAATGGATGGAAGGTTAAGCCTACTTACAATAGAGGAATCGGCTCTGAAGTGGATCTAGAGAAGATGATCAAAGATGAAGTCAACAAAGTCCTAGGCCAAGCTATGGAAAGTCAACCTAACAAGGAAAGATGTCAGGGATATGTGAAGAAACCAGGAACTAATCAAAGACCAAGCCAAACAGCGCATGAAGGAAGATTTGATGTGAAAACCCAAACATGTTTCTATTGTGAGAAACCTGGCCATTTCGCAAGAGAATGCCGTGAGAAACAAATGGATCGAAGAGGAAGGAACTATCCAAGTGATGAATCTAACTGGTCAAGACAAAGATACCAGCGTCAGTCAAACGACAAGTGGTCGCCCCAAAGGGTCGTGGCGCGGCCAAACGTCCAAAATTAACTGAGACCCAACCTAGCAAAACAAAGACAAGTTTCATACCCAGTATAAATCAAAATGTTGATGGTCTTTATGTTCCAGTGCACATTCAGGACAAGGAATACAAATTTCTAGTTGATACTGGTGCTTCAGATTCTTACATTTCTAGACGATCATATGAACAATTAGATGAAAAAGATAGACCCCCTCTGCAACATCGTAGCATAAGTGCACAGTTAGCAGATGGTTCACCATTAGCCATTTATGGAGCAATAACTCATGAGATGAAGATAGGACCAAATAAAGGAGTAATTACAGTTTTGGTAGCAGATGTGAGTAGTGATGGAATCCTCGGCTTGGACAATCTAACAAGAATGGGGGCTAGCATTGATCTGACTAATTTCAAACTCACCACAAAATGGGGCAAAGTAGAGTGCAAGAATGAAAGTGGAGAAAGACTATCCTGCCGCATAACTGCGTCAGAAACTACTACAATCCCCGCAGGACATGAAGCTGTAATACTTGGATCAATGAAGGAAGGAGATCGAATTAAATCTAACACCCTAGGTTTAATAGAGGCTGGAAATGTTCAACAACAATTAGTGAAGAAAGGACTCATTACAGCTAGAACTCTAATCAAGACAGGGGAGGAGTTAGTGCCTGTTAGAGTATTCAACCCATCTACTTCCAACAAAGTAATAAAGAAGAACACACCAATCGCTATGATGACCGTAATAGATACAAGTGAAGTACAAGAAGTCCCCAAGTACACCACTGTTGGTGATGGAAAAGTTCCGGAACATTTGAGGGATTTGCTAAAGAGAAGTACAGAAGGAATACCAGATCAGTATCGCCAAGACGTTGGAAAGTTATTGACGGAATTTCAGGATGTATTCTCAAGAGGAGATGATGATATTGGAAGGACTAATTTGGTACAACACAAGATAGATACTGGAACTCAGCGACCAATTAGACAACGACCACGCAAGCACCCTTTTGGGCAGAGAGACGAAATCAAGGAGCAAGTGGAAGGGCTACTACAGAAAGGTCTTATTGAACCAACTGATAGTCCATGGGCTTCAAACATTGTACTCGTAAAGAAAAAGGACGGAACTCAGAGATTTTGCGTGGATTATCGGCAACTGAATGCTGCCACGATCAAGGACGCCTACCCCCTACCTCGTATAGACGAAACATTGGATGCTTTGTCAGGAGCGCAGTGGTTTTCAACCCTGGACTTGGCAAGTGGATACTGGCAAGTAGGCTTAAGCAAAGATGCTAAGGAAAAATCAGCTTTCGTAGCTGATGGTGGACTCTACTCATGGAACGTGATGCCTTTTGGACTTTGTAACGCCCCAGCCACTTTTGAGAGATTGATGGATAAAGTACTAACCGGATTGCATTGGGAAACATTACTTGTCTACTTAGATGATTTGATTATCTTTGGTAAATCGATACCAGAGGAACTTTCACGGTTACGTCAAGTATTCTATAGACTACGACAAGCCAACTTAAAGTTAAAACCAAAGAAATGCTTTCTATTCAGGAAGAAGGTGTCCTATCTCGGACACGAAGTATCAAGCAAGGGAGTCTCAACACAGCCAGAGAAGGTTGAGTCTGTAAAAACATGGCCGACGCCGAAGAATGTGACGGAAGTTAGAAGTTTTCTTGGTCTTGCATCCTACTACAGACGTTTTGTTGAAGGTTTTGCTAGTATAGCCAAACCTCTTCATCAACTCACGGAAAAGCGCCGTGCCGGACAGTTCGAATGGAGCTCTGTCTGTCAGGATGCGTTTGAAGAGTTGAAAAGAAGATTGATTACTGCACCTATTCTGGGATACCCGAATACGGAAGGTGCATTCATTCTTGACACAGACGCCAGTAAGGATGGGATTGGAGGAGTGTTGTCACAAGTACAAGATGGAAAGGAAAGAGTAATTGCTTACGGAAGTAAAGTGCTAAGTAAGGCAGAACGGAACTACTGCGTTACAAGAAGGGAACTACTTGCAGTTGTCGTTTACTTGAAGCATTTCAGACAATATCTCTACGGTCGACATGTAACAGTGAGAACAGATCACGGAGCTTTAAGGTGGCTAACAAATTTCAAAAACCCTGAAGGACAGCTGGCAAGATGGCTTGAGGTCATCGCAGCTTATGATATAGAGATCATTCACAGGGCTGGTAGAAGTCATGGGAATGCAGATGCATTGTCGAGAAGACCATGTGGCCAGTGTGGAAGAGGACTGGAGTGCGAGTTCAAGGTCAAGGAGGAAGAAACAGCCAAAGCCCGTGTAATAATGATGACAAATGAGAAGAGACTGTCTGAGATGAGGAAAGATCAACTAGACGACCCAAATATAAAGCCTGTGCTAGAGGCTATGGAAATGAAGACCAGACCACCAAAGGAAGAAGTTTCCGCAATGTCTAAGAAAGTTAAAGTCTTGTTAGAGCATTGGGAACAACTTGAAATCAGAGATGGAATACTCTATCGTAGATGGGAATCTATAGATGGCAAAGAAGTGAAGTGGCGACTAGTATTACCTGGAAGGAAAATAGATGAAGTTTTGAAAGAACTTCATGGTAGCGTTTTAGCTGGTCATTTGGGAGCAACTAAGACACTGAAGAGTAGTCAGATGAGATACTACTGGGTAGGAATGAAGGCAGATGTGAGGTCTTTCATCCGTAAATGTGAATCTTGTGCTCGACGGAAGTCAGCTGGTAAGAAGAGGCGAGCACCTCTACAGCAGAGAAGAAGTGGAAGTCCGATGGAACGGATCGCTCTTGATATACTAGGACCTTTGCCAGAAACGAATGACGGAAACAAGTACATAATGGTAGTAGCCGATTACTACACTAAGTTCGTAGAAGCTTATCCCATACCTAATGAGAAAGCAAGTACTGTGGCACCCAAACTAGTTGAAGAGTTTATATGTAGATACGGGGTTCCAACTGAGATTCACACAGACCAAGGAAGGAACTTTGAGTCACAGTTGTTTAAAGAAGTTTGCCAGATCCTGGGAATAAAGAAGACAAGGACGACGGCATATAACCCTAAATCAGACGGAATGATTGAACGCTTCAACAGAACATTGCTCGATATGCTTGTCACGCTAATAGAGCCTGGAAAGAATCAGCGAGATTGGGACAAGTATGTACATATAGCTACAACGGCATACAGAAGTTCAGTTCATGAGACAATAGGAGAAACGCCAAACATGATGATGTTCGGAAGAGAACTGAAAATGCTTTCAGATCAGTACATGATCCAACCAGATATGGAAGTTGGAACAGACTACGTCGAGGAACTACGAGACAGGATGGATAAAGTCTATACAAGGATTACTGAGCACAGTCAGAAGAATCTCCGAAGACAGAAGAGAAACTACGACAAGAAGATTACTGGAAGTAGTTACGAGGAAGGAAATTTCGTTTGGTTACGAAATAATCAGAGACACAAAGGCATCAGTCCCAAACTAAGTTACAGATGGAATGGCCCATTCAAGATTAAGACGAAGTTGTCTGATGTGACATACAGAATCCAAAAGAGTCCTGGAACCAAGATGAAGGTTGTACACTTTGACCGTCTAAAGCCTTGTGATGGAGACGAGCCTAAGGAATGGAAGACAGCTCATACTAGACGTGAAGATGATGGAAATGATGCCAGAGAGATGGAGTCCAACTCTGAAGAGGTTGATCATGATTCAACGCCAGACGTGACTGTAAATAGAAGACAAGAAGATACTCGACGCTATCCACTGAGGAATAGAAGACCCGCACATTTCTTTTATTAGAAATGGTTTTGTGGAAATAAACTTTAGAATAGACATATTTTGTTATACTTTGGATCTGTTTCCTTCTCCTCTTTCCTTCTCTATAACTTTCTTTCTCACTTCTTTCTTTCTTCTATTCATCTCTGTTTTTCTCATCTATATCTCTATTTCTTTCTTATACAGATTCCATTGCTTATATTGTATATACATGTAGTCCAGGCTAGAGAGCAAGGAACCTTGTTTTGTTATATATACATGTACAATGTTTTTTGATGGTTTCTTGTCAATTCGAGGGTGCTGATTCCAAATCTGATGAGTGCCAGACGCGTAACCTTGAGCATTTCTCGTAAACGGCGAAAATTCAAAATGGCCGCCAAAATGGCCGCCAAATCATGAAAACGCTTATTATTTGGCCATTTAACGGGTTATTTTATGTTTTCTTGTCAATTTGAGGGTACTGAATCCAAATCCGATGAGTGCCAGATGCGAAACCTCATGCATTTCTCGTAAATGGCGAAAAATTCAAAATGGCCGCCAAAATGGCCGCCAAATCATGAAAAGGCTTATTCTTTTCAAATGTTTGGCCATTTAACAGGTTATTTTATGTTTTCTTGTCAATTTGAGGGTGCTGAATCCAAATCCGATGAGTGCCAGACGCGAAACCTTGAGCATTTCTCGTAAACGGCGAAAATTCAAAATGGCCGCCAAATCATGAAAAGGCTTATTCTTTGCGAATGTTTGCCCTTTTAACAGGTTATTTTATGTTTTCTTGTCAATACGAGGGTGCTGAATCCAAATCCGATGAGTGCCAGGCGCGAAACCTTGAGCATTTCTCGTAAACGGCGAAAATTCAAAATGGCCGCCAAAATGGCCTCCAAATCATGAAAAGGCTTATTCTTTGCAAATGTTTGGCCATTTAACAGGTTATTTTATGTTTTCTTGTCAATATGAGGGTGCTGAATCCAAATCTGATGAGTGCCAGACGCGAAACTTTGAGCATTTTTCACAAAATGCAAAAATTCAATTTGGCCGCTTTGCTAGAGTTCAAAAACTTCTGTCTGATGGGAAGAGATTCCCACAGAATTTCAGGGTGCTTCGATTTGTCATTGAGGAAATATTGAGATAAGTACTGGAAGACCACCACTTCACTGACTTCGACGAGTTGTTTGAAATAGCCAGCAGTCAAGGCAGTCAAACTACTAAATTGTGGGTGAACTGTCTTGTAACACCCATGATCATCTAACGGGATTTTGTTAGAGCTGGAAGGGAGGGTGATTGGTCTCTCCATCTGCAAACTGTCAAGGAAATATTGCTCTATTTCTTCGCTTCAGGGCATACAAATTTTGCACGCTATGGGCTGTATTATCTCCTTTCCATGCAAAGTCTAGCTGCCACCAGCATTACTCAAGCAGTCAGATAGAGAACATGACTTGTGATGCACCATCTGGTCCGATATGTACATTGAAACGGCGTACATTCGCTATGGAAAGGGACCTTCCACTTTGAATGGCTCTACCCTTGCTCTCTGGGTTTTGTCTCTCAGCCTCTTTGGACAACTGAAGAATGACTTGGAAGCCATGCAAGAAGGGGAAGATCAGAAAGTTGTCACTTGTCACTGTAAGGAGAGAGTACATGTACGTCTCAACAGAATCAAATCAGATGTGGCTGACAGAAAAAGAATTCGTGAGGCGCTATCGACTTGTTTAGATGCATTTAACAGTGAGAAGCACCCTCCTTCAAGCCTGGTGAACATCTACACTGGAAAGGTTGTGGATGATTCAGCAGTAAATGCCGATGATCCAATCAAGATTGGATCTGATCAGATGAACGAGAACGAAAAAAAGTTGCTGAAGGGGTTCCATGGCACAATTAAGAAGAAAGTCAAAGGAATGGCAAAGGCTTCTGATATATGTCGTCAAGAGCTACAGTCGCCAATACAGGGATGATCTACGACCAAGTAATCGAGATCATGGCTACATCAAGGGAAGCAATTTTAACCAAAACCTTCTTCTATTATGAATTGGCTCCCTATGCACCCGCACTGTTCGACAAGAATGGTGATGCACGTTCCACAAGTAAGTCTGCCTTGAATTCAAGGAGCAAAGTTGAGGTACACTGTAGTCAACAAAATGCACAGGTGCCAGATGTTATATCAGGCTTGATGGATGTGCTCTTCTTTGGATTGTTCCGTGTCCTGCTTCTCCTGCAAAGGTGTGTACTTTTGTAGATGTTGCTGTAGCAACATTCATGAAATATGCAGACAGATGACCAGTTATTCATGTGGTTTTAGACAGATAGTATGAGTTTAGCATCAAGTCCGTTTTTTACGAACAGCACGTGCAAAAGGTTGCAGCCGTGTAAAATAGCTGAAGAGTGAGTATCCTCTGTCAAAATAGAACGTCATCCTAAATGTTTCTGCAGACAAGCAACAATTAAGTCATCAAGGTGATCGTAGATCAGTTGTGTTCCATGCAATTAGCACAAGAGGGCAAACGACTGATCATAACTGGACCCGATCCGCATCCAATAATTATTGTTGTTGGGGCACTTGAAGAAGAAGCAGATGTAATAATGGCCTACCACGTGATAAAGGAGGCTGAGAATGGTCACTCACCTATCAAAGTTGTGTGCGATGATACAGATTTTCTGTTCATTCTGGCACACCATCTACATTTTCAAACTAATAGCATACCACACACAAAAAAGGTGGTAATGGAATCAACATCTCACACTCGAGCAGTCATAGATATCAATGAGGTTATCAAGAAACACAAGAAAATCATGCCCTATCTACTTTGAGCCCATACATTAGGTATAAGTGACACCGTTTCCTGTTTGATACAGAGTAGGAAAGGCTTCTGTACTGAAGAATTTGGAGCTATAGCTATCCTGATTCTCTATACCCTTTGGGAATACTGAAACCCTTCTCAATGAAGTAATATAATCCTGCTTGACATACGGGGCATCCATGTAAGGAGAAGAACCAAATGATTCTCTTGACACAATGCGAAGGATCATTTTCGCAAGGAAGGCTGGTGGCAAGCACCTATATAGCCCCTTTCAAATTGATGAGTCTTCCACCAACTATGGCCGCTTTTCGGCCAGATTACCAGCGTGCCTATTATCAAGTGACGTTGTGTGTGGCTGCTGGCAAGCCAGTACCCCCAGCCCTATACCAGCCTAGAATAAGACCCATTGAAGAATGGATGGAGGAAGAAGTTTTCTACGATTCAACCTGTATATTTTGAAAATGATCAGCCAGTCGCACCGGAATAGTCCTCAACATTAAGTGTGGGTGTAGGAGCGACTGCCGAACAGCCAAGTGCATCTGCAAGAAATCTTCACTGGCATGCTCGGAATTCTGCCGCTGTATAAAGGGCGATGTCCATTGCCAAAATCTAATGAATAAGGCATTAGAAGAGAGTGACAGTGACATTAGCGGTTGTGAAGACTAGTGCGATTTGACATTGTTCGGTGCTGTTATTAAAGAGGTGTTAAGACTTAAAACTTAAAAGACTTCAATAATGGTAAATGATTGTCTATAATGGACAAGGATATGGTTTACAATGAATATCTATATCATATATTCATGTTTTCATTATTTTATTCATATATAACCTTCCCATTGCACAACGTATACTTTGTTGTTTTCTAGCTAGCCTGTTGAGTTTACTGTAATGGTATCCACTGCGAAAATGCAGGGGTTAGAGCAGCACAACTTATTGGACCACGCGGATAGATACAATTTGCTGTTATTATCACTCGCGTATTCCAGTATACTGTAGTTGAAGCACTGGATTTCTGTCTTTAGCTAAATCAAAATTGTTGACCCTTGAATAATAAACCATCCGATGCTCAGTTGCTCACAATGGTAAAGCTACCCATATTAAGACTAACATTTGGAATCAATAGCATTGCATCTAAACTTATGTGAGTAACATCTAGATAAAGCACACACTCGGTATACAGTTGGCATACATCATTGCACATGTTGGGTTTTTCGGCCATTTTCATTATAATTGGACAGGAGAAAATCAACCTAAGAAAGGAAAGTTTATTTGTTTGCAGCTATATGAGCTTACGGTGAACAATTTGTAAACTATGATGATAAGAATTAAAAAACTGCGTAATAATAAGTGGTGTAGTGAGATTCACATTTGGTTCGCATCTGGCCCTTAATTTGCCCCAAAACATCAAGCAACAGGATAAATGTCCTTAGAATAAACGCTTTCATGATTTGGCGGCCATTTTGACGGCCATTTTGAATTTTCGCCGTTTACGAGAAATGCTCAAGGTTACACGTCTGGCACTCATCGGATTTGGATTCAGCACCCTCAAATTGACAAGAAAACATAAAATAACCTGTTAAATGGCCAAACATTTGCAAAGAATAAGCCTTTTCATCATCTTGAATTTTCGCCGTTTACGAGAAATGCTCAAGGTTACGCGTCTGGCACTCATCGGATTTGGATTCAGCACCCTCAAATTGACATGAAAACATAAAATAACCTGTTAAATGGCCAAACATTTGCAAAGAATAAGCCTTTTCATGATTTGGAGGCCATTTTGGCGGCCATTTTGAATTTTCACCGTTTACGAGAAATGCTCAAGGTTTCGCGTCTGGCACTCATCGGATTTGGATTCAGCACCCTCAAATTGACAAGAAAACATAAAATAGCCTGTTATATGGCCAAACATTTGCAAAAAATAAGCCTTTTCATGATTTGGCGGCCATTTTGGCGGCCATTTTGAATTTTCGCCGTTTACGAGAAATGCTCAAGGTTTCGCGTCTGGCACTCATCGGATTCGGATTCAGCACCCTCATATTGACAAGAAAACATAAAAATAACCTGTTATATGGCCAAACATTTGCAAAAAATAAGACTTTTCATGATTTGGCGGCCATTTTGGCGGCCATTTTGAATTTTCGCCGTTTACGAGAAATGCTCAAGGTTTCGCGTCTGGCACTCATCGGATTCGGATTCAGCACCCTCATATTGACAAGAAAACATAAAATAACCTGTTAAATGGCCAAAGAATAAGCATTTTCATGATTTGGCGGCCATTTTGGCGGCCATTTTGAATTTTCGCCGTTTACGAGAAATGCTCAAGGTTACGCGTCTGGCACTCATCGGATTTGGAATCAGCACCCTCGAATTGACAAGAAACCATCAAAAAACATTGTATATATAAAAAAGCAAGGTTCGGGTCCTTTCCTATGGGGCCTAGCCTGGACTAATGTACATTATTGACATTGTAACACCACTGAGTAGGTTTAAGAATTAGAATTTATTTGTGATAGGTAATCTAGGGCGATGAAAATTTAAGAATATATAAGTGCACGTTCCATGTTGCATAGGAACAGAGAATTGACAAGTTTTGGAAGAAAAGCAGATGTCTTATGTTGTAGATGTATATTTGATTGATGCTGGTGTTGATAGAGAGATTGTGATGTAACAGAGAAGGAGAAGATTAAAGTGGGCAAAATAAGACAAGTGTTTTCTTCCAAATGTCACCTATTTATTTGGTAATATTGATTAAGGTTATTTTTGGTTTTGTATATACTTGCAATCGAATTTTGACAAGGTTGCATGGTAACAAGGTTATCGCCCAGGAAAACCTAATAATGTCTCAAATGCGAGGACGCATTTTGTAAGGAGGAGGGCTGTGTAACGATCCGCTCCGCGGTCGTGACGTAACAAAGAGGCCTAACTTAAATGATTGTTGTTTTCAAGCGCGTCATCATACACCGACGCACAATGTTTACGTTAATAATTTGCATACGAGCGATTGACATTTGGATCCATTATTGAGATGCTTTAAGATGTTAAACTGTAATTGTTTATCAAAATATCACATGAATTTGGAAGGAAAGTTGTTTAGACAATGTGACTTGTTAATATTTACTGCAAATGATATGTCATTCAGAGTGTTGTATTTAATTAATGGTAAAATAAGAGATTTACTTAGATATTTTGCTCTGAACTAGCACAGTCTTCATGTTAAGTCCATTTTCGCTGCGCGCGTACTTTCCAAGATCGCTTAGCGCATCGATTTCCCCCACGTCCGCATTATGCCTTTATAACCCGTAACATTTCTAAAACGGGAGGAGTTGGAATTGGACGCTCGTCGGAATCAGAACTATTAGTCTCTCCCTGGAAATCCCCCCCCCCCCCCACCTAAGGACTTGTCTTGGAATTGGGCGCTCGTCGGAACTGGTACCATACATAAGATCTCTCTCCCTCCCTGGAATATAAAGGTACACAAGGAAGTCTACGCTGGAATTAAGATGCTGGAATTAATGAACCACTATTATTAAGATGCAGGAATATTCTAAGTCCACCTCTCCCCCTATGATGCTATGGAATTAAACTAAGAGAAAAACTTCCAAGTCCCATAAATCCCAATGAATCATTGCTTTCACTTAATTACATGTATTCGAATATAATAACGACAGTCGTATAAATTCATTAAGCACAACTATGAGCACAAGGTATTTGTGACAGTGGTGATATAAACATGTTGTAAATATTTGAAGTACATGCATTAATAAAAATTGACCATTTTCTTTTGTCTTGAAACTGAAATTATGAGTCTATAAACACTTTGTCTTTCTTCTTGACTGGTACTCCTTCATAGTCGTATATTTCGACGAAACGAACGTAAATAAGTATTGTAGCTTCCCCCGTCTTTCCTCAAATAAAAGATAAGATCTAATTACTCTAACCGCTCGGACATACATTATAAATAATGTCGGCTGACGAATATCCTGACAGATATAAAGAATCAGTTTCCCCAGCTGGGAATGAGAATAATCCCGACGTAGAGGTCGAGGTTGGAGACGGAGGCGGGGGCGGCCGCCACAATATATAGAAAAGCAGACACACAGAATAGAAGATCAAGCATTTTATCTGAATTTTTCTTTATTATTTTATCTTCTACTCCTATATTGCTCATCATTATATTATGGCTGATATATTCATACTGAGTCAGGCGAATATGAATAGTACGTCGTGCACTATGGGATCATTACATTTGTATTGTAGCGCATCCTTACTAAACTCAGCACTAAACATCAACCAATAGAGAAGACAACCATTACTAACATGTATCTAACGGCCACTTCACGTTACAAGCTATAATGTTACCAGAAGGAGATGGGGTCATTTTGTTAAAATGATTACCGGTAAAAGCATTAATTATTATAGATGGAAGATATTACTTACAGCCTGTTGTTTGTTCCTGCTGTAGCAACGAGGAATTCTTCTCCATCAAACAATGAAGTAGTATTACAGTGTACAGTTTGAATGCATTCGCACGAATGGAAAATGGAGTGCTCATGATCTCCTCATACATGTAGGAGACATAGTTCAAAGTTCAAAGCCTTGTGTTTAAGTAGTCTCAAGTCCAGTGGTTAGTGTGTATAATCTGTAAGACTGTAAATGACATAGTGCTCTTTATACATGTAGCAGAGCGACTGTCATGTTGAATTTCTCAAATCCAGTGTCTTTATATAGTATTTTAATAACAATACTGTAGAAAGGTGAATATTAGATTCTCCGATGGAACAGAGTAATATTACCAAGGTTTATACCCTCTCATATACATGGCTATTGATGTGATCTTAAAGATAATATTCAGAAGCAGAATGGATGTACATGTACATGTATGTATGGCAGTCTGTATAAAACATATTATACACTAGACATTGAATTTGTCACAGCGACGAATTAAACCTGGCCCTGTTAAACCTACGTCTGAAAGTGCACTGAGGCCGGCCCTGGAGGCGGCTCGACGTTTGAAAAGCCAGACTAAGGCCGCCTCCATTGGGTTCTCTTTCCTTGTGTTTATCATTCTATCACTTTCTCTTTCTGTCTTTCTTTATGTTATTCTTTGTTTCTTCCTTTTATCACCTTCTCTTATGTTATTCTTTGTTTTTATCATTCTATCACTTTCTCTTTCTATCTTTCCTTATGTTATTCTTTGTTTCTTCCTTCTATCACCTTCTCTTATGTTATTCTTTGTTTTTATCATTCTATTACTTTCTCTTTCTATCTTTCCTTATATTATTCTTTGTTTCTTCCTTCTATCACCTTCTCTTATGTTATTCTTTGTTTTACCATTCTATCACTTTCTCTTTCTATCTTTCCTTATGTTATTCTTTGTTTATTCCTTCCCAGGACCAAAATCCAGTTGAAACCAATTGGAGCAAAACCAATTGGATCCAATTGAAACCAGTTGCCAACTGGTTTCAATAGGGAAATTGGAACAACTGGTTCCAATTGAAACCAGTTGAAACCAATTGCCAACTGGTTCCAATTGAAACCAGTTGAAACCAATTGCCAACTGGATCCAGTTGCCTAATTGGTTTCAACTGGAACCAGTTGTTCCAATTTCCCTATTGAAACCAGTTGGCTTCAACTGGTTTCAACTGGTTTCAATTGGTTTCAATTGGATCCAATTGAAACTTACAGTAATTGGCATAAACTTAATTAGTTATAAGTTAATTAGCTCTTGCACTAATTATCGCTCATGTCAACACAGAAACATTGTTATATGTGTCTACATTAAGTACAATGTAAAGGGCATTATAATATGCAGACCATATAATATACTTAACAAGGAAGGCATTGCCATTATATATGTTTGTAATTGATGTATTTTGTACATGGTTAGTGTTTTACTCATCAACTTTTAATCTGTGTAATTACAAAAATATGTTACTAATGAACATGCTTATCATTGCTAATTAATCTTTATATTTATCTAAAACAAATGCATTACTTGCAAATGAAAATTAATTAATGAGTACATTGTAAATCAAAATAAATTACATAAAACATTGATCTGCACACAAGCATATAATATGCAAATTAACTGGTTTCAATTGGATCCAGTTGGGTAACTGGAAATATTTCCAATTGGAACCAATTGGGTAACTGGAAATGAATTCTAACTGGAACCAGTTGGGTAACTGGAAATTATTTCTAACTGGAAATGAATGCTAACTGGAACCAGTTGGGTAACTGGAAATGAATTCTAACTGGAACCAGTTGGGTAACTGGAAATGACTTCTAACTGGAAATGAATGCTAACTGGAACCAGTTGGGTAACTGGAAATGATTTCTAACTGGAACCAGTTGGGTAACTGGAAATAAATTCTAACTGGAACCAGTTGGGTTACTGGAAATGAATTCTAACTGGAACCAGTTGGGTAACTGGAAATGAATTCTAACTGGAACCAGTTGGGTAACTGGAAATGACTTCTAACTGGAAATGAATGCTAACTGGAACCAGTTGGGTAACTGGAAATGACTTCTAACTGGAACCAATTGGGTAATTGGAAATGAATTCTAACTGGAACCAGTTGGGTAACTGGAAATGACTTCTAACTGGAAATGAATGTTAACTGGAACCAGTTGGGTAACTGGAAATGAATTCTAATGGAACCAATTGAGTAACAGGAAAATCATCTTACTGTTTCCAGTTGAACTTCTAACTGGAACCAGTTGGGTAACTGGAAATGACTTCTAACTGGAACCAATTGAGTAACTGGAAAAATTACCTTACTGGTTCCAGTTGCACTTCTTATTGGTTTGAACTGGAAATGAGTACCCATAACAATATTTTCCAGTTCGGCAATTGGTTTCAACTGGAAATTTTCTATTCCAATTGAAACCAATTGAAACCAATTGAAACCAATTGAAACCAGTTGGAGATTTCAACTGGTTTCAATTGGATTTTGGTCCTGGGTTCTATCACCTTCTCTTACATGTATGTTATTCTTTGTTTTTATCATTCTATCACTTTCTATTTCTGTCTTTCCTTATGTTATTCTTTGTTTCTTCCTTCTATCACCTTCTCTTACATGTATGTTATTCTTTGTTTTTATCATTCTATCACTTTCTATTTCTGTCTTTCAAAATTGCGAGCCCGAGATCATGTGTAACAGGGGTCCTAGGTGATCAGTCGTTTTGATCGAGACATGACTCAATGGGAGATGTGGTCTTTAACAAAATTCCACCCTCCACTCATATAACACACTAGCTCATTTAGTAATCAAGGATATAGATACAGTAGTAATGACAGGAGTAGGCGAACAAACTACAAAATAACACGCCTTTCATAAAGTACAAGTTATAATTATTTATTATGTGAATATTTTGGATCGTACAGAGCAGCAAGAAAAGCGATGTTGGTGGTCGAGAATCGTGAGGAGAAAATGTGCTGATGAGAATTGTATGATGGAGAAAAGTAAGAACCAACAGGCATTCACCGAATCTAACCGTGAGACCAAAAGGCTTGACTAGATGTTTAGATCTATGACCCAGCCAAGTATCATGTTTTGATGGCGGTTTGGATGGGTCGGATTACAAGTAGAAGGAGCGTTAATCCTAACCAGCCAGAGGACTATGTAAACGTCGAAGCAGTCTTTACAGCAAACACGATACGTGAAATAGCATCTCCAATTCATACCCTATCAGAACATTAAACAAAAAATGGGGGGTAACCGGGCATTCTGAAAAGTTATAGCAGATTCAAAATATGTAGTTTTTTAACCAGCCACTTTTTGACATTTTTGCAAAAGCAGCTGTGCATCAATTTGGGGGTTAAATTAACATTTAGAAGCTAAATTTAGGTCAATAAAGGCTCTCAGTATGAAGTCCAAAACAAAAACATTTATTTCTATTTTATGTTTTGATAATTCATAAAAATGCATTAACTATACAACAAAACTAACCTCTTTGCCTGATTTTAATGACAATACACAACTCAAATCCCCATGATCCGCTGGAAAAAGGGGATCCTTGAACCTGAACACAACCATTTTTTTTTGTTTTCAATGAGATTTTATTTTCTCCATTGCTTTTCACAAACAATAACAAATATTATAATAACAAACAATAACAAAATCAATACATAAAATAATCTGGATGTTAATATTATTATATATAGAATATGATTTTACATTCACAGCTAAATAATACAAAAGAACTTTTACTATTTACATCAAATAAAGCATGAAACATGCATGCATAAAGAAGGCATGAACATAAAATGGCATTAAAAAAAACAAAAAAACAAAAACAACAAAACAACAAAACAAAAACAAAAACTATTATATACCTATGTAATTCATGTATACACGGTATAACCATTACATACAATATACTATCCAATCACTAAACTAAACTTTTGAGAACTTAAAAGTTGCATCGGTTTGCGACTTTGAAATATTGTAACGGAAAAGAACAATGGCAATGAGTGTTTAAGATATTCCTATAATGTTTTAAACAAAAGATGGCGCTAGACCACATTTGACAAGTTTTTTTTCCCTTTTTCTTTCCCTCTCTCCAATGATATTTCATTTTCTCCATTGTTTTTCACAAACATTAACAAAATCAATACATAAAGTAATCTGCATGTTAATATTATTATACAAAATATGATTTTACATTCACATCTAAATAATACAATTGAACTTTTGCAATTTACATCAAATAAAGCATGAAACATGCATGCATGAAGAAGGCATGAACATAAAAAGACATTTAAGAGGTGGAAAAAAAAAAAAAAAATACTTACATACACACATACACACACATGTTTATGTAGACTTCTGAGTGTTCCAGCAATAGATGGCGCTATATTAGACATATTGCATGAGGAAGTGCTATTACAAATATATGTCATGCATCGATAGAACAAATAAACAAATGACTTGTGTGATAAAGTATTTTCATGTGCACTTTCACAACAATAGTAAGAGTTTCTTGTTTGCTCTAGATGTTGATTGCCTAAATCAGGTCAATACAACTCGTCATATCAGCCTCACCTTTGGTTCGGGTAAGATATCTCGTATTGCCCTGAAGGCAGGCAAAATTACTTGATTATTATAACTGTTACTACTACTACTAATTCTACCAGGGGCGGTGCTGTTTGTTTGCTTTGTATTTCATTAAAAAAATGTTCTTAACAACTAAATAAAAACGTGAAGTTTAAGTTTTCTTTTCAACTATAAAGGTATTTGAGAAAAGAAAGAGCTCAGCTTCATTATTTGGGTTAATAACAAGATTCAAGGAATGTTTGATATTTGTATTGATTACACAATGAAACTCTTTTTATAAACAAGAAGGCTCGCCCCGTCACAAGCTACAAGGTTACCAGTAGGGGTTACGATGCATGCGCACAAGAAGGGGGACCATCTGTCTGAATCCTCGTATTCCACAATCCTCCTTGCCTGGATGACACCATCACATGACACCTGATCAACTGCGTAGATAGTACGCTCTGGATCCCAGTACTTGATGTAGAGTGTGTCTGAAAGTTTGTCAACGTGACACCGTGACCCGCACCACTCATGATCATCAGAATGTATGACAGCCTTCTCTTCTCCTGATCGTGAGATGACAGTGTATTGATTACTACCTGTCTGCACAACGATATCACCTGATGACAAGGCTTGTATCTCACCCTCCACCACCTTGCCCTGCTTCGTAATAGTGTTTACTATCTTACCATCAGCAGGGTTGATGACATAGATATTACATTGATAGCTTTCAGCCGCGAGGATCATCCCATCCCAGTCAACATCAACGTACACACTCAAATTATTAGAGCTGTTATTCCTCGGTATGTTGATGTCTCTAATCACCTTCCATTGTCTGTCATAGAGAGTGATGCATCCATCCAAACTGTCACCCAGGATGCAATATATAGGTAGTCTCCTCTTAATACCACATACTATTACGTTGCTGTCTATGGGGGCGCATGAGGTAATATCTACCTTACGTTCTCCTTCAATGACTTTCTCTGTGTGTTCAGTGCTGATATTTGTAACATACGTGGCATTGTCATCTAGGTAATACATATATATCTCATCATCACTGATCAAACCACAAACAGCCGGTCCTTGTACAGTTGATGGAATTTGGATCGACTTGACAAGCTCCCATTTACCGATATAACCATCAATTCTCCCATAGTGTTCCCCAGCTACTTCGCCCTCAACAAAATTCAATCTCTGAACTTCACACTGTATTCTGTCAAGACAGTCGCTAACATCTTGATGAACAATCACATTTATAATTTCATCAAGTGATGCAAGTACTTGATGAGCTTCATGCACTAACGTTTTGTCATCTTGTTTGATTCGTTTGATCTTGACGTCACCATTATCCATAGTGCTGATTGCATGCTGATTCTTACTTGTGAGATCTTTTATCTTTTTAGCAACCACCTCGCTAATTGCCTTTGTCTCTGATTCGACTTTGGCTTGGCTTTCTGTGATGATTAGTTGTTGTTGTTCTGCTTCTTCGTGACATGATTTGATCCGCCTTTCCCTCTTTACATTAATACTTTTTTATTTCTTTATCTGCCTCCTCGTCGATCGAACGAATCAATCGTTTCTCCTGGTCTTTCACAATCTTTAATTTGTCTTTGAATGCCACCTTAATATCATTGTTGATTGATTGAAAATGGTTACTTGCAGAGGTTACATTGGAATCAAGTTTAAAGTCAAGCGTTTTCAGTTGTTTCTTCATTTCCTCTATCTCTTGCTGCTTGTCATCCAGTTTCCTCTTCCAATCCAAGATGACATCCTCAATGTCGTCTAGCTCACATGGTTTCTGACAGTGGTCTTTGGTAGCACATGGATGACAAACAGGGATTTTGTGTTCTTTGCAGTAAAATTTGATTGGCTCCCCGTGTTTGTCACATGACCATGTCATGTCATGACCCTTTCTAGTGCGTAGCTCGACCTTTTCATCTCTCTCTCCTGGGAACTTGGACGCCATGATGAGAAGCAAGTGGTAGCGAGTAACCTGCATCGTGAACAATAATACAAATTAAATTAGCGAAAAACTTTATGAGAAGACATAGAGAAGCGGATCAGGAAACAAATAGAAAAAAAGACATGTACGAGGGGTAAAGGAAAAATAGACATACATGTAAATAGAATATCAAGCATTTTATTTAATATTTTTCTTTATTATTCTGTCTTGTTCTACTATCGATCATCAATATCTTTATTTAATTATTTATTATTTATTCTTCTTTAAAATACAGGGTAGTCCTTTCAGAGCCACAAGGCCTGCTTAACAAAGGAGCCCTGTAGGCGAGTCACACATTACATGGTAAAAATTACAACAACAACAACAACATATAAAAACACGATGATTGATATTATGATTGATATATTCATACCGAGTCAGGCGAATATGAATAATACGTGCACCATGGGATCATTACATTCGTAATGTAGTGCGTCGTTATTATACTCGGCACTCAAATCAACCAATAGAGAATACAACCATTACTTTATTTACTTTTCTATACTGAAATTGTTTGTTAAAATGATTAAAAGTATTTCTTATCATAAATGTAAACTATTACTCACGAACAGTTTGTTTTATTCAATGAAGCGATGAGGACTTCTCCACTATGAGATAAGGATGTAGCAGTGTACAGTTTGAATGCATTTGTACGAAAGAGAAGTGAGAGTGAACAGGAAGTGGAGTGCTCGTGATCTCCTCATTGGAGACCTTAGTCCAAAGTTCAAAGCCTTGTGTTTAAGTAGTCTCAAGTCCAGTGGTTAGTGTGTACAATCTTCAATACTGTACAAGACATAAAGTGCTATAGCACAAACTAAATGGGAGATAGCACATACCAAGAATCAGAATTTTGGCCATGATGCAGTCTTCTGATCAAAAATTGATTCATTATACGTGTGTACTAGGGTTAGGTCTCAGCTACAACATACATGTAATAACAAATATGGGAGACATCACAATAGGGACAGACGAGATACATTTATATCCAAAACAACAATGGCAAATGTTACTTAATCAAATCAAAATTCAATTTTCAAGTATTCTCAGTTTGAATGTATAAAATGAAAGAAAGTGAAAAGGGAGTAGAGTGTTTGTGAAATATCTGGCATTCACCAGCTAAGCGGTATTTGATCCATCCATTGAAAACATAGTTCAAAGTTCAAAGTTCAAAAGCCTTGTGTTTAAGTAGTCTCAAGTCCAGTGGTTAGTGTGTATAATCTTTAAGACTGTAAATGACATAGTGCTCTTTATACATGTAGCAGAGCGACTGTCATGTTGAATTTCTCAAATCAATTGTCTTTATATACTATAATATACAAGAAATAGTTGAATATTAGGTTCCCCAATGGAACAGAGTAGTACTACCAATGAATGTTTATACCCTCTCATATACATCCATGGGTATTCATGTGATCTTGAACATAATATTCAGGAGCAGAAGGGATGTATGTATGGCAGTCTGTATTTATAAAACAAATAATAAACTAGACATAAAATATGTCACAGTTAATAAGGTGATCTGTCACTTTGATCGAGACATGACACATGTAGAAACTCAATGGGAGAATTTGTCTCTGCGGCAGATCACCTAATAAAAACATAAATAATAATAATAATCTTATTTTTATTTTATTTAAAAAAAATAATTAAAAAATATACAAAATAAAAAACAACTTGTTGTAGTCATTGTTTTTAGTCAACTTTTTCCTGGTAATTGTTATCTAATTGGTCTCTGATTTATCTCTTACCTGTACTCTCTTCCTTTTACATGCCTAAAATTGAACTTTGGTTATTGTTTCATTATCTTTTTTTCAGGTGTGAGATCCAATCCTGAGCTTAGGGGTGTCATTCCAAACTCGTTTGAACACATCTTCACTCACATAGCACGCACACAGAACCAACAGTTCCTCGTCAGAGCATCATATCTAGAAATTTATCAGGTAAGACTCACTTAGACTCGCCTGAACACATCTTCACTCACATACATTCAGCACGGACACAAACATCTTCAGGGCTAGTCCAGATTTTGTTTGTTTTTACATTTTGTATTCTTCAATCACACGCATCCCACACATAGCGCGGTGTCTCCACTCATCGCGCGATCCCTAAAACAACCGTCAAAAAGAACGAGAGGCAATGACTACTGTCACCAGTTCACCGATGAGGGTGTATTTTTTTCTCAGCTGATTTGTCGCGCGACACAGAAACAGTCCAGCCTGTGGACTACTATAGGGCAAGCACCAGGACAAATTTCCCCCAAATCACTACAGATCTTTTAGATATGGAGAAATCTGAGTTTGTGCATTTTAGAGAGTTATCACTGACAAAGTGATGTACATTGTAGTTGCTTCATTAATAACCTTTGTTTGCCCTTATGAAAAGAATACTTACATCTGTACCTGTATATCATATCATGAACTATTGGTGTATAAATGAATACCGGTTACATACATTTTATGATCAGGCATTCAGCAATCCTCTTTCTGGGTTTTGCAGTTTTGACTTTAATCTGGCCCCTGCACCGTGAGTGTCTTAACAGGCTCATTGTTTGTTTGTTTGTTACAGGAGGAGATCCGGGACCTATTAGCCAAAGACCAGAAAAAGAGACTGGACCTGAAAGAGAGACCAGATACCGGGGTCTATGTCAAGGTAATATATCTACATCTTATTATCAAGCATTCAGTGTGCAAGTTAGAATGTTTAACATTTCACTCCTGACGACGGATAGTCAACCTGTTCAAAACGTTGAGCCACTCCCGCCACTCATCCTCCAGTTCTTCTTAGAACGACATGTATAAGCTAAGAAAGATAACCAACAGTCTTTTTCAAGACTACACAATCCGTCCTTTTCAGGACTATTCATCCTCAAGAAAGATTACCGAGAGTCCTTTTCAGGACTCCTCAATCCTCTCTCTCTCTCTCTCTCACATGGTGCACCCGCAAGCCTACTGTATATTAACATTACATGTTCACTGAGGCTTAAAGCCCATCTATACTAGTTTACAGGAGGGTTTAGACTAGGGCTGCGACGTGTAGTCGAATGCTCGAGTACCCTCACGGTTGACAACTACTCGGGTACGATTTCTCTTACCCGAATATTCGGCCGCAAAAAAAAAAAAAAATCTGTCCAGGCCGACGCTTACCCTTGCCAGGGTGAGCGGCGGCCGCCCGCATGGTGTCGTCGGTAAAAATGTTTCCCAACTCAAGCACTTTCAAACTCACCACTCAGAAACTGGGACCAAATGTCTTGATTTCTGTTTGGACTTGTAGGAAAATGGATTATTCTGCCATCTTTGGTTTTTAAAACAGCATTGTTTACTGTTATTATTATTATTAAATCGGCGCCTTCAACTGCAACTTGAAGTTAAATTGCATGCGTTTTTGGCGACAGAACTGGGATACTGCTCCAAAGGTATGGTGGTGGCAAAAAAAAAAATCAAAAATCAAAAAAAAAAAATCAAAAAAATTTAAAAAAAATTATAAAAATTATAAAAAAACATGGCGTCCAAATATTTGAGTATTTGCTTGTGAGCCTGGGAGTGTGCTCGGGTACCTCATTACACTGTTGTGCACAGCCTTAGTTTAGACCACCCTGCAGGGTCACTGACAGGTGGTTATCTCATCAAATCAGCTCTCACTTAACATAAGAAAAAGAGGACCAACGGTCACCGAGTAGGCATTGTTTGCTATATAGAGGGCACAGGTAGATATAAGTAGTGCAGTGGGGCTTTAAAGGTTAACTTGAGTTCTGGTAAATATAGAAAACAAACTTCCACAGAAGCCATTGAAACTTTAATACACTGAATGTTTAAGATTACAAATAAATGACATGTGCCAAACAATTTTGGTAGAAAATGTATAGTGGCTGAGTAATGAGTATAGAAAGATAAGGAAATCCGGGTTAGTAATCAAATCAAACATGATGCCAAGGATTAAACCTTTTTGCACTTTCACTGGTTCAAACAATCAACCTACTGCAGGATAAACAATCTTCAATAAATTGTAGCAATTTTCTTTCAAAATACGATTCCCATACCCTTAGCTTTAATACACCCTTTTACGGTAAAGGCCGCAATTTTAATATGCGCGTAAACATTGCGTCATCAATGTTTTCAGATGCGCATGCATTGTAGCATCACTGCCTGCGCTGTGCGCTCACATCATATTTGCATGGGCGCTATCTTAATTTATGCGTAAACCACTGACCTCTAGAGGTCAATGGTTTGCTTACCCGTTAATTAAAATGGCTCCCAAGTCTGAGCATGCGCACAGTTGTAACCGTAAACTGGTGTATTTGTAGATCTTTTCCTAAAACAAGTATTCATTTTAATATATTTTTTTCTTTTTCAGGATCTTTCTTCATTTGTGACAAAGAGTGTGAAGGAGATAGAGCATGTAATGACCGTTGGGAATAACAACAGATCAGTAGGGTAAGTCCTTTATTCACACTATATTTTTTTGTTTTCTTTTTGTCTGTACATTATTTGTTTTTCCTTTTCCCCTATCTCCATCTCTCTCATCCTCTTTCTTCTTTGATTTACGTGAAGGTGAATGGAATTGACAGTTGCAATATCTTGAGACTTAACATGCATTTTTCATTTTGGGTAGACAGTAATTGTAATCGATTATCATTTAAAATGTTTATTCTTGTTTCACTGTAATTGATTATTATTTATACTGTTTTCCTCTTGTCTTTCAATGCAGTTCAACCAATATGAACGAGCACAGCTCAAGATCTCATGCAATCTTCATCATCACCATTGAGTGTAGTGAGGTAAACTAGACAGGACCCTCTTACAATTCAGCCATTTTGTCTCATTCAATTTGGAGGTGTAATAGACCCTTTCCATTCCGTGCAGTGCCCCATCTTGTAATAAAATGGATGTGAGGGATCCAAAACTGAAGGGCCTCAAATTAATCTTCTATGATCAGTTTAGCAGTTGATACTACTAATAATAAAAATAATTATTCTTACTTATATAGCGCCTAACACTTACTTTATCAGAAGACTCTAAGCGCTCTACAATAATGCAGCATAATTACCCTGGCTTTAGCAGTGCAGCTGTTACGCGAGCTGCGTTTCAAGAAATAAATTCCTACCAGGTACCCATTTACTTCACCTGGGTGGAGTGTGGCAAATGTAGATACAAAGTCTTGCCAAAGGACATTAGTGCCGTGGCGGGACTCGAACCGCGGACCTTGTGATGGACAGTCCGGTGACGTATCCACTCAACCACAACACCTCTCTTTAAGTTGTGATTATTAATTTGGATCAATTCCATCTCTTCATTCTTGGGAGTTTAGATTCAAATGGGACAAAAATTTACTCTCACTTGTAAAGATACATGTAACATGAAGTAGTAGAAGTGGAATGGTTTTTATTAAACCAACTACAAAATGTTAGCCCGAGAGCTAAATATCACTGCAAGTTTTACAAACCCAGATTAAAGGAAAAAATTACAAATAATACTTAGTCATGGGCTCCTACCTTTTGAATGTCTGGGCATTTTTTGTTGTTTACAGTTGACTTCTTAATACAATCATCTTATTTTTTATCAATATTGGAAATGATGATTTGCCCGGGAGATCGATATACGTGAGAATAAACTCCACTTGGTTGACTTTGGGAAGAAAGATACTTGACGATTAAGAAGTAAACTGGAGGTTTTTAGTACCCCAGTGATATAATGTTATGGTTGATTGATTGCACAGCTTATTTTCACTTGTTTGAAAACAATTTATTTTCAAGTTAATGTGAAATTGTATCCATACAGCTTGGTCCTGATGGAGGGAATCACAAACGAGTGGGTCAACTCAAACTTGGTAGATCTGGAGAGTAGAGAACCAAGATAAATGAATGTTGTGCTCTCATTTTGTGAATATAGAATTCTGCAGCTCCCCTCTGACAAAAACAATAGTTTACATTGCTTGGGCAGATTTTTAATCCGATCTAAAACAATCATCTTTACTCTGATGTTCTTCCATACTTGCATAATAACAATGAAAACATTCACACACTATTGTTCACCTCTCCCCAGAACTCAATTTTCTTGAGCACAGTATGTGTATAATACTTTCCTACCTCTCCATAATACATCCATCTTTGTGGTGTTGTTTATCTTACCTGACTGCTAAGATAAAATAAATGCTTGTAAGTAAGCAACCAGATGGCCGATGGCTTTAGGTCCTCTCTGAGAGACCTGGTAATGAGGATTAATGCCTTACCAAAGGGCACTAGCGCATCGTCTTGGTTTCGAACCCGGTTCACCGGATTTAGAGACCACTGCTCTACCTACTGAGCTATCATGCCTCCATCTCTCTGCATATGTCCTTAGACACGGTTAGTTATAGTGTCCTTAGACACGATCATTTTTGCATATCGACCCTTATCCAGATTTGTTTCTCTTCACCCACCTTACTTGGATTTTTACTTGTACAGCTCGGTGTTGATATTAAATTTCCTATATTGATACTGATATGCGATTGGTCAAAATGCTGTCACATGACCATCGCTACAAGGATGATATTGAGTGGTTGCACAGCCTATTTACAATCTTCTTTACATATTGTACTTTCACAGCTTGGTGTAGATGGTGAGAATCATATACGAGTGGGTAAACTCAACCTGGTAGATCTGGCTGGTAGTGAGAGACAAGCAAAGACTGGTGCAACAGTAAGTTAACCCTTCTCAATCCAATGCCTTCTTAATTAATAGCTTGAGGGAGTGGCTAAAGTAGGAGCACCAGTTCAAAAGAGAGTCACAGGTTTATGAGAATCATGCTTTTATAAACGTTTGTCAAACTGTTTTTCTCACAAAATGTGAGTTACCATGAAACTGTAAACTTCTTGTGGTCCAGCTCAGCAAAATTAAAATTGCCATACCCGAAACTGATTGAAAGCGACCCTGTAATTTTTGTTGTTTCTTTTACAGTTAGTGTAGAATCATAATTGAGTCCTTTTTCAAATACATGTACAACAAGATCTTTTGATTATATTTATACATTTATGTTCATTTTCTATAATTTAGACATTTCAAATGAACCCATATTCCTTTATTATTTATGTAGTCAAATCTTGTCTAAGAACCTCCAAGAAGACAACTTCCCTACATCTATTATTTAAGTTGGAATCGTTGTAAATCATGAGTTTCATTAAAAAAACACATTTAAGTTTCTGTAACCTCTTTTTACCTCTCAATGTAACCTTTGACCTTTCTCTCACTAGGGTGACCGTTTGAAGGAAGCTACAAAGATCAACTTATCTTTATCGGCTCTTGGAAATGTCATCTCGGCTCTAGTTGATGGTTAGTTATCTTGTATTTTTTGTTGTTGTTGCCTGACTTGGTAATGAAGATTGTTGCCTAACCAAAGGGCACTATCACATCGACTTGGTTTTGAACCTGGGACCTCCCGGTTATGAGGCTGCTGCTCTACCACTGAGCCATCGGGCTTCACACTATGATGGTTTCATAACATGCAAACGTGTCTTTTGAGCAATGTGATTTCAAGCACATTCACAGTGCCGTTTGTTTCTATTTTCCTTGTCAAAACAAGTGATCTACTGCATGATAAATAAATGTGTGTCAGATTGAGATATATAGTACTGGAAACAAGACTATGGCACTGCTGAGTTTGTGAACACAATATGGACAATTCAGACATTTTCCAAGGCTATCCACAAGTGCCAACACTTAGCACTAATGTATGGCTATAGGAAACTTTCAGAGGTTTTTTTGTAGGTTAAATGCATATTAGTGACACCTGTTCCAGAAGCCACCTTCTTAGAAAGTAAGACAACCCGTCTAATATAGACCACACATTTTTGCCTGTTAACATTGTTTTTCCTTTACACATTTACAGAAGTAAAATTTATATGAAGTTGATAAAATTTGCACTTCTTGTATCTCTTTATGTGTGTATTTACATGTTCCCTTTGTATAATTCTGTTGTGCAGGTAAAAGCAGCCACATACCGTACCGTGACTCCAAGCTGACGAGGTTACTACAGGACTCCCTCGGTGGCAACGCTAAGACAGTCATGGTGGCTAACATGGGTCCTGCTAGCTATAACTTTGATGAGACCATCACCACATTGAGGTGAGTTGTTCAGAGAATCCCAGTAGATAATCACCATTGTCCCATGCATTACAATTGTTGTAAGCATTTTCAACCTTAGTCCCATATACTGAAATATGTGTTGTTGCTGTTGCAGGTATGCTAACAGAGCCAAGAATATCAAGAACTCACCTAAGATCAATGAAAACCTCAAAGAATTTGTTGCTAAGAGAATTTCAGTAGATTATCACCATTGTCCAATGTATTGTAATGTCTGGTGTCTTATCATCTGAATTGTTGTCCCATGCATTACAATTGGTGTAAGCATGGCAAGTCCCATTTATTGAAATCTGTGTTGTTGCTAATGCAGGTATGCTAATAGAGCCAAGAATATCAAGAACAAACCTAAGATCAATGAAGACCCCAAGGATGCCTTGCTGAGGGAGTTCCAGGAGGAGATCTCAAGACTGAAACAAGCTCTAGATAAGAAAGGTCCAAGCGACGGAAGGAAGAAGGGAAAGAAGAGAAAACCAGGAGAACAAGGTATGAAGCTAACCCATCGCCTACAGGAGCTGGGTGGTATCTGTATTAAGTCTATAAGAATGAGAGCATTCAGGAGTCAACAGTTTAAAAGAACCAAAGATAGAACAGGGACCCATTTCACAAAGCCTTTTTCAATGACAAATCTGCTGATAACCAATCAGAAGCAAGGCTTTAACAAGCTTATAACAAATGTGAAATTATGGAGCCAAGATGTGTTTTATTAATACAAATCTGTGAGGCCAAAATATTATCTAAACCAAACATGTAATTAAAAGATTAATCTTTTATTGGTGATGGACAGAACAGGTTATTCAATATATAATATACTGGAACATGTGTGTCTTGTTAAAGAATAGCTATTATTTGTTAGAAAAGAAAAAAGGGGACGATAATCACTAAAAAGAGAGGCTGGTATCATTTCATTGATACGTCTTCTGTCTGTCTAAAGGGCCTTTTCAGCTGCAGCACCTTCTCTTTAGAATAATTCACCATTTAATTTGAGAAACATAACTTCCTTAGAGACCTTTAAATCCTTGCTGAAATCTTATCTTTTTAACTATACCTGTACTTGGCACTATGACACTCATCCAAACTCATTTTCATTCTTTCTATTTTTCTTGTGCGCCTGGGAATAGAATTCTCTTGATAGAAGGCTCTATATAAATGCCTATTATCATTATCTGTCTTTGTTGCTAGGTGGAGACGATGATATTGATGCATCTTCTGTTTTGTCTTTGTTGCTAGGTGGAGACGATGATATTGATTCATCTTCTGTTTATCTTTGCTGCTAGGTGGAGACGATGATATTGATGTATCTTCTGTCTGTCTTTGTTGCTAGGTGGAGACGATGATATTGATGTATCTTCTGTTTGTCTTTGTTGCTAGGTGGGGACAATGATATTGATGTATCTTCTGTCTGTCTTTGTTGCTAGGTGGAGACGATGATATTGATGTATCTTCTGTTTGTCTTTGTTGCTAGGTGGGGACGATGATATTGATGTATCTTCTGTTAGTCTTTGTTGCTAGGTGGAGACGATGATATTGATGTATCTTCTGTTAGTCTTTGTTGCTAGGTGGAGACGATGATATTGATGTATCTTCTGTTAGTCTTTGTTGCTAGGTGGAGACGATGATATTGATGTATCTTCTGTCTGTCTTTGTTGCTAGGTGGAGACGATGATATTGATGTATCTTCTTTTTGTCTTTGTTGCTAGGTGGAGACGATGATATTGATTTATCTTCTGTTTATCTTTGTTGCTAGGTGGGGACAATGATATTGATTTATCTTCTGTTTATCTTTGTTGCTAGGTGGAGACGATGATATTGAAGATGAGACTGAGGAGGAAGGAGACGAGATGGATGAAGAGGAGATGTACAAGGAATCTCAACAGAAACTAGAAGAGGAGAAAGAGAAGATCATGGCCAACCAGAGCATGATCGCAGAGGTAAACTTGAAAAATGGGATGATTGTGATTTTGGTAGTGGGGATGGAGGTGGTGGTGGTGGTGGTGGTCGTTGGCGTGGTGTAGTGTTGGTGATGATGATATTGGTGGTGGTCCTGATGGCGGAGCTGATGACAATAATGATGATGATGATGATGATGGGGGTATTGTTGGCTGTGGTAGTGGTGATGGTGTTGGTGGTTATGATGATGGTGGTAGTGGTCTTGCAGATTTGTTGGTGGAGGTGGTGATGATATTGTAAGTGATGCTGATTGCGACGCTGATGTTGATGATGGTGACAAAGATGATGATGATGATATGATGATGGTGGTGATAATGATAATGATGGTGATGATGATGATGGTGGTGATGATGATGATGATGATGATGATATGATGATGGTGGTGATAATGATAATGATGGTGATGATAATGATGGTGGTGATGATGATGGTGATGATGATGATATGATGATGGTGTTGATAATGATAATGATGGTGATGATGATGATGGTGGTGATGATGATGGTGATGATGATGATATGATGATGGTGTTGATAATGATAATGATGGTGATGATGATGATTATAAGAATGGTGGAGAAGGGTTGTGATGGTGGCAATTCTGGTGGTAGTAGATGACATGATTATGCTGATGATGGTAGTGGTCTTTATGGCATTAGTTGGGGTGCTGGTGATGATGGTGGGGGAGGTGGTAGTGATGATAATGATGATGAGGATGACCTTATATTATAAAGAAAATAGTATTAAATCCTTCTCAACATAATATATTGCCAGAGAAAACACCACCAATAGAACAGAATTAAACTTGAATACTTATATAATATCGGATGACTTTGAGTGTGATACACAAATATATTGCTCGAGCTATGACAATATTGGACGAGTCTAGTACTGTCTTAGTGAGAGTAACATAATTCTTATATCGCTCAAAAACAAAGCCATACAATATTATTAATATTATCTATATTATTCTGAATAGTGAAATAACAAAATTTGACTTACCTCGGTAAATATGGCTTTGTTTTTGTGTGATATTGATATGATATTAATATCAATAGTTGAAGTTCTCTGATGACTGAGCAATACAAAAACTATATTTCTCGGTCATCCAGGTACTGCGCTAAAGACACTGATTCATTGTACCACTTGGAAGCCTTATATAGATAATTATATATTATAATGAATAACTGTAACAGGAGAAGCAGAAGCTCTTGAGTGAGGTCCAGAAGCGTCAAGGTGAGATAAAGAAAGAACACCAACAAAAGGAGATGTTAGAAGGCAAGATCAAGGCTATGGAGAGTAAGCTACTGGTCGGAGGGAAGAGTATCGTGGATCATACCAATGAACAACAGAGGAAGATTGAAGAACAGAGGCTTCTACTGGCAGAGGAAAAGGTAGGCAAATATTTGTTTCATTAAATTTCATTTCATGTATTCAACCATTTCAGAATCATACTTAAAATATAATCATATACAAAGTAATAAAGATTAGGAGCCCTAAAGAATCAAAATCTTGTAAACAGGACCCCTTGAGCAATTATACATATTGCAAACATAAAAATAAATCTTATAATAATATGAATATTCAATCAGCAACACACATACATACATTCAGACACACACAGCTAGGTGGAGGATGAGGAGATTATTTTGTCATAGAATAATGAGATAGAAATGGTGAGGAGATATACATCTTAATTATTTACTTTATTGTTATTCTTTGTTTATTCCTAGAATCGTGAGAGAGATATGGAGAGGAAGCTGAAGGAGCAAGATGACAAGACGGTGGAGATAGAAGGAACGTTCTCATCACTTCAACAAGAAGTAGAGGTCAAGACTAAGAAACTCAAAAAGGTGAGTTGAATAAAGATTTTTGCCATCAGAAACCCTCATCATTTGTACAGTGAAACCTCAGTATAAAGACCTCTGATATAACAAGGTGATTTTGCTGGTCCTAGCTCTTTATATTCTTTTGTTTTCCTACCCTGATATAACAAGGTAATTCCCTTGGTTCCAAGGACCTCGTTATAATACCAAGTTCCACTGTACTGCCTAATAGAGTCCCTGAAAAACATAACATTGTAGTGTTAGTCGACTGTATTTTTCATTTCACTTGTAGTCGGAGGTACCTTTATTGCTGAGGTTTGTTAAGCTCCGAACTCGCAATTTGTGAAAAAGATTAAGATCAATGTAGGAATAAAAGAACGGATTAAGTGTTCTGATCTAGCGGATATGACATCGACCTATGGATCACATGTTTCTCAGTTGAAGTCTTGTTATGGCACTAATGGCCAAACTCTTTGACAAGACATTAATCTACATTTGCCACTCTTCACCCAAGTCTAGTAAAAGGGTACTTGGTAGGAATATATTCCTTGTATGCTTTAAAGCCCCACTGTACTACTTGTAGCTACGAGCTACTTGCTCCTCTATATAGAAATAATGCCTAATCAGTGACCATTGGTCCCCCATGATCCTCTTTTTCTTATGTTAATTGAGAGCTGAGTTGATGAGATAGCCACCTGCCAGTGACCTTCCTGGGTGGTCCAATCCCTCCTAGCCAAACTAGTACAGACGGGCTTTAAGCTCCTTAGGGAAGCCAGGCTAAAGCCAGCATAATAATAGTACTTTTTAGGTGCCTGAGCATCCCTTGGAGTGGATTCATGTAATGTAAATCTAGTCATTATAGGGATGTTTACTACACAAGACAAGTGTTGCCAATTTGATAAAGGAAAATCTGGTTGATTTCTGTTTTTTTTTACAGTTGTTTGCAAAGCTACAGTCCTATAAGAGTGATATACAGGACTTACAAGATGAGCATGCGAGAGAGAGACAAGAGCTGGAGCAGACTCAAAATGAACTCATCCGAGAACTCAAACTCAAGTAAGTCATTTCAAAAGAGATAATAAGGACAGAGTTTCCATTAGTACAAATGTAGAGAGAGACAGACATAAAGATAAAGAGAGAGGGGGGGGGGGGGGGGGGGGGGGGAGAGAGACAAAGAGATAGAGATAGAAAAGAGGAGGGGGGTGGGGAGTTAAGTATTCAGAACAGAGACTCAAAATGAACTCATTCCTGATATTTCTACAATTATTTCTTGAATGCAAACAGGAAGGTGATAGCTGATAACTTCATCCCTGTGGAGGAGAGGACTAAGATCACGACAAGAGCTGTGTTTGATGAAGAGACAGAAGAGTGGTTACTAACCCCACTAGCAAAGGCTGAAGGGTAAGTCTCCTACAGACCTTATGTTTGAAACTTGGTAGTTTTCTTCTTAAGCACATGATGAAGAGTGATTACTAACCCCACTAGCAAAGGCTGAAGGGTAAGTCTCCTACAGATCTTATGTTTGAAACTTGGTAGTTTTCTTCTTCAGCACAGGATGTATTTTGATGAAGAATGGTAACTTACCCCACTAGCAAAGGCTGAAGGGTAAGTCTCCTACAGACCTTATGTTTGAAACTTGGTAGTATTCTTCTTCAGCAGAGGATGTATTTTGATGAAGAATGGTAACCTACCCCACTAGCAAAGGCTGAAGGGTAAGTCTCCTACAGACCTTATGTTTGAGAATTGGTAGTTTTCTTCTTTAGCAGAGGATGTATTTTGATGAAGAATGGTTACCAACCCCACTAGCAAAGGCTGAAGAGTAAGATTGCTGTAATTCTCATGACTGAAACTTAGTAGATGTCTCTTCTAATTTCTACCAACCTCTTTGACCTTTGATGTGGGTTGAGTGTGGCAAATGCAGAATAATGTCTTGCAAAAGGACTTTAGTGCCGCGGTGGGACTCCAACTGATGAACTTGTGATGCACAGTGCGGTGACATATCTATTCTACCACCACATCAATGTTCTTACTTTTAAAATTTCAATATGTTTATTCTCTGATCCAGACCCTCTCAGATGGCCAAGAGACCAGTGTCTGCTGTAGGTAACCGCCGTCCCATCGCAGACTACGCTCGTATGGCAGCACAGATGGGTGGCAACCCAAGATACAAGGTATCAACATAGATCAGGGCCCCATTTCACAAAACTTGACATCAGTAACAAATGACAGTTTATGTTATAAGCTACTGAAATCCTTGCTTCTGATTGGTTATCAGCAAATTTGTTACTGATTTTTGTAATTTGTCATTGAAAAAAGGCTTTTTGAAACACCCCCCAGGTTTGCTTTAATAATAATAATAATAATAATAGTACATTTATAGAGCGCAGAAACTCTCCAACATTAGGTATATATTCTACTGCGCTACAAGAGCTCCTGATATGCTTAGATTTACGGTACAGTTAATTAAAAAGGAGTGTTTTCAGTTTTGACTTAAAGACGTTTACAGATGGTGATTTCCTGACTTCAAATGGCAAGTTATTCCAGAGTTTTGGGGCTGCTCAAGCAAATGCTCGATCACCTAGTCTTATTTTTGTTTTGATAGATGGGATCTGTAGCAACAAAGTATCTCGGGAACTGCGCAAGTTGCGATTGTGTTGATTAGGTTTGAAATTCAACAGTTCTTTGATATAAGTGGGAGCTTGACCAAGAAGTGCTTTATATACAATCAGCAACATTTTGAATGTTATTCTCTGGCGTACTGGTAACCAATGTAGATTTCTTAAAATTGGGGTGATCCGTGTGAATTTAGAACAACCACAGATCAGCCTTGCACAGGTGTTTTGAACCCGTTGCAATCTCACTATTTGACAGTCAGGGATCCCATACAGTAGACCATTACAATAGTCCAACTTATTGGTGATACATGCATGTACAATGTCTTTCGAAATACAGAGTAATACAGTGTAACCTGTCCATAAAGACCACACAAGGGAGACAAGAAAAGTGGTCCTCATAGGCAGGTGGTCTTTATGTACAGGTTCCTTTAGTACATTTTAAATGAGAAACTATATTCAAGGGAAGCAAAAAATGTGGTCTTTGTAGACAGGTGGTCTTTGTAGACAGGTGGTCGTTCAAGCAGGTTTGTCTAGATCTTGGGTGGCTTAGAATGGTTTAGTAGATCAATGGTGCACTATTCATTCAATGTATGTTGCAAGGTCAAGTCCAGGACCCACAGTCATATAGAATGCATAACACTGAACTGGGATCTCATAATGACCCTACATTTCAGTGAATGAAATTCTGATGCAATTAACTCCCTTTAAACTGTTAAAACAAGGAAATTGTAGATTGTATGCTTTTCCAACAAACAAAACCCTGAACAATCCTCTTGGTTGTTGGTTGGCAAGTTCTAAAAAAGTAAAGAAGAGCCATGATTTTGTATGTTTATAACACTCTATCATTGGCAGGCTGAGAATATGTTAATGATAGACCAATCTCTTTATAAAAAGCCTGTCTGACTATAGTTATTTGTTTGTAATCTCCTTTTCTCTGCAGGCTGAGAACATCCTGTCCGTTGATCTTGATATGCCAAACAGGACAACACGAGACTATGAGGGTCCTTCGGTAGCACCCAGGGTCCAGGCTGCTCTAGATGCAGCACTGCAAGATGAAGATGATCTAGATCTAGAAGTACAGTGAGTATGGGTAGATTGATAGGAGAGAGAGAGAGAGAGAGAGAGAGAGAGAGAGAGAACAAAAGAGTTTGGGGGGGGGGGGGTGATAAGAAAGGGAGATGTAGGCAGGCAGAGAGAGGGAGGGGGCGGGGAGTCGGAATGGGCGAGAAATATTGGGTCTGGCAGAATAAACTGAGAGCCGTCAACCAAAGTTATCACAAGCTTTGAATATCTAGGTAGAGAGAAGAAAATTCAAGTATGATGAGACAGGGAGGGAGTGCAATCATTGTGTATGGTGTGGAATGGGTTGGAATGCATTGATAAATAGTAGCATGCAGACGAAAGAAAGAGAGAACGGAACACACAACACCCTCAGTGAGGGAAGAAAGAGAGATATGAAGGGGGGGGGGGGTAGAGAGAGGGGGAAGAAGGGAGGGGCAGGGGAGACAGGTATGCACCTGTTTTAAATAGACATGCAAGGTCTTGAAACTATCAAATTATCAAGCTGTCTATAAAGCCCAAGTTTGGGAAACAGAATAAGGTGGCAACAATAGAAAGATAGCTAAGGTTGCCACCGCAACGGATGTTACTGTTCAAACATTAGAGAATTGGATTTATTGAAGGATTGTTGAAAGTTATTTTTTCCTTTTTTTTTCCAGACCTGAAGTTTTCAAGGCCAAGACAAAGCTGAAGAAAGACAAAGTCAGATCAAAGTAAGACATTTTATTTCATGTGTTAAAGCGAATCAAGTCATATATTTTTCATTCATTTCAATTGCAATTGAAAATCAAAATGCTTACAAATGCAAATTGCAATATAATAAAGATATAAAAGCATAGCTAATTTTACCTATACATTGAATACAATACATAATTTGAGTAAAGGAAATGCAATAGATATTTAAAATGAACTTAATAAACATTGAACAAACTTAGCATTCCCTTTTTTATTTATTTATTCTACTGAAAATTAAAATCTAACTAACAAGTCAACTTATAAAGACAAATATTTCATCAAGATTCCATGTATTTGAATTATGCCTTTCACTCAAAATCATACACTCATGATAGAAGAATGGGAAAAAATAATGACTTGTAAAGCCATGTAAAGCCCCATGTACTACTTGTAGCGACTTGCTCCCTCTATATAGAAAACAATGCCTAATCGGTGAACATTGGTTCCCCATGATCCCCTTTTTCTTTTGTTAATTGAGAGCTGAGTTGATGAGATAGCCACCTGTCAGTGACCACCATGGGTGGTCTAATCCCTCCTGGCCAAACTAGTGCAGACAGGCTTTGAATGCACCATTAATTCATTTGTTTCTGTTTTATTACCTCTCTTTTTGTTGTTGCAGGCATAAAGCAGTGGCCAAACCTGGGTCAAACTCACAGCTCTACCCGCAGGCCAGAGGGCTGATACAGAAATGATGGCAGTACCTAAACCAAATGTGTCTTTATACGCATAATAAGTGGGACCTCTCTGTCTCAAGAAGGTCATATCTCACACACGCTATCTTCATAAATGGGACCTTCCTGTCTCAAAAAGGCTGTACAGTCAAACCTGTCTATGGCGACCGCCCAAGGGAAACACCATAAGTGGTCTTTGTAGATGGGTGATCACTACATAAAGCAGGTTTGACTGTACCTCACACACGCTATCTTCATAGGCCCTGATTAAAGGAAGATGGCCGTCAGTTTGCATGTGCAGTAGGTCATAATTCACTGACACTAGACTTGATGGAAATACCTTTAACTGTCCTCTTAATTATCCTTTCTGTTTCTTCTGCTGATGGAGTATTCTCTTTACTCAGAATCGATAGGTTGGTGCATGGCCAGTATATCCTCTGGCAAGGCATTTCATCTTCGCATCTCTCTTGACCATGTTAATTCCTACCAGGTTCCCATTTACCTCACCTGGGTTGAGTGTGGCAAATCTAGATGAATGTCTTGCCAGAGGGCATTCGTGCTATGACATGGATTCAAACCCCTGGTGACTATCCACTAGACCACAACACTTCTACATGAGCCCTATACGAGATAGAAAAATGTTATCACTATTACGATTGAAAGCAATATGTTCTTTGGAATTGCATATGGAATTTCATATCATAATATGATAATCCCCATACAAGAATAGAGTATTCTGTCATTTGGAATAAGGGTGCATAAGTATTTTCACATGTAACACTAAACAATACAGTGCCATGTATGAACACTCCTTATCCCGAGACTCATGTTTTGTTTCATCATGCCTCGTTAATAAAGTATTTCTGTGTGTGTTTGTGTGAGAATTTTCATAATCTGTGTTCTTTTTTTCCATGATGAATATTCATTATGAAGTTAGCAGCTACATAAGATGTATAATTATGTGTAAGCTGCATGTATGTATCAAATACTTAACATTTTTAATGTTACTATTGTGAATTATATTTAATGTATTCTGTAGCATATTTGAATGATCAATCTTTTCCATCTCTCTTTCTCTTTCTTTCTCTCTTACCATCCCCTCAAATATTGGTTTATTTCCCATGTCGGCTAAAAAATTCCCCTTTTTAACTTTTTTGTTTAAATATCTATTTTGATTTGTCTTCCCTTCTCTGTCTCCGTCTCTCTCCGTCTCTCATGGTAAAGTTGTTGTCCACTTTTTGCATTTAGAGCCCCTCCCCTTTCTGCTCACTCAATTATGAGACTGTGACATTTTCATGCACTTTGAATAGGAAAATGACAACAACTTTACCCATTACCAGGTTGACAAAATGGTAAAGTTGTGACACAGGTTTTTTCACCATGATTTGACATTGAAAAGTCAAGAGAATATAATTTTTGCAGAGGGAATAATCCATTCCCTTATAATAATTACTATGATACAGTAATCCACTTTTATTCCCTCTCCAAATTTGAAAAAGTATCCTCTTTAACATAATACTAGACAACCCCTAATGTGACCAACATAGTGAAGCAAATGTAAAAAATTGTTTTTACTTCTACTTGAAAGATCAAACTTTTTTTTCACTTAATCTTATCACACATTGTTCTCTTTTGGTATTAGTACTTAGATAATATATTTATGAAAGTAATTTAACAGTTTGTATGTTGATATAAACAGCGATATTTTTTTTAATAATTTTTTCTCAATGGAATTTATTGGGCATCATAGTCATTTTCTCCAGAAAATATGACCATAACATGGTAAAGTTGTTTCACAGGAACCAGTCAATTCTACAGTTTTCTTCAATGTCATTGCTCATTTATATAGAAAATATCAATCATATAGCCTCAACAAAAAAAAATTACCCTAAAAAACAACAATTTTGACTCTAAAACTCTAACCCTAATCGTGTTACTTAAAAATTTCGCCTTTGTTTTCTATTGTTTAGTTCACTATTTTGGTAAATGTGTGCCAGATAAAAATGACAGTAAAATGCAAATAATACAGGGAAATGCCCTATTATCAAGATTTCCTATATTTTGAATATCAAAATTTAATGAAAATGATCATCCCATCCTCCTAAAGCTTAAAAGTAGTAGAGAAAATATGTTCTCACTTTTTCATTTTTTAAAGTCCCCAAAAAATAATTATAGCGCCCTCTACTGCCACCAAAAGTTTTCTAAAGTAATGCCTTCTACTTTTTGTATTAACTATTCTTTTATTCTTATAATGTGTGTAAATAACACCAGTCAATAATACTACATGCTGCATTTTAGTTACATGTGTATCATTTTCATAGCATTGAAATTTTCATTATTCAAGATTGATAATAATCACATCTACAAACAGTTTTAATCTCTTTTATTTAAAAAAATACATGTAATTTAAACAATTTCTCATACGGTGATAGTTTTCTATCCCTTATTTATTTATTTTTTCCTTCAAAGCAAGCATTATGCTTTATAATAACTTGTGGACACCCATGGCTTTTAAATACTGTATAGCGGAACTTGAAATTGAGGAATAATGCCTTTTAAAAAACGGCAGTGAAGCTAGAGGGGGCAGAGAAGGGAGCCTGTGCCCCCCCCCCCTTTCTCGTCCTATGCCACTACAAAAGTACAATTAACATACAGATTCAGTTTGCAACCCAAAATCTGAGTTATTTGTACAGCGCATTTGAACATGTATATGGAAAATACGCTATATAAATTCAGTATTATTATAATTATTATTATTATTTGAACACTGTTCAGCCACTGATCCATCAAGCCCCAAATAATGTAGGCCCAATGTTCATTTCTGTTAGTAATGTACCAATCAATAACAGTTGATAAAAACATTTCAAAATCTTTATCTGCATAATTACATTATTTCCTCTTTGATGACCACCCCCCCCCCCCAACACACACAGTCTTTAAAAAAATCACGACTTTTTTTGTTGTTTTGTTCCTGTCACATAATGTTCTTGAAGGTATATCTGCTTTATTTGCATCTTATATGTATGCCTAACAACCAATAAGGAGGGCAAACAGAAATGAATATTTATCACCACTATTGGTTGTTGTTCTTGTTGATATTTCATTATGTATCACACTGTTAATGTTTGATTTTTATGTTCCTGGAAATCATATTGATAATTAAGTAAACTAAATCAATCAATCAATCAATCAATCAAAATCATCATCACCCACATAATTATCATTATCTATTAGATTATCTGATCAACAGCATATCTCGACAAAATGAGATATGTCGATTAAGAGATTTGATTTGTATTGTAACTTGAAAAACCATTCTGCTAAATAATAGTACACCATGCAAATGCAATGTTTGGTGAAATTTTCATCTTCAACACACAATCAACATGAGCATCATCTTCACGATCATCAGATTATCACAATCATTCCCATCACCATAGCCATCTTCACTACCAACACTTATGTCATCATAAACGACATTAGGATATGTAGAACAAAAATATACAAAAGATGTTATATTTGTTTTAAACATATTGCATTGTGTAATGTTTTTAATGGTTGAATGACAAACAAAAATATATAACAGTATAAAGCGGTCACAGTCATAACTTTTTAGACAGTTTTCATATTAAGCATAACAAAAACAAGGGTTAACAATTGTAGCCGAAAAAACCCACAGAGCTTTACCAAAAATGTTCATTTACATTCACAGTAACGAAAGAAACAGAATCTGTTTTTTGCGGTTATTTGAGATTTATTGTTTTCTTGTTACCCTGAATATCAACATCATGACAATAACAACAATTACAACACAAACTTTCCCAACTGAATATAATAATAATATCAAATATTTAGGAGCGCTAAAAACAATAAGTACCATAGCGCTTACAAATACATATATATATGAAAAGAGGACAACAAAATGTTCTCACGTGAAGTAGATCCCATAGATCACTGGGGAAAAGGGTAAGTTTTGAGGGATCTTTTGAAGGTGGCAAGACAGGTAATTTCCCTTATAGAAAGAGGGATGTTGTTCCAAGTCTTTAATGCAGCTACTGCAAAACGTTTTTCAGCTGTTGAGAGTCTAGATTTGGGAATGATAAGTTTACATGCGTCGGCTGCTGAGCAAAGATTCCGAGATGGTGTAATGTGTATATATACAAGGATAAACCATTGTCGTACTTTGACTTTACATGTTACACTGCTACAATCCACCCCTAGGAAGGACCCAGGTATTAATTTTTCGATCCATTTATACAAGTATCTGCATATGCATACATTGGAGCATGGAGCTACCATGTCCAACTCTAAGTACTCTCTGCATCGTGGCCACCAACAGACAAGACTTTTGTACACACCCCCCCCCCCCCCCCCGGCCATAAAAAAGGCGACACTACTCCGTGCATTGAACAGGCGAAACAGTATTACTTTCTTGCCCGGACCAGGGAATACAGGTTATACATACCCCCCCCCCCCCCCTTGCATAGAAGGCAAATAGGTCCCTGCATTGAACAGGCGAACAGATGAAAATACAATGCCATTTTATTTTGTTGACAAGTGACAGATTCCTTAGTGTTACATGATTAATTTTTTGTAGAAAGCCTTCGCTGAGCATCCTAGGGGTCCTTTCCTAGACATCGGGTCATACACAGCATTGGTCTATAAGGAATAGAAAATGAATTATATGTTAATTTCAATTCATGCACCATATAAAAAATGTACTTCTATGATTCAATTATATGTATTATTTTTTTCATATAATGGCGAGTTTGACCTCATTCCAAGTAGCAACAGCTAACTATGAAATGGACTTGAAGGGTGTTCTACAAAGAGTTAAGTTTGACTTAAAGTCATACGTAAGGGCCAATTTGCATACGTTATTAAACGCAAAATCTCATTGGTAGATTAAGTAACTAGGACTTTAAGTGCCACTTTAAAGGTAAATGTCCCATTTGCAGGCCAAATAAATGAAAAGATTAAATTCCAATGGCATTTGGAAGATATTACTAATTTATAACTTCTGTCAAAAGTAAAGGGCTTGAAAATACCTTTTTGTGGGAAAACAACGACGATTAGTTGTCAAATCGACATTAGAGATTGCAATCACTGAAGTAAATTGTCTGATTTTCAGACCCTTGTACCGAATGGTCATATAATTTGTGCTGCACATAGACCAGATCAGTTTAATTTTGGCCATTATAAGAAGTGGGTTATTGATGTAGACAAATGCTGCATGTTACAGCTCATTTATGTACTATGTTATTACCAAAGAAAAAAGAAGTCAGTCAGTCACTCAATGTTGTCCGACAGTGAAGTCTATAATGTAAACGGGTTTCCTTACATAATTTGAATACTAGGACTTTGCTAACGTTTAAATTTCACATATAGGACATACATGCCATATTCATGATTCCTGCAATGTTCTACATAATTTGATGTTGGTTGCAAAAGGGACACAGTATCTTTAAAGTCAAACTTAACTCTTTGGGAAACATACCCCTGATATTGTATAGGAGGCAGTCATAGTAGACCAGTTTAAAAACAGACTGAAAATTCACTTTTACTAAAGTGCATAGGGACTGAAAAGTGATATGATCTATACAAATACAGTTTATTATTATCATTATCTATGCATCTAATACTTCACATAATTTAGCTGTAGTATATGACAATTATTATGCTTACCAATGCTCGAAATGGCCTTTTCTTCATCTTGGACGCATTTGAAAGGGCAGCCTGTAAAATGAGCTTGATCATTGTCTGCTCTCCATCTGGTTAGAGGAGTCTACGCTGAAGGACACGTTGTGTGCTGAAAGAAATGTGGAAAATATAATTTCTTACTCCTCAAAAAATAGATTTCTGTTTCTTTCCAATACTTAAAGGGATCCGGTAACTTTGTCTCAGATTCTGAAACAAAATCCTGGAATTAGCTCATGCTGCAATGATAATTATAAACCTTTAGGTCAGTAAGGAACCCCCAAGGCTTTTACAAGCCGATCGCTTGTCTGATTATCAAGATGTTTATGATTGGAATTACAAATTTTGACACTACAGTCCAGGGTGCTACAAGAATTTTTTTCACCACTTGCCCTGTCGGGCAAGTGGGTTTTCAATTTACTTGCCCAAACAATATTTCCACTTGCCCAAAACTTTAAAGCGAAAAAGGACTCGAGGTTAAAGCATTTATTATCTCGTAATGATAAGTTAGTGTTTTAGATAGCAAATTAATGCACATACATGTACATGTACAGTGTAACTGTACTGAATAATAACCTAATATGTCAAAGAAAATGGTCAACAAAGGATGGTTGAAGGTTTAAAAAACGCATTTTATTGATTCTCCATAAATAATCAGATTCACATGAATCTCGGCAAGGTAGAATGGTTCAAGCAGGTTAAGTTTTTAATATTCAGTCATGTAAAAAAGCATAATGACCCTGTTGTAAAAAATATGATACAAACATGTCATTAATGGTAGCCACATGTACCATGGTGCAACATCACATGTGTGTCTGTGCAAGCCGCTGTCATTTGGAAACGTAGGCTAATTTTCAGCTGTTAATAATTTGGGTCAACTCTTCCATCAAGAAACGTCATGTAAATAATGGGTAATCAACTATTTTAAATAAAGTACGGACATTTTTATTTCATCATTCACTGCTATAAATATCATGCCAAAATTTGTAAATTCTTACTAAATAATAATATTGAAGATATTTTACGATAAATCTCGGATAAGTATGCGAAAACTAGACTAAACAACGTCGCTAAAACCATGAAAACAAAACAACAACGGCTTATATTCTGGGGGTCTCGATACTATTATCAAAATGACTCGCTCGGTCGGATCTTGAGACCGCAGTAATAAATTGAAAACGAGACAAAAACATTCATCTGATTTATATGAGCAGCGAGTTTTAAATAATATGTTCACAATCATTAACAGTCATTATGAATAAATATCAAACATTTGACTTTTTGTACTTACTAGAAAATCCCTGTTGTTTATTCCATTCCGATTCGCACGTGTTCATTTCCCTAGAATAATGACGTCATATTTGGCGTGATTCAACCAATCGGCAATCAGAGAATAGCAAAGGCCTGTCGGTGCGGCCTGCAGAGCTAGAGAGAGAGAGCGCGAATAAGCTCGCAGCTGGTACGATCGCGCTAGCTGTCTCTAGCTAGCTCACGGCCGGCCGGCCGTGCGTGGAGGCGGAGCGGCATTCATGGCTTGAAGTGTCACTGTTGCATGCGCGCTGAGCTAGCTGAGCTGGCTAGCTGTCTGTGAAGTTTTTTCGAAATCGGAACGATCGCTTTTTTGCTTCTGGATTTTGACGACGGGTAAGAAGTTGACGGGTGAATGGTAGAGTTCTTGGACACTAGGAAATTACTGTAAAAGTATCACTTGCCCGAATCGGGCAAGTGATAATTTGATTTACTTGCCCGACGGCTCAATTTGGTTGCCCCGGGACGTCGGGCAAGCGGGTTTGTCGCGCCCTGCAGTCTATTGGGGAAAACAAGTGATGATTTTGAAGCGTGATTCTTTTAGGGCTTCAATATTACACCATATCACAGACACTGATAACATGTAGGGCCGTGCATCTCAGATTTAACATTGTTAAACAATGCCTTTAAAGTACCTACATACATATGCATGTATCTACTAGCAGTGTCATTTGTTTACATGGCAAGTATTTTTTTCTTCTAAGTTTGGCGTAACAGAATTTTTGTTTACATTTTATCCCACAGAGTACCTAACATTTCATTCAAATAAATCTTACACACTGTACAAAAAAAATTCCTCTACAATATTTGTAAGTAGGATGGAAAAGACAGACAATTGCCCATTACAAATGTTTTATAGGAAATGTGTATAACAAAAAGAAAAATTATGCTTAAATTTTCTTGGAAAGCAAAATTATTAATCATTTGAATATTGGTTTGGACTATTTATCATCTACAAGAAAGTTACAATCCACGTCTCATTTAAACACACTTTATTGTGGATATACAGTGTACTTTATAGAAAACAGCCCTACATGTATTTCAGGTTCCCCCAGTATCTATACTAAGGTGAGTTTTGAGAGCTTTTGTCACATAAGATTAAACTTGTTTACAAAATGCTGCCCTAATTTGGCAAAAGGAACAAGTGACAACAGTGACATTTCATGTAAAAGAGTAAAAGAGCAAAATGCATCTGTCATTTACACTGACCCTAATGCAATAGCATGTCTTGCCTAACATATCTCTAAGCAGGACGAGTGTTCATGCATAAAATTTGGCCCGAAGAAGAGCCCACTAGGTATAATATGTCTTTGCTTCCTTTTGACAAAGCAGGGCAGAATGTTTATTGGACAGTTAAGGATGTACAGTGTTTGGTTTCTACTAGCTGGTCTATAAGTACTGACAAATGTTTACAAGTTTAGGTACATTACTACATTTTAAATCTAAACTTATGATAAATCCATTTTAATCACACTCCCAAGTGTGATTTACTTACATGTGACTTTGTTGTGCTCAATTATATTAAATTGTGACAATTTCATAATTTTCTTGATATCCAAACATCCTGCAAGAAATACATATTCCCCCAAAAAGATGAGTTGCAAAAGTCTGCCCAAATAAATATTTCAATACCTTTTCAAGAAATTCCTTAGAAAATATCTATAGCTGATGGTTTCTTCTATTAAGGTTAAAAGAAATGAGTTTTCAAGAAATAAATTTCACTAATTTCTCATGCTCAAATAATATAGAAATCAAAAGATAACAAACTTTTAGGACAGTGGGAAGGGAACTATATTGTCATGGAAACATTTTTTTCTTTTTAAAATTAACTGTAGGGTGTCCTGTCATATATTAGCTATAATGACTGGATAAATTTGCATAGGGAACAATAGGGATTTTTTTCTTCTCATTTAATAACGTATCAAGATAATTCTTTCAAGCTTACCACAACTGCTTCCCCAATACTCGGTTGCCAACTTTGTACAACAGTAAGCTGTAAACGAAGAGGGAAAACATGAAATCAGTATAATTGCATTAAATTCATAACATTCTATTTTGTTGCTTCTTATTTTAGTGTGATCAGTTAAGGGTAAGCATTCTGTCTTACAGAGAAGAATAAAGTTATCATAAGATCAATTCAAAGCCTATCACTACCTTGAAATTCATTAAAGTTGTTATTTCAATAGGTAAAATGCTTTTTTCTTGGGTCAAACTCATTCAATGTTAATGACTGATGATATAAGGTAAATAAATACAAACAAATTGGGAACCAGTGCATTGCCTAATAATTTCCATATGTCACACCACCGTTCACATCATAACTTGCCTCAATTGCTTTTGTTAGGAATTATTGACCTAAGTTACATTAATTGCTTGCAGAAAAATACTTCTTTAACATTTATGGAAAAAATAAATTACACATTGTGCAGTTTTAATTAGTTTAGGACATATACTAAGTTTGTCTGTATTGACTACTCAATTATGAAAGGTGTACTGTTCATTGCAAGTACGTGTAGTTAAAAATGCTTATGTGATCTAACAGAGTAAAATATGAAGCTAATAGCAATTGTAGTCATCAAAACTTCTTAGAAAATTCACTTACAAACATAACTCTCTTTTGCATGTTATGAAAGACAGGGTACAATGTATTCTATGGTTTATTTTGGATGTTACACAATGTTAACATTTCAATCAGATCATCAATTTCTACAAACTCTACACTATAGATGTTTAATCAGCTTGCTTTGTTCTTTGCTATAAACTACATGTACAATGTGTCATTCAAGAATATCACTGAAACATATGTATGAACAAGCAAAACATTAACAATTACAACAACAACAAAATGTAAAAAGTTTCCCAGCCATTTTAAGTTTTAGAAAAAGGGAATCCTAATGCATTGTTCATCCTGAGAATTGGACATTTTACATGTATTTTGTATGTTTCAGGTTTTAATACTAGTTAGTAACAATAACGCTCTTAATCTTAATATGTATTTATCTATTTACTTGATGACCGATGGATGGATGGATGGATTGATTGGTTGGTTGATTGATCTTTACTCTTGCTGTGCCGATATCATAAGTGACAAACAGTTTAGGTTAAACATGTATTTTAGATTGCACATTGCTCCAACATGTATTTGGATACCAAGATATTCAGAGCATAAATCAATCATTCTAGTTATCTGTGAAATGTGAAATATAATACATTATAGATTCATAAAAACATTTATTTTCTTCTTGATCTTTCCAATTTCTCTGTTTGACAATAAACAATGGTTAAATAAGCAAGAGAAAAAGGACAAGCAGTATTAAAGCCCATTTACATGTATATTTCACACTGCATGTACCTTATAAATGTACAAAATACATTTGAGGAAGATACAATATATATGTTTAGGATCATTGAATAAGGTATTAATGCTATTTTCTTTTATACATGTACATGTATGTAAATCTTGTTGGAAGGGTCAAGCGTTTGAAAGGTATTTGTCATTAGTACATGTGAGGGTAATGAAATGAAAGGAAAAATGTATGAATAAATTCATTTTGAAGAGGCTTCACCTTATTGCGCCCACAAATTGGTAATCCCTTTTCTTGTAATTTGGAAATTTGGCAGAATTACAGCAACATGAACATGTGTTTTACAAGTTTCTCTAATAGGAAATGGATACTAGAACTGATTATTGTTTTATGAATACATACTGTAAGCCCTTGTGCTAATCAATTGTATTTGTACATGTATGCAACCAATGAGTGTGTCTTGTAGAGTGCAAGCCTATTTCATAACATTTCTTGATAAATTGTTATCATTTAAGAGAAGGTTCATTGATTTTCAAAACTAACTTTATTGCAAAGCTAGGTGAAACTTTAATTGGACAAGGTTATCAAAATTCAATGCTTGGAAACATTTGAAGTAAGGATTATTATCAATTACAAAGCGCTTAAATACAGCCCCGGCATAGCACCTGAAGAGCTCTCTGAACACTTGAGATGTGTGACGTCACATTTTGAATATGATTTGCTCAAGCAGACGCTGTCCCATGACATCTCAAACATTTTCATTGCCTGTTTTGTCATCTTCTCTTCAGTTATTTCTCTCACTTCACTACCCTCAGGCTAAATGTTTAATCTATTGCCTCACTCTAAACCTCGTGCATGGTATTATTTTGATAAAAAATGCAGCGATTTAAAAATTAAGGAATCCATGTAACAAAAATAAGACGCCATTTTATTTTCAGCAGCATCCACGGTGGTATGTTCGGCATTTCAAGAGGAAAATTTTATAAATCACCCAATATGGAGTTGACCTCAAACTTGTACGATGGCCATCTGTTAGCTTACCAGTTTCTAGTGATACATAATTTGCCATATATATATACGGACTTACAGATATATGTGATTTTCTTTGAACAGGCACTGTGAATGCAAATTTAAGTATTGAATAATGGCAGTAGTAATCCTTTCTACATAGATTAGTTACATGTACTTGGTGCTTTTTTAAAAGATATTGTAATATATTTTTAGATTTTAAGCTGGCTTTCGATTCAATCAACCATGATATTCTTCCTTTCAAAACTTTATTGTTATGGAATTCGTGGAGTTACCCTCAAATTTATTTTGCAGTTATCTAAATGATAGAAAACAATTCACTGTTTTCGATTCTAAAACTTCAAGTTTACAGTCAGTTTCCTGTGGAATTCTGCAGGGGTCAATTATAGGCCCCCTGCTCTCTTAAATTCATTTAAATTATTTACATTCAGTCTCTCCCATTTTGAATTTTATACTGTTCACGGACGATACCAATATATTTTATAAGCATAAAGATGTCGAATGCCTGACCCAAAATCTGAACAATGAACTCCTAAAAGTTAGTGAGTGGATAAGCGCAAATAAACTGCAAATGTTATGTTGTTTTACTTTCCAAAGATGTGTGCTAGTGAAGTAAAAATATATATGAATGGGAATTTGATTAAACATACAAATTTAACAAAGTTCTTAATATTGATAAAGATAAAGTGGAAAGCACACGTCTATGAAGTTCTATGCAAAGTGTCTAGAACAATAGGAACTATGAGTAAACTAAAAGACATCTTGCCAACCAATATTCTTACAATGTTATACAACTCACTAATCTTGCTTTACATATCCTACTGTAACATTATATAGGGGTTTTGTAAACAACATTTACTTGATCATAATTACTTATATATCTGTAGCATATCCATGTCATGTACACTGGGTATTGTTTAAGTGGGTGATTTTGAGCTTTTTGTTATCTACCAAATAGTTTAAATTGACCATCTACATTCTTTGGTTATATGACATCATTTGGAACACCCTCTATGAAAATGAAAACCTGATGATTTGCAAACACACAACAATAAAAATATCAAGAGGAGAGGTTGAAAAATTGAAATCTTACATCTATATTTGCCCCTCATTTAAACTACTGTAGTTAAAGTATGAAAATGTCTGTTAAGTGTTAACAGTCTAGTGTAACGTCCGAAACGTGCTAACAGCATACCAGAAAGTGCTGTTAAAATGGCTGAATAATTTTTACGAGTCCCTTTTGTTGAGATTTTTTCAGATAAAGTACAATTATGGATTTACTGTTTAAAGCAGCAAGCAATGCCTTGCATCACAAAGTGTGGCTTCAATATTGTATGTTTTATAAATCAATTTCGCAAAAAGTTGAGATATTTTACAGAAAATTTGATTTACTTTTTTAGCATCATATTTCTTAATATCTTTATATTCAAACCTATATAAATTTATCAAAATAGTTTCCTTAACAGGAGTGTTCATTGTGAAATCGTAACTTGCAGATATGATCAAAAATGGTGTTAACAATGAAATTGTGTAATGTCCGAAACAGCCTTCTTGTGCTTACACAAAAATGATTGGATAAGAAAGACCTGATTTGTGTTTTGACTTGTGTTAGGACTTATGATAACTCATTTAATAAACATTTATGAACTCCAGATATCCTAAAATATGGATTATCATCATTAAAATGGTATTTCTTGATTTAGACATTAAAAGTAAACTGTTAACAGAAAATTGGTTTTAACTATAAAAAATATTGTAATGATGCATTGCAAAATTTCTTTGTTTTGGTGGTTAGCTGCCTTGAGATGTTCAAAAATGTTATGATAGATAGTTCCTGCAGTTCATATCTTCTGCTACCTCTAATGAAAAAATTTTCGGACGTTGAGACAACTTTTTCAATTTTTGACTTTATTTCTAATATGCACTACTATAATTTGATTTCATTTCATTTTCATAGAATCACTTGGAGTAACTAATAAGCTTATTCAAACTATATACAATCTCATTAATTTATTTTTCTAGTGAGTTAATTGGGGATCTACATTGTTTACAGAAAATGTAACATCTGAAGCAACATTTTCAATTGTACTGTTCCATCAAAATACAGGAGATGATTCAGATTACTGTTAACTTTCTTTAAAGTCCCTGTTCAAAGAAAATCACAAATATATGGCAAATAACGCTTCACTAGAAACTGGTAAGCTAACAGATGGCCATCGTACAAGTTTGAGGTCGACTGCATATCGGGTGATTTATAAAAATACATATAAAACCACCTCCATTGCATCTGGGATATACGAGAGATTCGCCAGAAAAATAACGATGTTTTAATGATGTCACATTATGAACCATCCCTGCCCAAGCAGACGACATCCCACAAAGAATGAACATAATTGCAATGCTATTATTTCTCAAATTATAATGAGTTTAGTGAATATAAATGTGATGGCATTTGACACCATTCAAAAAGGGGTATGAAACCGATTCTAAATTCTTTTATTTGTAAATACACAGGATAGGGGTTAATGATCAATCAAAGAAACCACACTTTCAAATTGAAAAAACCCTGAATGATAGCATGGACAGCATATGTTCCCTTTTGAAACGCCGAACTACCACAGTGTATATGCAGCTGAAAATACAATGGCATCTTATTTTGTTTACAAGCAATGGATCACTTTATTTAAGCGTTTTGTAACTGATAATAATCGTTACTTTGAATGTTTCCAAGCTTTGAATTTTGATAACCTTGTCCAATCAAAGTTTCACCTTTGCAATAATGACAATAAAGTTAGTTTTTAAAATCAATGAACCTTCTCTTTAAGATCCAATTATGCTCATTAATCATCAATAGAAAATAATCATATTGTTTGTAGCTACATATTTTTTTCAGCTCCAACCAAAAATGGTATGTCAATTTTGTTACAAAATTCTGTAAACAATTTGCTGTTCAGGGATACCTCATGCACATAAAGCAAAGTTGACAATTTTTCATCAAGCTATGGGAGGTCAATCTAGGTCCATACTACAAGAAAAATTGGCAACTGATTTCTAATACTTTATCTTTGAAAAGTTTCAGGCTCTCAAAGAGCCATTTAGCTATTTGGTTTTTAAGAAAACAGTGAGTGCCTTATAAAATCTAAAGTTTTTTTGGAAATTCTGAATATATCTGATAGGGAAGCCAATTTCCCTGACTAACATTGGCAAGTGATTGTATTAGACAAGTTCATGATGTTCTTATATGAAGAGCAAAAGAGTACTGGGAAGTCAACACAAGATTTCTATCTCCCACTTTGAGAGACTGAGAATATCACTGATTCTTAGTTGAATAAGTAATGATGGGAACTTAACTTTATCAATTATCAGTACACCTGTGATACCCTCCACAATATATCCTAAAACAATCCATCATATCTAATTATGTCTTACAGGCCTTCCAACTACAAATAGTTCTTTGACATTAACTAATCACACTCATTGATGAATGTGAAGATAAATTGCAATCACAATTTGTGAAACAAAATCACCATGATAATGTCAAAAACTGTGGACAACTAGGTTTATGAAAATTACATAAGTGAGCTTCAAAGCTTTTGAAATAAAAGAGAGAGCATTTTGAGAGTTCACATCAGGCAACCAGAGGCTGCATAACAATGGGCCTGGAAGTAGGTGTGGATGGGGGGGGGGGGGGGCTCATTTGTACACCAAACAAAAAGGTCCCCCATCCACACTTATATAGTCCGAGCTCGATGCTTGGCTGCACTTGCAACATATTTTAATTTGCCAAAGCAAAAAACCAAAAGATTGCCCTTAAAGAATAAATGGCCCTTTTTACATCATTCAAAACAGCTATATTGATGAGAATGGGACATTATTGGCATTAACTGCCTGAACATCATTAAAAACACAATCCATCTTCAAAAGTAAAGAAGAATTCACTGTTGACAATAACAGTGTTGTATCAAACATTTTGCTTTTGGACATATTTAGGATTGCTGTATATTCCATGAGAAAACATCATTAATAATAGGCATCATTGCAGGGGGGGGGGGGGATTCCCTTCGTAAACATACTGTAAGTAAATTAGAGCAGTAAATGAAAATGAGGAATATCAGTGCTCAAACCTGACTTGCAGAACTTTTTATGAGGGGTATTTACATATCAATACACTAGCCAGAAACTTACCACAATCAAATCGCTTCTTGATCCAGAAGGAACATCCTTACATCCAGGCTCCTATTTGTAGGACATAAACAAAAATGACAGGGGCATCGTTCATGGCAGGTAATACAAATGGAAGTAAACATTAGAAAATCATAAGTTTGAAAACAATTTATAGGTAACGCTGTACAATGTAATTCTTAGTTAAAGAATTTCATTTCATTTCATTGATTGGTTCAACCATTTTTTTAAAACAAACATTCAAAATTACAAGCTCGAAGGCTTGACTGCACCTGCAACATATTTTAATTTGCAAAAGCAATAACAAAAAGGAGCTGATATGCTTTAAAAGACAAACAAAATCAATAGGAATAAAGTGAAAGGACGTGAAGATTTAAGGTACATAAAATGTTTGAAAGAGTTACAAAGACCTACTCTCAGGATTACTATTTTAAGTTTTAAGAGTCACATACAAATAAATCCCTCATAAATGTTCATAAATCAAGTTTGACTGATGATGTCTCTCGTATAACAATATCCTTGAATTTGGTGTGAATTTAAATGGTGTTTATTCCCCTTCATAATGATGCCCCATTTGTAATGATTATCTGTATGTAATCATGGAATGTGCAATAAACATGAGTCTAAGGCAAAATTAAAAGTGAAATGTTGCAAAATGCATTGTAATTGTCAGGAAAGCATTCTCCATTTGTTTGAAAGATGTTGAGGCCTTGCAAAGTAATTATATGCAGGACTAAAAGCTGTAAACTGACAGACTTGCAACAAATGTATGATGTACTCAAACAAAATGCAACAAATGTATGATACTCAAACACAATGACAATTTCTCAATCAGCTGATTACAAATGCATTTCATCTTACAAACAAAGTTTAAAAACAAGATTGCCCTTAAAGAAAAAATGGCCATTTTCACATCATTTAAAACAGCTTTATTAATGAGAATGGGACATTATTGGCATTAACTACCTGAACATCATTAAAAACACAATCCATCTACAAAAGTAAAGAAGAATTCACTGTTGACAATAACAGTGTTGTATCAAACATTTTGCTTTTGGACATATTTAGGATTGCTGTATATTCCATGAGAAAACATCATTAAAAATAGGCATCATTGCAGGGGGGGGGGGGATTCCCTTCGTAAACATAAGTAAATTAGAGCAGTAAATGAAAATGAGGAATATCAGTGCTCAAACCTGACTTGCAGAACTTTTTTATGAGGGGTATTTACATATCAATACACTAGCCAGAAACTTACCACAATCAAATCGCTTCTTGATCCAGAAGGAACATCCTTACATCCAGGCTCCTATTTGTAGGACATAAACAAAAATGACAGGGGCATCGTTCATGGCAGGTAATACAAATGGAAGTAAACATTAGAAAATCATAAGTTTGAAAACAGTTTATAGGTAACGTTGTACAATGTAATTCTTAGTTAAAGAATTTCATTTCATTTCATTGATTGGTTCAACCATTTTTTTAAAACAAACATTCAAAATTACAAGCTCGAAGGCTTGACTGCACCTGCAACATATTTTAATTTGCAAAAGCAATAACAAAAAGGAGCTGATATGCTTTAAAAGACAAACAAAATCAATAGGAATAAAGTGAAAGGACATGAAGATTTAAGGTACATAACATGTTTGAAAGAGTTACAAAGACCTACTCTCAGGATTACTATTTTAAGTTTTAAGAGTCACATACAAATAAATGTTCATAAATCAAGTTTGACTGATGATGTCTCTCGTATAACAATATCCTTGAATTTGGTGTGAATTTAAATGGTGTTTATTCCCCTTCATAATGATGCCCCATTTGTAATGATTATCTGTATGTAATCATGGAATGTGCAACAAACATGAGTCTAAGGCAAAATTAAAAGTGAAATGTTGCAAAATGCATTGTAATTGTCAGGAACGCATTCTACATTTGTTTGAAAGATGTTGAGGCCTTGCAAAGTAATTATATGCAGGACTAAAAGCTGTAAACTGACAGACTTGCAACAAATGTATGATGTACTCAAACAAAATGCAACAAATGTATGATACTCAAACACAATGACAATTTCTCAATCAGCTGATTACAAATGCATTTCATCTTACAAACATTATTGGCATTAACTACCTGAACATCATTAAAAACACAATCCATCTTCAAAAGTAAAGAAGAATTCACCGTTGACAATAACAGTGTTGTATAAAACATTTTGCTTTTGGATATATTTAGGATTGCTGTTTATTCCATGAGAAAACATCATTAAAAATAGGCATCATTGCAGGGGGGGGGGGGGGATTCCCTTCGTAAACATAAGTAAATTAGAGCAGTAAATGAAAATGAGGAATATCAGTGCTCAAACCTGACTTGCAGAACTTTTTATGAGGGGTATTTACATATCAATACACTAGCCAGAAACTTACCACAATCAAATCGCTTCTTGATCCAGAAGGAACATCCTTACATCCAGGCTCCTATATGTAGGACATAAACAAAAATGACAGGGGCATCGTTCATGGCAGGTAATACAAATGGAAGTAAACATTAGAAAATCATAAGTTTGAAAACAATTTATAGGTCATGTTGTACAATGTAATTATTGTTACAAGAATATCATTTCATTTCATTGATTGGTTCGACCATTTTTTTAAAACAACATTTAAAATTACAAACGATGTTCGAAAGATATATTCAAAACATATGTGACATACAAAGTAAAAATGGTAGAATCATTGACATATAGTAAAGACGTGCTTAAGGATATGTCAGGAGGAATAGGGTTCCAAATAACAGAAAAATTGTTTCTTACAGGTTTAAAAAATATAGTTTTTTCCTGGCCAAAATTTAAATGAGTCTCGCCCACGAGTATTATAATAATGAACATCATTAAAACATCAGAAAGCAATCAGTGAAAACTGAAGAAAAAGGGAAGTGTAAAATACAAGCAGTTATGAAATTTGAAAGTATGCTCAATTAATCAGAAGTTGGATATCTGCAAAATATTTTAAAGTCTACAATTTTTGGGGTAGAGAAATAGTCATCAATTTCTACTTGTTTTCCAAAAAATCATTTTCTAGCACCTGTGTCCTATTGAACCAGGGAGTGCCTACTAACTCTTGATTATGTTGATCTTTCTTCAAAATAGATCTATTCCTTTGATCAATTAAGGATGGTTGTGTTGTGATAATTAATGGGAAGGCTTCTCACAAGAGAAAACATATAATTACAAAGTATTGTGTTTAACTCATCAACTTGAAAACTTTAACATGTCTTAAATGTCTTAGCTTTTATATAGAGTTCCCTTTAGATTTCACTATTTTGTTTCTTGCTTTTTTTTAAACCAACATAATAACAAGATGGACATCCACTTTCATGACTGGTGTTACATACAGGTACTTCCCTATTTTAAAAATCATTATCCTTATTGACAGAACTGTAAGCGATGTCAGAAAAACAAAACTTGTTCAACCTAAACAACAAGGAAGTCTACAGCTTTTTCAGGCTGGGGTAAAGACTGAGATGTTACAGATACAAACAAAAAGCCAGATTCCTAACTTACAATACAAATTAAAAATAGAAAAGGACTTTCATTTGTGTAAAAAAAATTGGCAAACTTACAGTGCTAGTTGACACTCTCTTGGAAGAACAGCTCTGGAATCACTGGGAGCACCTCCATTCGTAATTCTCATCTCATTCATCTGCTAAGAGACAATGACCAAAACTTGTACATTCAAGAGATGCCTTAAATTTACATTACATTAGTTTTAGCAGAAACATCAAATTTTTCTTTTAAAATTGAAACCAATTATGTCATGTAGTGATTATTGAGCATTACTGGTATGACTCCAAACTTTAATAGCGCTCAGCAAGTTCAGCAAGCTCAGCAAAATAAAGTTGGAACTAAAGTTGATTAAAAATGGTAGTTTTAATTATTAAAATAGAAAATCAACATACTATAACAAATACAAATTAGATAAATTGGAATGTTTTCTGTGACTAAATAATTCTGAAATTCATAAGATACATCTAAATTAGACTCTAGACCCAACTCCACTTCTCAACTAAATCTACAAACACCCAGTATGGGCACATCATAGGTATTTACATGTGTACAGTATGTTATTGAGGTTTTATCAAGTTGATGGCCATGCCCTTACTCGCACTAATGTAGCCAGGGGACAGGGCGACACATGCCTCCTTAATAATGCTTTTGGATAAAACTTATTTGTTGTTGTTGGTTTTTATGGCGTTTTCCATAGTCATTGGTAACATTGGTAAACCAAACTGACGTTATTGGTACAACAAACTGACAGAATGCAACACACATACCAACAAAAGGTATAATTTACAAACAAAAATGGTAGAAGAAATACCATTTTCCAGTTGTGAATGTGTGAAAATTATCACAACTCACTTGATTCACTCACACAGAATTGTAATCTTTAGTCAGTTGTAAAATGTGTCTGCCAATGTTATTTTTATTATATTTGGTTATATTTACATTTAGGTCCAAAGGATGAACAGGACAACATGATATGAGCTTAAAACTTAAGCATCATGCTCTGTTATTAGCTTTGGAAAAATTGTCAGAAAATTGATTATGATGTACCCACATCATGTGTGATTTACCAACAACAACAGTTAAAGAATACATTTTCAAACGGTAAAGTGTAAAATTGTCTCAACCTGCTTCCTTTGCTCACTTAAACAAAATGTACTTCCTGTCCTCCATCTGAATGAAATTTCTTTCAAGTTTGATGGAGTTCCAAAGGACCAACAGAAACAGAGTTTACTAATGTATACCTAGCTTGATAATGAGCATAATTAATACAAGACCTGTTTGACAGCCATTAATTAAACCTGCAGTAAAGATGTGAAACAGGCAGGAAATCAGAGGACAATGATATTCTGGAATTAGATGACTTCCCTAAGCTGGGGGATGCAAAACCTCCCACTCCCTTCCCTTCCCCAATTCAGGGCAACCAGCTCATATTAAGGCAGCAATTACTTGCCTTTAGCCACTTTTATTGGGTTTTCATAATTTGTTGATAAGATATCAAACATAAATCAAGTCAATCAAACAAAAAACAAACAAAATGCAGCAATACAACAGCATACAACGAAAACAGTGCTTCGTAACTATCTACATGTAATAAAAGCAGTCACTTTTTCTCTTCCACATATCTATCCTCTGTAATTAGAAAAAAAACAAGTGTCTAATTTAGTAGAGGGATAAACATTTTTGCATTTAAGTATCAAGTATGTAGAATTTGAAAGATTAAAAAAGCAATCATCATAATAATTTTGCTTTTGTAGATATACAGACAGGATTACAGATCATAACAATTAAATTTCCTTTTCTTCCAGAGAGGGAGAAAAAGAAAGTATTTTAAAAAAAAAGGTAGTTTCAGAAATTAATAACTGTACTCATAACTTAAATCTCCATTTCCGAAAATGAATTGGAAGTTTGTCATTTTTCTTAGCAATACGATATTCAATATCTTTGTTAACGGCAATACATGTACATGCTTTATAACCGTAAAAGGTTGGTGGTTTATTTTGAATTTGCAAACATACATGTAAGTATAATATTTAGGTCAAAGAAACAAATATATTAGGAATTTATCGACATTATAACTAAACATCTTTTCAAATGTTGAAACATTTTGTACATCAGGCTTTTTGGTTTCCTGAAAAATAATATTTTCATCCCAAATGTGTTTTACAATAGGAAATTCAATAAAAAGATGTACCGGTATATAGGTTTCAGGGGCATTAATTGTTACAAAGGGAACAGTTGGGGGAGTCCTTTCTTTTGATTTTATACAAAATATCATTCAAACCTAGTGCTTTAAGAAATAAATTTAAATAGAAAGAGTGCATACATGTACTTATGGTGGATTTAAAATTATTTACATGATTTTTTTCACATTTGACCTCATCAGAGTTGTGAAAATCATTCCTAAATATCATTTGTTTGTATGAAACACCTGGTTTTAACATGACACTGTATGCATATTTTGGAATTTTCTGAGTTTTCAAAAGTGTGGACTGTAGTTCTAATTTCTTCAATAATTTCATGTGGGGTTAAGTGAGACTAACCTCTCATTTTGTTTATTTTTCACATTCAAAAGTTGCATTTCCTCCTGTCCTGTGCACTAATATCATAATCAAGAATAAGCTCCTCAAATAGTTTATTACCAGGGTGAGGAGGGTTGAGTAAATCACTAATAAACAGTTACCTCTGTCTAACCTAGCTATCCTGATATATGAAATGTTGCTTTCATTTTGAGCAAACGTTTCTATTCAACCAAATAAACTGACAAGAACCAATTGGGAAAAGGGTGAATCAAATTCAGCTTCCAAATTTTTTCCCCTAAATATATAACATGTTCGGAGAGACTTGGCCAATTGACTTGAGATTAATCTGTTAAGAACATATTCAGATGCATGTGTGTTCCATAGAATATCCTTACTATCACTAAAATTGTTACAAACAGAAATTTAATAGACTTCCACCAACTGTCATAATTATCATGAAGGAGCATTTTAACCCATGACATTTTTTGTGAAACAGACGAAAGTAGGGGTCAATCATTCGTAAACCACCCAAAGAAAATTCATTACACATGTATTGTCTTTTGGCCCTACCATTTCCACCACTCTATATACATCTAAACAACAAAGTATTTAATCGTTTGAAAAAACTCTGTGGTATTTTAACACATAAGACAGAAGGAAGAAAAAAAGGAGTAGTGGCAACAATAGGGTCTTTACAACACAGAACTTCCCAACGAGGGATAAGATTCTACCAGCCAGCACTTTAAAGTCTTTTTAATGGATTTGAGTTTGGTCCTATGATTAAGTTCATATAGTTGATTTAAATTCAAAGAAAAATGGACACCTAAAGTTTTTAAAGTAGAGTTATTCCACTTTTAACCGTTAACAGAAAAGGAAATGCATAAGAGCCTTTCTTAGAACCAATCCATATTGCTTCTGAATTAGATATATTGAGCTTACAACCAGAGCTATCAGAAAAATTACCAATAGTGTCAAACAATCATCTAAAGGAGGTAACTGAGCCATCAATAAAAGATGTGGAATCATCTGCTAACAAAGATATTGTTATGTATTGCTAGAGGCATGAGCGTCCCTGGACGGTGTGTGGGCTCTATAAGTTTACACTATTATTACATTATTATTATATTTTCAATTGTTTAAACAAATTGTTGGCTTACACCCAGTAGATGCAGGTTCAAATCCCACTAGTTCCAAGATTTTTTCTGACTTGTTTTTTAATTACAGATCAATCAATCAATCTTTATTTACTGGGTGTTAGCCAGCAATTTGTTTAAACAATTTAAATTTCTCCCAGGAAGCATTACATTTATAAAGATATATATTATTTTCAACTGGTACTCCTTCGCTTTGAAAGTTTTGTTTAATAGTAAGAGCCATAGTTTCAATAACTAATAAAAACAAGTATGGAGATATGGGACTTCCTTGAAAAATATCATTTTCTCATGTTAATAGAATTTATCAAATTTCCATAATTATATACATAACTTTTTTGACCAGAATAAAACATTTATATCCAGTTAATGAATTTATTACTGAAATTAAATGCTGTAATACACCAAGAAGGAACTGATGAGAAACACTGTCAAAAGCTGTCTGAATGTCAAGCAGAACAATTGCACCTGGAATTTTCTTTGAGTCTGTATAAGATTCAATTTAAATCTGTTATCAACCAGAAATTGTTTCCAATATTCCTACCCTTTAAAAAAAAAGATTGGTCAAGTATGACAGACATTTTTTCAAACGGTTTGCTAAAGTTTTGGCTAAAATCTTGTAGTCTACTGTTAATAAGGAAATAGGTCTAAATTTTGGTAGATAGGAAGTATCTTTATCTTTTTCAGGAATCTAAGTAATAACTCCATTCTTTTGAGAGGTAGACATTAGTCCATCCTGCAGAAAAGAAAATTTACACAAGTTTAAAAGCATATCAGAAAGGTCTTTCCAAAAAACTATATAAAATTCCACAGGTAAACTGTCCAGTGATGGTGATTTGTTATGACTCATTGAATTAAGTGTCTCCAACAATTTTTGCTTAGTAATGTGTTTTTCAAGAAAATCTTTATGAACTTCATTTAATTGAGGAAGTTCAATGGAATCTAAGAAATTAACCATTATACCATCCAAATTATTATCATTGCATCTTCTCTTATACAGGGCTTGATAAAATGAATGAATTTCTCCCAAAATCGTTTGTTGATTAATGTCATTACTATCATTCTCTAATCTAAATATACTCTTCTTTTCTACAACTCTGTTTTATAAATTACAAAAATATCTGGAACTCTTCTTCAGTCCATTGGATTAGAGAACGAACAATAAAACCTTGGGTTTCATCATTTTTTTTCATTATTTTTTGTCAAGAAGCTCAGTATTATCTATATCTGCACCTAATTTGATATCTAAATTCTCAATATCTTTCAATTTTTTTTAAATATTGATAATTCTCGGTTTCGTTTTTTCTGGGACGCAATGTATATATAAAAGAGGTTTTGAACTGTGACATTCAGTAATTTTGTTTCACCTTCTTTGAAGCTTGGATTAAAAAGAGGGATGTTTTCACCAAACTGATCTGATAGTAATGAAATAAATTGATAACCAACAAAACTATTGTATATGGTATACACTAAAAACATAAATCCATTAACAGTCCCTCTGCTATGAAAAACCAGTTCAAATATTCATCATTAGTTGCCATATTTGTGAGAACAATAAACTTAAGAGCTACAGTGTTATTTTGGGCAACTGAAAAGTCATGCATAAAGTAATAACAGTAGACTTGTATTATACAACATAACAAATCCTGGTTATTACTGCAAGTTTTACAGGTTACATGATACTGTATTTTTCATCTCAAATGTTGATCACTATCTTTTAGAGTACCGGTAAGTTTTCTGGTAGTTTCATTTAGAGTAAGTTTTCTTATACATATATCTTTTAGAGCAAGTTTTCTTGAAGTTTCTTTTCTTTCTTCTAAATTTTTCACTGCTTTGCCTTTAATTATTTATAATCCTTTCCTTTTGTCATTGCTCTATAGAGTAGTGTCTTTATCATTTCTTCTTATTTCATTAGCTAAAACAAAACAAAAATAGTATATCACTTTCTTTAGAAGTTCTCTATTTTCTATGTTCTCTATAGCATCTTCAACTTGTTTTTTCCTGACTTGAAATAGAGTTCTTGTATCCATAATTAACATTATCTAAGAATAGGGTCGCATTTCATAATACAAAATTTTTGTCGTTATTCCTAAGGGTCCCTATTCATAATACAAGAAAAGAGTCACTATTCATAATGCGGGAAGACAGTCGCTATTCATAATGTGGAATGAGGGTCACTATTCATAATACGAGAAGAGAGTCATTATTCGTAAGGACCACTATTCATAATCGAAGAAGGGAGTCGCTATTCATAATACGAGAAGAGGGTCGCTGGTCATAATACGAGAAGAGGGTGGCTATTCATAATATGGAAAGAGGGTCGCTATTCATAAAAATTAAATAAGCAGACAGAATGATAATAAGAAAGGGAAATATTGGATGGGGGACACCCCCACGGCTATGGTAAAGCTATGGGGGGAGGGGGCGGCTCATGGCCCTGAATATTTGTTGAAAACTTATATTGAAAACATACATTTCTGAACAATTAAAGAAAAAAGGCATGCCCCAGTAATCTAAACAACCCATCATCCCGGGCCCCCAATCATCAATCAGCCCCCCGGAAATAAATATAAATGTCTGACATCTGAATGTCCGAGTTGTCATCATTGGCATAAAGGGCAGGGGGCTGGGGATATTTCATATGTAATGATGTGTTTGTTCTGCAATTATCTATCTTGTTTCATGACAATTTATGTCGACCTCGTTTGGTTTGTTCACTTTATTGTAATTTTATATTTTGGTTTGGCTGTTTAAAGTTATTGATTCTTTATATATCGTGTGTGAACCAGAATGCATGCAGAAATGGATTTGATTAATTATTGCGTGTATTTTCCGTGTTTGCTTTGAATTTATCATGTCTCAAATTGATTAATGTTAAACTTTTTCTGAACCTGCACGCATATTTGTATTTACATTCCATATTTTTCCTGTTTTTGTTCTGTATTTATCATTATATCCTGCCCCCTTGTTGCTACAAGGGCTAGATATCCCACCCCCAAAATAATAACATAACCAAATTTCTCACATATTTTTGTTGTTGTTGTTGTTGTTGAACTAGACCTTATATCAGACCTCCTTACCCATCATCATCACCACCCCCACCCAACAAAAAAAGACAGTAAATGTTTGGTTTATATTCAGATTGCATTACTGCAAAAAACCTCAAAGGTCCAAAAGTGTTCAAGCCCCCTTTTCCCCAAACAAAACACAATATCAAAGTGCCCCCCCCCCCCTCCCCGCCTCTCTACAGGGAATTACTTAGCTTCTGGTCCAGTCCAACTCCTAATGTTTTTGGTGTTAGGAAAGTTTCAGGAAATCAAGATTGTGGATGAATAGAGTTAGGTTAATTAGTATGATTACCGGTACTAGTATCCTGAGGTACAGGTGTATGTATTGAAAATCTTGAAACTCTACATTGGCGAAAATTGAAAAGCTTCTGGGTGCCTGTCCTTGACTTTTGGCACTGGATATGACATATGGCTAAGGCTATATAATTTGTACGTCCATAGGTCCTATTAAAAACCATTTCCTACTAAAACATTGCTGTATAAACAATTACTAGTTTCTAAAATAGCATGGGCCTGCTTGTTCTACTTAATGTCTCAGTGGCGTAGCCAGGATAAGATCAGTAAGGGGCAGAGTGGTGGGGCAAGATTTCTCACAATGGGGACAAATTATGATAGGATAAGTTGTTATGCTTTACTTTATTTTTGTCATCACAGAAGTGGGGCAAATATATTAGCTAGGTTATGAGGATGTCTCTATATAATTATCAAAGATAAAAGGTAATATATACTTTTAAAGGTAAAGACCAGTATTGGAAACGCCCCAATTTCAAAAAATGAAATGGAAGCTCTCATTACCAATCATGTGAAAGAATATGTTTTGACTAATACATGATGATAAAAAATTTGCCGGGAAACCGCCTACTAATTCATATATTTGGTAAATTTGTTTCTCTCATGGTCTGGTGAGAGATAAAGGGTAGTCCCATATACATCTTTCTGTGTATAGTGCTTGTAACTTTACGACGAATGGGCCAAATTTCCTATCATTTTGATGATTCCAGAACCTTGCAGATGCTAGATGCTAGATGATCAACCTTTTCTGATCGATTCCACAACGTTTCTTTCACAATGCAATCGCATGACCATTACTGGTCTTTACCTTTAAAGAAAGACATAATACAGGGGACGCCAGCACTGATTGCATATGGCATGACGGTCACAAAATCATATCTTATTTGGCTAAAAATCTTGATAATCTCGTATTATAAATCGCCACCCTCTTCTCGTATTATGAATAGTGACCCTCAATACAAATTATGAATAGCGCCCCTTCCTCATGTTTATAAATAGCAACCCTCTTCTCATAGAATTGAATAGCGACCCTCTTTTTGTATTATGAATAGCAACCCTATTCTCTGTCCTTATGGGTAGCGACCCTCTTCTCGTATTATGAGTAGCGACCCTCTTCTTGTTTTATGAATAGCCACCCTCTTCTTGTTTTATGAATAGCGACCCTCTTCTCGGTCCTTATGGGTACGGACCCTCAATACAAATAAATAGCGCCCCTTCCTCATGTTTATGAATAGCAACCCTCTTCTCATAGAATTGAATATCGACCCTCTTCTTGGTCCTTATGGGTAGTTACCCTCTTCTCGTATTATGAATAGCCACCCTCTTCTTGTATTATGAGTAGCGACCCTCTTCTCATATTATGAATAGTTACCCTCTTCTTTTATTATGAATAGCCACCCTCTTCTTGTATTATGAATAGCGACCCTCTTCTCATATTATGAATAGTTACCCTCTTCTCGTATTATGAATAGCCACCCTCTTCTTGTATTATGAATAGCCACCCTCTTCTCATATTATGAATAGCGACCCTCTTCTCATATTATGAATAGCGACCCTCTTCTCATATTATGAATAGCGACCCTCTTCTCATATTATGAATAGCGACCCTCTCCTCGTATTATAAATAGCGCACCTTCCTCATGTTTATGAATACATGTAGCAACCCTCTTCTCATATAATTGAATAGCGACCCTCTTCTCGTATTATGGATAGCAACCCTCTTCTCATACATGTAGAATTGAATAGCGACCCTCTTCTCGTATTATGAATAGCAACCCCTTCTCATAGAATTGAATAGCGACCTCTTCTCGTATTATGAATAGCAACCCTCTTCTCATAGAATTGAATAGCGACCCTCTTCTAGTATTATGAATAGCAACCCTCTTCTCATAGAATTGAATAGCGACCCTCTTCTAGTATTATGAATAGCAACCCCTTCTCATAGAATTGAATAGCGACCTCTTCTCGTATTATGAATAGCAACCCTCTTCTCATAGAATTGAATAGCGACCCTCTTCTCGTATTATGGATAGCAACCCTCTTCTCATAGAATTGAATAGCGACCCTCTTCTAGTATTATGAATAGCAACCCTGTTCCCGTGTTATGAATAGTGCGCGTATCCCTGCGTGTATCTGACGCGAAGGCAATCTGCATGTAATCGAAAAGGCTTGACTCGAACTTTAATTTATCTTTATAAGGAGTAAAGCATAATTTGTTGATTAACGTTCTATTAGGTCTTCTTCGATGTTGTATAAAACAAATAATGAATGTTTTTCATACGTTTAATAGTGCAAATATTTTCATTCGTTGAAAGATTAACGTTAATTCTATTCAACTCGGCTGACGCCTCGTTGAATAGAATGTTAATCTTTCAACTCATGAACATATTCGCACTATTGAACTCATAACCATTCATTATTTGTATACTATGTAATGACCCTTAATGTGAATTATGAATAGCTGCCCTCATCTCACATTATGAATAGCGGTCCTTATAAATAATCATGCCTTTATGAATAGTGACCCCTTTTCCGTTTTATGAATAGCGAGGTTACCCCTGTAGATCACCCCTGCAAAACAAGGGGTACGTACAAGGGCTGCTATATTAACCAGCAGAGCCAATTGGCCCTCTGCCCCCTCCCCCACAATTAGTTTTGGGAAGTTTTTTGGGGGGTTGATTTGAAATTTCATTCTTAGAAGCGACTAACAAATAGTGGAAAAATACAGTTTTTAAAATGTAAAAATGTAAAGTCTTTTCAAAACATACTTGCTCTGCTTACCCAAGCAAAGAATAATTTGATTCTGATTCAATATTTACAGAATAACTTATGAAACACATATGACACAAAATTACCAAATACCTTGGACTTGCCCATACACGAGCATCAAAACAATATGGACTTGAAAATTTGAATTGTTGATATTTATCGTTCTAAATTTCACAACTATCCACATCAGGATGTATAACAAACCAAAGTACCAGTACTGTGAAAGAAATTAGCTGAAAACACAAGATTGGTTGGCTTTTTAAAAATTAGTTTTTAACCTTAGAAACTGCCATGGACCCCCCCCCCCCCCCCCCCCCTCGACCAAAGCTTCAGTCTTGTAGTTGTATGATGGGGAGCCCTTTGTCTGTGCATCTATTATTAGAATACATACATGTAGGCGATTGAGGCCCTCCCCCCCCCCCCCCTCCGATCGAATAATGAAAAAAGGGAAAGAAAAAAGAAAAAGAGAGAAAAAAAGAAGGGGAAAGGAAAAGGAAGATAAAAGAAGACGATTAGACCCCTTCCCCCCTGATCGTAAATTTGCATTCAATTTTCTGACTAGACCTGTGCCCCCGTATGATGCCAGCTAGTCCCCCCTCAACTTCTGACTCTAGCTACGCCAATGCATATGTTCGGGATTTATGACATGATGGAAACATTTTCAAGGGTTGTAGTATGTGAATATAATTACTGAAATAAGACTAAATCAGTACTAATGTTATGTAGATCTAGCCTATAGTAATCCCAGACAACTCGCCCTAAAGACAGCTCGCCCTTGGAAAACTCGACACAATACCCTGGACATCTCGCCACAATACCCTGGACAACTCGACCATGGCGAGTTGTCCAGAGTATTGTGGCGAGATGTCCAGGGTATTGTGTCGAGTTGTCCAGGGTTGAGATGTCTTTGTGGCGAGTTGTCTGGACCCCGTCTAATGATGTAGCTGCTAGCTGTTCGTTCCCCCATGATTTCTTCTTAATAACATTCTATAAATTAGGTACCTGTCCTTGTCTAGACCCTCTACAGATACTACAGTATACACAAACCTAACATTACACTAGTCCAAATCAAACAACACAGTAACACTAAACAACAGTTATAGTACTAGTATTTATAGTATATTAGTACCTGCATGATCTGACATGTACATCATGTACATGATGTAGGCCTAGGGCTAATTTATTGAAGATACATACAATAATGTATGTAGGCGGCTAGGCCTACCCTGATTTAATTAACATTGACTTGTAGTTGTACACAAGTCATTACTTGATCTTACTGTTACTAGTGTTATAACTAACCGTTCTACGACAGCACAGTCACAGTCACAGTGGCAATCAATTAGTCAAGATAATCAATACAACAAAGATGATAAGGCAACAAGTATAATTACTCACCCATAACACCATCATTCTGTCAAACTGTACATAGGCCTACATGTATATATGTAGGACTCCATGCATGCAGCATGCGCATCCATCAAGCGCCTTGGTAGTCTCTTTTAAAGTCTATGCGATAATACACGCAGGAGCAGGCTCGTGTGTATTGTCAATGGTGATGACAACACATTTACCAATTTTCATATGGAAAGTTGTTGCTTTGGGCAACAACTTTACCAAATCGGTAAAAAAAGCAACACATTTACCATTTTTGCAACAACTTTACCATTCACAGGCAACAACTTTACCAAAAATTGGCAACAAGTTTACATGGGAAAACCCTCTCTCTCTCTCTCTCTCTCTCTCTCTCTCTCTCTCTTCTCTCTCTCTCTCTCTCTCTCTCTCTATCTCTCTCTCTCTCTCCCCTCTCTCTCTCTATATATATCTCTTGTTTCTCCCCCCCCCCCCCCCTCTCTCCCCCCCCTCTATCTCTCTCTCTCTCTCTCTCCCTCCTCTCTCTCTCTCTATATCTCTTGTTCCCCCCTCTCTCTCTCTCTCTCTCTCTCAAATATTGGTTTATTTCCCATGTCGGTTAAAAAATTCCCCTTTTTAACTTTTTTGTTTAAATATCTATTTTGATTTGTCTTCCCTTCTCTGTCTCCGTCTCTCTCTCTCTATCTCTCTATTTCTCTCTCTCTCTCTCTCTATCTCTCTCTCTCTCTATATATATCTCTTGTTTCTCCCCCCCCCCCCTCTCTCTCCCCCCTCTCTCTTTCTCTCCCCCCCCCCCCTCTCTCTCTCTCTCCCCCTCTCTCTCTCTATATCTCTTGTTTCTCCCCCCCCCCTCTCTCTCTCTCTCTCTCTCTCCCCCTCCCTCTCTCTCTCTCTCTCTCTCTCTCCCCCTCTCTCTCTCTCTCTCTCTCTCTCCCCCTCCCTCTCTCTCTCTCTCTCTCTCTCTCCCCCTCCCTACACCATTCTTTGTTCTTTCTAGATCTCTTGTTTCTCCTCCTTCCCTCGCTCCTCTTTCTCTTTTAACCTGTATTCTTTGTATTCATATTTTCCTCAAGACTTTAAAAAGTATTCTTGACTCTCTGGGCCCCATTTCACAAAACTTGTCATCAGTGACAAATGACAGTTCTTGTTATAAGCTACTGAAATCCTTGCTTCTGATTGGTCATCAGCAGATTTGTCACTGATGTTTGTCATTTGTCATTGATAAAAGGCTTTGTGAAACAGGTCCCAGGTTTCTTTCTATGCAATATGAATCAGCAGTGCTAATGGACCAAAATTTGAAATCCAAAATGAAAATTTCCAAAGCCCGTGATTTAGATGTAAATCCATTTTAGATGAAGATTAAAAGCAGATGCAGGGCTACTAGTCAATGCTAACATAAGTTATATTGTGGCTGCTTGGAATTAGAGTTTACCCAATTACAATGTAGAATAAACCAGGGTAATAATATGATTGCAGGGCCCTCGGGAGAACAGTATTAATACTGATGAGGCTACCCTGGGTATACAAGACATATTATTATAATAAAACCTTGAAACCTTGGAAATATGAACTAGAACATAAACATATCTGTTTCTGTCAAATTTAGCTTTATTGGTCATGATAAACTTACTCTGTAGATTTCCTGGAATTCATAAGCACTTCTTTTTAAAAAAATCACTTTGTCGGAAAGTATGACTTATTCATGTTTACTTAATGAAGTAAGAATGTGGTGATTAATGTGAGTACACAACAGAAAACAAGGAGACGATTTGATTTGAAAGATATGATTGATAGTGCATTGTGTTCAACTCTGTATTCTGATAGAGCTGTATAATTTAAATAATTGCGATGATTTATAATAATCAGTGTATTAGATGAGTTATTGAGTTTCTTTTTATCCACCCACGCTGTACATAGATGATATGATATAATTGTATATACTGAAGACATTAAAAGCTATGTATATATTGTGTGTTGTGAACTAGAGCATATCCAAATAATATGTATGTACCATATTCATTCATTCATTTATTTATTGCAAATTTGTGGAATATTTCACTTTGGAGACAGAATCTGTAGTCCTATTCAAAATTATTATTACTGTGAATTTTAGAGCGTAGTTGTTGCAGGCGCAAATCCCTTTTTGTTTATCATACATGTGTGGATTGTGAATCTAATCTGAATATCTTAGGGCTACAGCAAATATAGGCTCTTATTAGAAAGATGCCTAACTTTACCAATTCGCCTAAGTGTAGAGAGGTGCCTGACTGGAGAAAGGTGCCTAGCTTGAGAAAGGCGCTTGACTTTATTAAAGAAGGTGCCCATTTATAAAAAGGTGCCTTACTTTATGGCAGGTTCAAACCAAGCTATAGGTGTCTACTTAGTCCACCAAGTTATGATTTGCAAAAGGTCAATCTCCAAACTTTTCCTCAAATGATTCTAGATTTAAAAGCAAATCCCTTTTCAGTGGGAAATTAAAAATACTTTTCTCAAAACAGAAACACAAAAGTTCATTCTGGTTATATCACTTTCAATCAATTTTATTCAAGAAGTGGCGAACACACAGTCGTACATATTTACAGGCAATATGAAGACGGCATTTACTTTATTCTCCTTTAATATTTGTTTTGACCATGATTGTAAAGATATTCTTAACATCAAATCGAGGGGTCAGTAACACAATGACGTAACTCCATTTGGGTCATTTTGAGACAAAGTGGGTTATGTGTTAATGAGCACTTGGGCCTTAAGGAGTTAAGTCTATGTTTCACTAGCCATTGACTTCAATGGGGCGTTGGGTGGAGTTAAGTCTTTGTGCTTCCTAGAAAGCTCTCATTTTTTCTGAACATTTAGATATCAAATACTAATTTTGGCAAAATATGGAGTTACGTCTTTGTGTCACTGAACCCTTGAAATTGCAATCGCAATAACCTTGTAAGGCAATTATTTAAATATGTGAACAATTCAAGACATTACATAATCTGAGCATGATTTCTATCAATATAAAAGGTCATTGAAATTGTTTAGAGTTCTTTCCTTGGAAGCCTTTGCGATTGTCTTCTTGACACAATCAAAAAATAAAATTGAATTTAAAAATTCCTCTTGAATTTTTAATTGCAACTTTGTCATGAAGTACATTTCAAGCACGTAATTGATCACTCAAATTATAATGTATAAATAGTTTAATAAAATTATAGATTTACAATCAGTAATACTTGACTATATGTATGTAAACAACTAAATGATTCATACCCTTCCCAAGTGAAAAAGCGATTTGTCCCAATTTATGTTTCTTGACTGAGAATGGCTCATATTCAAGCTAACATCTAAATGTACATGTATTCAACAACGGGTCTAATTCAACCAGTTCACCTTTCGGTCTTGAGTTACAAAAACACACACAAAACACGTCAAATTTACGGGGGTATGAATCGTTAAGTTGATAACTGTATGTACATCATACTATAAATAAAGCTAGCTTAGCGGAATATAGTGACACGGAGAGACGCGTCCAGAAGGCAAAGTGCATAATACAGTCAAACCTGCTTTAGTGACCACCTGTCTACAAAGACCACATTTTGTTATGTTCCCCTTGAAAATGGTTTCTCATTGAAACATGTACTAAAGGACCCTGTCTACAAAGATGGTCACTATAGACAGGTTTGACTGTGCATGTATTTGAAAATCACATTGTTATCATGCAGAGTTAAAACCAAATTGTTAGGTTATGGAGCTCATATTATCTTGATAAGGATTAATGTAATCTAGGCTTTATTGAGATGTGTAAAAAAAGACCTTTAGATTATCAAATATCACCAACTTTTATGCCTTTTGCCTTTCCAGACGCGTCCCCCATGCTACTACATTCCGCTAAGCTTTCTGAATAAAATTGATTTATGGCAGCATTATAAATTGATGATTGTCTGGCAAGCATTGTAATGCACAGTATTTCATGATTAAAATGAATTCACATGATCTTTTTCTTCCGGTACTATATACAATAATATGATAACATGTGCTGTATGGTGTTATATTAATCTATCACCTTTAATAGACCCACATGTGCTGTATGGTGTTATATTAATCTATCACCTTTAATAGGCCCACATGTGCAGTATGGTGTTATATAAGTTGTCCGTCCAGTGTATTCTTTGACATTCCTATATTGGCAATTAACTTAAGAGTATTTCATTTATCTGTGTTGCATGAAGGTTTTAAGAATATCAATTTATCATTGGGCATATTTGACTGGGTGCCTAGCTACGTTTATCCCATTACTAGCAGGAACCAGGGCTAGGTTTCATAAAACATGTGATAAATAACTAGGCAATCTCAGCCAATCAAATGCCAAGATCTCAGTAGAGATTATAAGAGATCTTGTAATTTGTTATTGGGAACAGGCTTTTTAGAGGCCATTCCTTTATTAAAAAGAAATTGGAATAAGAAAAAAACTTGTTAAAGTTGTATGTGAAATAAGTTCGACAAAACCACCAAGTTGAATATGCCCAATCTTTTTTTAAAAATCTCTAATTGTAGTGATTGTAATCTCTAACTATAAAGCATCAGTATTCCAATCTGTAAAAAGAAATTAAATGCATGATACAGAAATATATTATATAAGGCTAATGTACTCTTGTTAATGAACACTCTATTGTATATCATTCACATAATACAGTTTTAAAATCAATGAGCAGTGCCATGGTGTCCAGGAAATTGTCAAAACCATGAAAAATGTGTTTTTTGACGTTTAGGATATCTTGAAATTTACATCTATTTTTAAACCCAATTATTTTTTAAGCATTCAAAGTTATTACAATAACATTTGAATGCATGTTTGAACCAATCACATGGTTTGATAAGCCACCTAGGATCATTATTTCCGTCATGCCTAAATAAAAGCTGGCTCCCGATTGGTCACTTACATAGGAAAGTTGCAATCAAATGTAAAATGTATTCAATTTCACCTTTAATGGGACTTACATGTCCATCTAAATCAAATATTAATCCAATATGAAATGTTAGTGTATGCAATGGTTTAGCTAGCATACCCGTTTGTGGCATTAGGTTCAATATGAAACTAAATACATGTATAGTGCTAATTACTATTGCCCTAGTGCTAATTACTATTGCCCTAGTGCTAATTACTATTGCCCTATCACTTGATTGACCTTTAACCTTGAATGTAATTTGGTACTATGTACATAATGAGTTTTGTTTTCCTTTCTTTGAGTTTACCACCCTCTGGTACATGTCCAAATAAATTATGAAAAAGATGCCCTTTTGTTGTGAATTGATTCTTTCTCTGTTTAGGTGAGAGCGAATCACTTGGAAGTCCTGCAGTTGTGTTTCTATTTGTTGTTTTGGGTGGATGGTGAGAAAGAAAGGCAAAGTTAAGGGAGAAAGCAAAAAAGTTGTGATTGGTATAAGGAGGTAGGATAAAATTGAAGAGATGTTTTATAATACCGGGCACGGGACACAAACGTCACCAATGGTGCGGTTTACAATCCTCTGAACATGCAAGGGGGGGGGGGGGGAGGGGGGTGTTTCATAAAGCTGTTCGTAAAGTTACGCATGACTTATAAATGAAAAGCCAAATGGGATGCTCAATCGTTTTTTAACTGCATCAACTAAAGTTGAACTGTGCAGATGTAGATTAACATTCTTATTATAACAAACGTTTTTAATACAAAGTATATTTTTTGCCATAATTTAATTTAGGTTATAGGAAATATAGTCACACTTTGTGAAAACATCAGGAAAAACTTTGGGCATCCTATCTGGCACTTCATATTCAAGTCTTTCGTAAATTCATGCATAACTTTACGAACAGCTTTATGAAACACCCCCCGGGTCACAGGACAAGACTACACCAATGGTGCGGTTTACAATCCTCATCTCTTAACATCAAGATGCAGGGTTGTATTGCCAAGGGTACGTAGCGTCTCACGAAACTGTGATAAGTACAAGTTCACTGACATCCCATTGAAACGCGTGTTAAACTTAATACACGCATTTCAATGGGATGTCGTTGGACTTGTACTTTTTTGTGAGACGCTGTCCTGGATCACATGATCAGTTATTCTTGCCCCTGAGGTTCTCCCATATCTCCTCATACTGCGTAGGAGAAGCTGCAGGGGACTTTCCAGCTCCCACCATGTCCAAGGTGTTGAGGGACGTAGCAGCGGACCTGGGATGTCCTCCTCTAACGTCCAGAGTATTAAGGGACATGGTACATGACTCAATCAGCGATGTCGTGCTAAGGTAGTGGCTACTGTCAGACTGCAGCAGTTCTTCTGCAGAGGCGTTCTGTCCTGGTGGTGCCATCGCTCCTGTCTCTCTGCCTGAGACATCATCTACGGGTGATGTCTTTAAGAGTTCTTCAAGCACTTTGTCGGTGATACGGTCAGTCAGGTCTGGGATGAGCTGCATCAGGTATCGCTGTAGAACGGAGGAGCATACCTTTGCAATGTGCTGCCTAAGCAGTTGGTTCCCAGGGTTGATCTTCACAGTGAAGCCCTCAGGGGAAGTATTTCTAATCGGCTGTTGCAGACCTCCTCCAGCCGTACCATGAGTTGACGGTGCACCTGGGTTTGACGGTGCACCTGGTGAACTCCTGTGGTGCTGGTGCTGGCTCAAAACCCCATCTGGTGAAGCATCATTGGATACCACCTCGGATGAAGGGTGTTGGCCGGCTCTTGAAGAAGTTTGAACATTGGGAGCTTCCTTAGCCACAGGTCCTAATCCTGGAGGAGATCTCTGCTTCATGGCTCCTGAAGCTCCTGTACCAGCCTGACCTTGGCTCTGAGCAAAGAATGCGGCACCTTCCATCGCCGTCTTATGCTTGCTGCTGGCATAGTGTTGCCGTGCAGATGCTGGTCCGGTAAACATCTTCACACAGACCTTGCACTCCAAGGACAAGGTTGTTCCAGGGTTCTGGTCAGGGTCTTGGGCCGAGAGAGCCTTCCGATGTTGCTTCCCTGCGTAGTGCTGCTTCGCTGGTTCCAATCCTGACAGAGTCACTTTGCACACCTTGCAGTAGAACTGATCTTCTATGCTGATGGCCACACCTGCCCCTGCAAAATAAGGGCAAAAACATTTTTGTTAATAAAAAAAACTACAGTTCAATGTCTACTTTTTTTTTTTTTTTTTTTTTTGAACATTTTTTTGGACGAAATGCAGAGAGTTTTGGAAAGCCAGTCACTTAACGGTAAATCCTTATTTTTGGTTGGAGATTATAATATAAACCTTTTACAGCACAATGTTGATGCTCATGTTGATGATTTCCTGAATTTGATGTTGTCGTTTTCTTTGTTGCCCTTGATAACAAAACCAACAAGAGTAACTGAATCCTCTGCTACTCTAATTGACAATATCTTTAGTAACTTACAACCTTTTCCCTTATCTACTATTGTTGTGTCGGACTAGTCTGACCATTTTCCTGTGTATACTGTAATTCCTTTGGGAAAAAAACTTGTAGTCACCCATAAGAACATTTATGTTAGAAGAAACACCCCAGAAAATATCAATCAGTTTAGAGAGGCGTTATTGGCGACAAACTGGAGTGATGTTCTTTTGAATCAGTGTGATGAGAGTGCCTTCGATATTTTCATGAATAGGTTTTTATTGTTGTATGATGCTAATATTCCAGTAGTAAAGAGTAAAAACAACCGTAGAAGAACTCCACGTATGCCGTGGGTCACCAATGCTATGCTGAAATCAATAAATAAGAAAAATGAGCTGTTTTATAAGTATAAGAAAGCAGGGACGGTAGCTCTAAAAAGGAAATATTCCGTTTACAGAAATACTCTGACTTCTGTGCTGCGTGCAGCCAAAAAACAATACTATTTAGCACAGTTTAAAGCAACTTACAATAATATCAAGGGCATGTGGAAGGTGATAAGAAATGTATTTCAAAAAGCATGTAAAGTAACAAGTATAATACAAATGAATATAGATGACCAAATGGTTGAAGATAAAAATATTATAGTGGAAAAGTTTAATGAATATTTTTGTAATATTGGTCCGAATCTGAAAAAAAATATTCCTAACAGTCAAACTGATTTTCATGATTACTTAGTAGAACCTAACATGCAAAGTTTATTTCTGGTGCCCACAAATGAAGAAGAATTGCTTGGTATTGTTAGAGCCCTCAAGAACAAGAAAAGTCCTGGGTATGATCATATTGGGAACGAACTTATTAAGCAAGTTATTGTCGGTATCCTTCAACCACTAGTTCATATTTTTAATTTGTCTATGTCAAGCGGAGTTGTACCGATAAACATGAAGATCGCAAAAGTTGTACCAATTTTTAAAAAAGGTGACTCTCAATTACTGACAAATTATCGTCCGATTTCTTTGTTAACCTGTTTTTCAAAAATTCTGGAAAAAATTATTTATGTAAGAACTATAACATTTTTAAACAAAACATGTGTCTTCAGTAATTATCAGTTTGGTTTTCGGGAGAAGCATACAACAACACATGCAATCTTACACCTTATAGATAAACTTGCTTCTGCCTTAGATAGTCGCTTACACACCATTGGTACATTTTTAGACTTTTCCAAGGCCTTTGATACTGTAGACCATGAAATTCTCTTAAGTAAATTATGTCATTATGGTGTCAGGGGAGTCGCCTTGGATTGGTTTAGAAGTTATCTAACTGATAGAAAGCAATATGTGTCCTTAAATGGAATTGACTCTAGTCCCCAAAAAGTAACATGTGGTGTTCCCCAGGGATCCATTTTGGGACCACTTTTATTCATTTTGTATATTAATGATTTTCAACGCTCATCATGTGTATTATCATTCATATTTTTTGCTGATGACTCAAGTGTATTTTTTTCTCATAGATGTCCACAAACATTGTTGAAAACTGTTAATGAAGAGTTTCGAAAAGTAATGAAGTGGATTAATGCTAATAAGTTATCCTTAAATCTTCAGAAAACTAATTATATACTGTTCAGTAATTCAGTTAATATTTTGCCAGGCGAAGTGGCATTCAATAATAACCCAATTGAGAGAGTAACTTCAACGAAATTTCTTGGAATATACATAGACGAGAAACTGAATTGGAAAACTCATGTGGACAAATTAAGTAAAGTGGTGTCAAAAAATACTGGTGTTATTTATAAGTTGAGATCATGTATACCTCAAGAGGTATTGTTCATTTTGTACTCTACTCTTATTTTACCATATATCAATTATGGTATGTTGGCATGGGGCAAATCATCCAAAACTCAAATCCACAGGCTTTTTGTTGTGCAGAAGCGGGTTATTAGAATAATTTGTAAAGCAAATTATCGTGCACATACAAATCTACTTTATTATGAAAACAGTATTCTAAAACTAGAAGATCTCTATTCAATGCAACTTGGAATGCTCATGTTTAGCATTCACTCTGGAGACCTCCCTCCTGCCCTTGCTCAAATCTTTAGAAGAAATAACCAAATTCACAGCTATAATACTAGACAGGCTTCTGCTCTCCATTTACCATATGCAAGGACAACCTTCACTTTGAATACACTAATGTCCACTGGCCCCAGGTTCTGGAATTCACTTGATACTACCATAACAAATGCTTCAAGTATCTCAGTTTTTAAACGTAGACTTAAGTCATATTTTCTTGACAAGTATGTCGATGACACATGAATGTGTTATCAAGCTTTATTGTTAGTGTACTGTAGCATATTTAACTCTACTCTTGATCTTTTTTTCGTTAATTCTTGACTTTGACATATAACCCCCTTTATCCCTTTTCTTTTTTCTTCTTCTTTCTCATCTGTACATACTACATATACCATATATTCCTACTTGACCTCTGCACTCAGAGAGCAATAACTCATTGATGTCTCGACTTGGTGTCGGCTTGGGTTTGTCCATATTAGATCATATTAGATGCAACGTTGGGTAGTTGTTCTCTGAGAGTATTTTGTAAATAGTTTTATATATTCCATATTTGTTGTTGTATTCATAAATAAGTTATCTTTGTCACATCATATGAGGGGGCCATAACTTAACAAGCTGTGCTTCAACCAAGGTCTCCTCGTCTTCCTTTGTTCTACATTGTACTGTTATGATTATACTCTGTTATATTTTGTCACATGTGTTTTCTGGAAGACAAATAAACTTGAAACTTGAAACTTACTCCATGAAAGTTCCTGAACTGACTGGGCCAATCAGCTCACAAATTCGTTCACTACATGACTTTATCCCCGTATGACAAAGATTTGCGATTGATCCAGATCAATTGCAAGTCCTCCAATCAATCGCAAGTTTGCAGTCTCCTATCTCTTATGTACATACATGTAGTTGCGTTGATATCAACTCTGTGTAAGATGGGGCCCTGATTTTTCAATAGTCACATATCCCCAAACCTTTCTTTTTAAAATAAGCAAAAAATATCAAAAATATATTCTAAGAAGGTGAGAAAAATGATTTTGTAGGTGATTTGCACAGTTTATAAAGAAGAAAATGAATGAGTTGTGTCCGTATATATGGCTCTACCTGTAGGAGGTTGATGGCTCGTAGTGTTGAAGAATGCAAACTGGGAAGGTGAGGAGGCATCACTACCGGCTGATGATCCTGATCCTGAAGGTCTAGCTACTGCTGGGTCAAACCCCGGAGGACCTGATCGGATAGGGGACGTGCTCCCATCAAGGGCATCTGATCAAAAGTAAAATAAATAGATAGAAATGGCATAAATGCTTGGAAGTGACTGAGGTATTACACCCTGATAATTTACAGAGAGTGCATAGGGAGCATTTAACTCTCCTAGATTTCCACCAAGTCCAGGCTTATAGATTTTGTTAACCAATTTCGAGGGGTGGGGGGACACAGGGGAACAACTCAAGTGGCACAGTTTTAGTACACACCCATAAAAAGAAGGCCCATGTCATAGATTGATTTTTGACTGTTACCTAGGCATAGGTATTTCAAGGGGGTGGGAGGGGCCGGGGAACAGGGGAACAACTCAAATTGACCCAAGTGACACTGCTTTAGACTACACACCCATAAAACAAGGCCCATGTCATGGATTGTTTTCGACTGTAACCTAGGCAGGGTCTTGAATCAGGGAGGGCATCTTGATGCTCGTCACAGGTTTCACTCAACCACCTCCATTTGATTTGAACTCACAATCTTTAGATGAACAAGGAGAGAAGAACAGACTGCAGATGCAATTAAATACTGTGACCTGATGAAAGAAATATAGAGATTTAGAGAGGAGGGGGGGGGGGGAGAAAGCAAAAGAGTGAGAGGGAAAGATAAGACAAGGAGAGAAGTGAGGAAGCAGATAGAATTATAGCCTCTTGTCGATGGCCCTGGCGCTGTTGGAGTCCAACAATTCTGGCGAGCGAAGCGAGCAAGATATGAGGCGCTTGTGCTGAGGGCCTTTCAACAAGTGATCTGAATTTCTTATGATTTTCGTTGTTTGCTGAATATTCAGTGAAAATCATCCAATCAGAGAGAGTCAGAGAGAGCTACTATGACGTAATATCTACCACTCTGTGCGAACTTACGGACTCCAACAGCGCCAGGGCCATCGACAAGAGAATTAAGAGTGAAAAAGATTGAAAGAAGAGAGAGAAAGCGGGCAAGAGGCCATCAGACACACTCAGGGGAGAAACAGAAATACTTACTTTCTCTGCTATTATTTGGTGACGTCACCCAGTGTGCATTATTACTACTGTTTTGAAGGTTACCAAATAATGCCATGATGTAGGTTCAGATCCGCTTACAAATCTGAAACAAAAGATGAGTCAATTATAGACCTAACAAATGACAAAATGAATAATATTAACTTGTCACATGACACACTTCAATTGACGCACATGGGGTTTAAGCCTGCTTTACAAAAGTCAAATTATAAGAACATGGAGCATCTTCTAAAATGACATTGCCAAACTTAAGCATACCCCCCCCCCAATGTCCAATACCAAGGATCAGATTTAGGGATAGGGCTAGTATAGAGTTAGGGTTCCCTAAGAAACTCGAGTCTTTAGATATCTTCATTCATTGGTGAAGTGTTGATAAACCTACAAACGTCTGGTCAATTTTTGTAGTGGGACATTCTAAAGTTCCTGCAAAACTTTAAAAGTATTGTAAACTGATTATAACTATTTGATTAATTACACCGCATACTCACACCACAAAGCAGTTATATATCAATATATCATTCATTGTTGTTTTAAAGAGACAAGTAGAATCAAAACAGCTGGTTTCCTTTGCAATGAAATAAATTCCATTGATCCATTACAATTAATGGTCAGAATGACAAAAAACACGTCTTCTTCTTCTTCTTCTTCAATACATGTCGACAGACTTGTTGGTCCATATAAAGACACGGAAACGAGGCACGTAGTCATGGAATAGAACAATCTTTTAGGAATTGTAGCGCATGGGACCTAAAGGAATACATACACATACACTTGTACTTAGTCCAGATCATGAACAGAGGTTAATTCATAGTCCATGGCTAATTCCCCCCCCCCCCCACTCAGTGTTATTTAGGGTACGCATATGCTTGTTCCCTCTTTTTGAAAGCACCCCCTATCTGAGGACTGCCAACATTTCTGAACCCCCCTTTCGCGGGCTTTTCGCGGGCTTTTCCTGCCTTGGAGACCCCCCTAAATCATGAAAAATGCTCAATGTACCCCCCTAAATTCGAAATAATTTCTCAGGAGTCCAAAGACATGAGAGAAGAAAAAAAAACACCCCCTTTTTAAAGAAATCTCTGAGTGAAAAGCTAAAACACCCCTTTTTTTACAATTCTCGGGCCGGACTTTGTCGCACGAAAAGTACCCCTTTACCGGACATTTTGGTAACACTAATGGGGTTCTGTTTATTCTTGGATAAGGGGGGTGGGGGGGGGGGGGGGGGGGGGCGGGGCTCATCTCTAATCTAGACAATTATTATTACTGTATACATTCATCCCATCAGAGGGAGACATAATAATTTATTATCTAATTACTTACTTTACATTTAAGTATAATCTAATTAAGAAAAGTAAGACATATAACCAATACCTAATTATATTTTCCAACTATTATATATATATATACTTTTCTTAATTAGAAATTTGACCAATACCTAATTATATATGGGCAAGAGTTCCTTCCCCCCCCCCCCCCCCCACTAAAATTGAAAACAAAATATAAAGATATATGTTTCAGAATTATATACCTAATAATAAGTAATTATTTGCACAACAGGGTTTTGAAAATTAACATGCATAGCATATATGGTTTCTTACCCGAATCTTGGCCTGTGGAAAACCTATGCGAATGAACTCTAGATAGCTCTCGATCCTTGCAATGAGCTAATGTATAAGGAGTATATGAATACACTCTACCGCGTTTTACATGTAGATGTACACTCTAATGTATTGTCTCTAAGATTCTAATGCAGGGTAGATAGGGCAGGATTGCGATTCGTTAGGCCGCAGCGCAGATGCAGATCGAATTTAATAATAAGTCAAGCTCATCGCGATGACAGTATGAATATCTTCAGATAGTCTCCTCTACATTGAAAATGTCAACTACAATATTTAACAGCAAACTCCGCCTGGCTCGGCCCTCTAAGTACAGTAAATACACCAATACTAGTCAATCCGAACTTCACCCTCCGTCCTCGATCATTATTACACGACTGAATATTGCATGTATTGCGTTTATGTGCATGCATGTGTGCACCGCTCAGTTTACCGTGTATAGGCTGTACGGAAATTCTATGAGATCGATCGTTGCGTTATGGGGATTCCCCGTCGACTAGTCTAAATGCAGCCGCAGCGTATTATATATTATATATATTATTTTACTCTTCATGCATTTATGTACTTCTACTTCTATGGTAATACTCATCAACGCCTGTTTAGCATCTAGATGAGGGAAAAGCATAGAGTTGCTATATACAGCTGTATGCGGTACAGTTCCTCAAAGGGAACTAAATTGTCGGAGCCACCTTGCTTGAACTGCTCCAAAGAAGGCAGTTCGACGATTATCTGTAATATACAACTGGACAGTCATTATCAGAGGAATTTTGCAGAACTATCACAATTCTCATGCTGGGCAGTCCAATGTAGAGGAGCTAAGGATGGAGGATATAAATTAGACTCAGGTTTAATAGTTTGTCATCAAACTAATGACAGGCTTTGCCTTTGGTGCATGGTGTTTTGCCGCCGCACCGACAGTGGGCCATAGCAACCCCAAAATGTGCCCCCAAAATTGTAATTTGGGGATGTCCTGTTGGAAGATAACACCCAAAGGCATGGCTTTTCAAAGTCCGGACCGCAGGGCATTTCAATCCCACCCCCTCCCCCACTCCGGGGTCAGAATGACCACATGCGTGTTAACAAAATGTCCGGTAAAGGGGTACTTTTCGTGTGACAAAGTCCGGCCCGAGAATTATAAAAAAGAGGTGTATTTGACTTTTGAACCGGAGATTTCTTTAAAAAGGGGGTATTTTTCTTTTTATCTCTCAACTCTTTGGATTCCTGAGAAATTATTCCGAATTTAGGGGGGTACATTGAGCATTTTTCCGTATTTAGGGGGGTCTCCAAGGCAGGAAAAGTCTGCGAAAAGCCCGCGAAAGGAGGGTTCGGAAATATTGGCAGTCCTCAGATAGGGGGTGCTTTTAAAAAGAGGGAACGAGCATACGCGTACCCTAAATAACACTGAGTGGGGGGGGGGGGGGCGGGATTTCAATTCGGACCGCCCGGGTGGTTTTTGTTTTTTTGTTAATGCTACAATTCCCCTTAGATCAGATAAAGGCTTTAGTCCCCCCCCCCCCCCCCCCCCCCCCCCTCACTCCGGGGTCGGAATGACCGCATGTGTGTTACCAAAATGTCCGATAAAGGGGTACTTTTCACGCACCAAAGTCCGGCTCGTACATACACATAATTGACTTTACACACCGGACTTAGGGGGTGTTTTCAAAAGGATGGAGCACGCATATGCGTACCCTAAAGAACACTGAATGGGGGGGGGGGGGGGGGGGGGCTTTAGTACACAACTTACAAGTGTCATTAATGTAAAAATTAAGAGTATATTGTCTGATTCTGATTACAAATTGTGCAATGTTCGAGCCGTGTCCGATTTTCCAGCAATCAATGGTAACGTTAGTTGTCTACTTCATTTAACTATACGAATGACCAACAAGAAATTTTCGCGCAAATGGCATCCAATGTTCAGGACCCTTTCGCTTTCATAAACATCCGGACTGTCAAGGAAAAAGTCTGAGAACCCCTGCCCTATGGCATACTTCTAAGCAATATTTCTCTTTGAAATGTATTCTCTCTTTTTTAAATAGAATTTTACCCTTTTCTTTGCGTTATACGCCTAAACCAAATAATGTTTCCCTGAGCATAATTAACATTATTTTACCCAAACTCTACAATAAAATATGTGTTCAATCCGTTGAGCATAACATGGGACTTTATTGGAAAAAATGAGCACCTAATCCTTATTCACATAATTTTGAGGCCTGGAAATAAATATGGATTCATCATTATCATTTCATGAACTTAAATTTGCTTTAAACATTAGGTCACATTTGGACGAAACATATAAAAGGAAAATGTACACTGGAAGGGTCGTTTTGAAAATGGGCATACGGGGCGGAGTTTGAGGTGGCTCAACAACACATTTTGCTTAGATATATCAATGTAGGCCTACCCCCCCCCCCCCACTCAATGTTATTTAGGGTACGCATAATATTGTTCCCTCTTTTTGAAAGCACCCCCTATCTGAGGACTGCCAACATTTCCGAACCCCCCTTTCGCGGGCTTTTCGCGGGCTTTTCGCGGGCTTTTCCTGCCTTGGAGACCCCCCTAAATCAAGAAAAATGCTCAATATCCCCCCTAAATTCGGAATAATTTATCAGGAGTCCAAAGGGACGAGAGAAAAAAAGAAAAATACCCCCTTTTTAAAGAAATCTCCGGGTGAAAAGTTAATACACCCCTTTTGTTACAATTATCGGGCCGGACTTTGTCGCACGAAAAGTATCCCTTTATCGGACATTTTGGTAACACGCATGGGGTCCGTCCGTTCTCGGAGTGGGGGGCCGGGAGGCCTACCTGTGTGTCAAACGTGGTAGACGTACATTTTTATCAACAAATGCACTAAATCGCGTTGCCGCCCCACTACAGGAACTAAAAAATGAAAACCAGGACATCTAGAATAATTGATTCACATATATATAAATAGACAAACAAGGAGAACAGAGGAAAAGAAAATGAACGCCCCCCCCTTAATTAATAAGCTCCTGTTTCAATCCCAATGGATTTGTTTACAGTCCCATTTTTTCAAGAGAAAATTGCAAATGATATGTTATGAGAGAGACATTGATCATTGGGTGTAATCAATCAACAAAAGAAAATAATTTAGTTTCAATTGATGCGAGTTGGCTTTATTCGTGTTCCAATTACAGAATAATGAAACTGAACTGTAACGTGCTTTCAAAGGACACAAGCTCATTAGCCTGTATTCGAAACATGGTTTTATAGATTCATGACGTCACTCTTCTGACATTCATTAACCAATCATGTTTCAGATTCACCAAGCGCCTATTCTCGCCACGCATGCGCACCAATCTGTCTGCAATGACTTTACACTATACTAGCGAGAGAAAGGAAAAGAGAAAGGAAGAGATGCGTATAGATAGAGAGAGGTAGATAGGGGGAGGGAGAGAGAGGGGGAGAGAGGGAGAGAAAGAAAAGAGACAGGTAGATATATAGAGAGATAGAGAGAGAGAGAAGGAGAAAGAGAGAGAGGAGGGGCAAGAAAACACGGAGATGGGAAGGTGAGATGAAAACGAGAGAGACATTGATAGAGATTCAGTTTGGGAAAAGATTTGGAACAACGAATTATAGAATTATCTGTTTGCTTACATACACTGCATCGAGTGGCATGCAAGTGGCCGTACCATTTTCAATTTATTCGAGCTGCAGTTTCATTGGTTTCAAGAAAACTTTTCTTCAGGACATAATTCGATTATCACTTTCTTGATAGCGTAACATCATTGAGATAGAGGGGAGAGTTGTGTAGAGACGATTATTTCATTGGATACTTGGACGGATTCGGTGACGTTTGGAACACAAGTTACATCAATATGAACGCGGTAAGTTTATCCCCGAAATTAATATCACGATGTTCTCTTCTTTAT